>NW_024070211.1:115643173-115812932 GCF_014754425.2 Oryx dammah | reverse complement strand
CCCTTGGACTGCAAGGAGATCCAACCAGTCCATTCTGAAGGAGATCAGCCCTGGGATTTCTTTGGAAGGAATGATGCTAAAGCTGAAACTCCAGTACTTTGGCCACCTCATGCGAAGAGTTGACTCATTGGAAAAGACTCTGATGCTCAGAGGGATTGGGGGCAGGAGGAGAAGGGGACGACAGAGGATGAGATGGCTGGATGGCATCACAGACTTGATGGACGTGAGTCTGAGTGAACTCCAGGAGTTGGTGATGGACAGGGAGGCCTGGCATGCTGCGATTCATGGGGTCGCAAAGAGTCGGACACGACTGAGCGACTGAACTGAACTGAAGGCAATTCTATTTCCAGTTTTTTAAGGAATCTCCACACTGTTCTCCATAGCGGCTGCACTAGTTTTCATTCCCACCAACAGTGTAAGAGGGTTCCCTTTTCTCCACACCCTCTCTAGCATTTATTGCTTGTAGACTTGTGGATCGCAGCCATTCTGACTGCCGTGAAATGGTACCTCATTGTGGTTTTGATTTGCATTTCTCTGATAATGAGTGATGTTGAACATCTTTTCACTTCTAATTTACCTTGATTCATGGACCTAACATTCCAGGTTCCTATGCAATATTGTTCTTTACAGCATCGGAATTTACTTCCATCACAACTGGGTGTTGATTTCACTTTGGCTCCGTCCCTTCATTCTTCCTGGAGTAATTTCTCCACTGATCTCCAGTAGCATATTGGGCACCTACCAACCTGGGGAATGTATCTTTCAGTGTCATATCTTTTTGCCTTTTCATACTGTTCATGGGGTTATCAAGGCAAGAGTACTGAAGTGGTTTGCCATTCCCTTCTTCAGTGGACCACATTTTGTCAGAACTCTCCACCACACATCTTGGGTGGCCCCACACGACCTGGCTCATAGTTTCATTGAGTGAGGCAAGGCTGTGGTCCATGTGATCAGTTTGATTAGTTTTCTGTGGCTGTGGTTTTCATTCTGTCAGCCCTCTGATGGATGAGGATGTATATGTTTTATATGTATAAAACATATATTTTTAATAGACTGTAAAGATCCACACCCAACTCATGAAAGTGGTTTTGTTTCTATGGATGCGGGTATGGGAGGAGCATACTGGCTAAAGAGGATGGAATTTGGAATCTGAAACATATTATTTCTTTAAAAAAAAAAAAAAAACCTGGAGAAAAGTATGACCAGATGTTAACAGTTGTTAACTCTGGGAAGGGTGAGTGTGAGAGTTTAACTTTTCTGTGTCTTTTAAATTTCCCAAGAAAAGGCGGTGGGGTGGGAGAAAAGTCTGTCAGGGGGAAAGAATTGTATAGATTTCCCTTTGAGCTTTGACAGACTGTAGCAATGTGCACTTCCTTTTGTGAAAGGATGAAAAACTGAGTGGATGCTGGACTTTCCCTGGAAAAAGCTCTTTCTGATGACAGGCTGTTTCCCTTCTCTTGACTTCTCACCGCACCCTGCACCACAGAGCACTCCTCGGAGACAGGCAGCTACTTTTAACACGGAGAGGTGAAGGCTCAGTTTGCCCACATGGAATAGTGTTTGTGAAGAACAAGTAATTTCCATGAACATGATTTGTAGGTTTTAAATTCAACTCAACAACGCTGTTGTGTGTATTGTCATTTAGTATATAGTACTGGAAAACTCACTGTGTCGTGGGGAATAAATAACAGAAAATGGCTGAAGATGTGAAACCCAAATCCCCAAAGATCATATACATTTTAAGTGAGGTTCTGAGAGAGTGAAGAATTGCCCCAAATTTTCCAAAATAAAAAATTGCCAAAGATTATTCAGAAATTTTTCATAAAAGAAGACATTTCAGACAATGTGATATTGACAGACCAGTAGACATAGTTGATGTAAAAAGGTCTATTTACACGGGTTCCTTCTATTGTACCTCTAAATAGGGCTGACTTTGAACAGGGGGAAAATGACACCTCCAGCAACGTGGATGGGGAGTGGGTACAATTTGGGTGTCAGGGTAGAAAGGCTATTGTCTGGACCCATCACTGATGTTGTGCTTGAGCCTAGGTGTGAACATGAAAAGTATAGAGCCTTCTTGAAAGAGGATATTTTGAGGTTAGTAGGCAGAAGAAAATGGCAACCCACTCCAGTGTTCTTGCCTGGAGAATCCCAGGGATGGGGGAGCCTGGTGAAGGGTGCGTCTATGGGGTCTCACAGAGTCGGACACGACTGAAGCAACTTAGCAGCAGCAACAAATAACACCTTTTTAAAAAAAGATTTTGATAAAAATAGTAGTAGTTTATCGCACCAGTTGGTGGCCACTATAGTCTGCTATGCTCTTCCCAGTTGGCCCAGTGGTAAAGAATCTGCCTACCAATGCAGGATTCTATCCCTGCATTCTATCCCTTCCCAAACTCTATCCCTGAGTTGGGAAGATCCCCTGGAGAAGGAAATGGCAACCCACTCCAATATTCCTGCCTGGGAAATTCCATGGACAGAGGAGCCTAGGAGACTACAGTTCATGGAATAGCAAAGAGTCAGATACAACTGACTAAGCACATGCACGATACTGTGCTGTCCTTCTGTCAATGACAACGGCAGAGCCGTACATCAGTTCAGTAGGCAGGAATGAGACGTACTTGTTTTGACACCATTGTTTCTGTGAAAGAGAAAGGAACCACACTGGCGAAGATAGTCATCAATTGGCAGACTTGGTTAAAAATAACAGCAGCCCCAGTGTGGCTCATTCGGGAGAGGCAAAAGCTTGACTAAGCACTGGGACTCATCAGGAAATGTTAGCCCAGCTCTTCTTCCTTTAGCTTGGACAACATCTGGTCTCATTTCCACGCCTTCTGTGTACCCAGTTGAAGGGAAACTCACTCCCGTCCACAAATCACTTAACCTCTTACAATGTCTGATACTAAAAAAATAGTATGTTAGCAACCATAGGGATTCTAATTTGTGGAGAGAAGTATTTGTTTTTTACTTAAGCCCTGATTTATTGTCTTTGGTTGTTTAGGGTAGGGGGTGGCTGATTTTTAACAAGAAGATAAACTTGCAGATGGAAATTCTTTTAAGCCATAAATACCACTAACTTGCCTGGTCCAGGGAAGTTCAAATAAAGACACTGGGATTTAGCGGCTCCTGAAATGTTTTCCTTCTTTTCTCATTGGCCAAGAGAAAGACATGTCCCACCATCAGTAGTATAGGCGCCAGACCGTGACCCAGGCCTGGATACTAAACCATTCAGAGCTCTTCTTGCTAAGAAAGGAGGCAGAAGGTGACAAATTAGCCTATGCCAGTTAACCTCCAAAGGGGAAGCATAACTTTACACAGCAATCTCTGATGGTTTCCTTATCTGCTTTCTTTAGTATAAACACTGTCCTTCTTGAGTCCCTCCACCACCTCCCCGCTCCCCCCCCCACCCCTGCCATTCTCCTAGCAGGCTCTAGGGTTTAATTCTGAGTCATTAGCTAAATTCACCTCCTTTGCCCTGATCCCTAATACTGTTTCTATCTTCCCCCTTGGTCTTTTGCAGATCCTGGAAGATATCCACCCCTTGGGCTGGTGCAGTGTCTTATTCATTCCTGGCATCGACCGCTATGTGGAGCAGAGCCCCTACCAGTGAGTAGGTGAGCAGTAGATGCTTGTCCGTTGGCCAATTCTGTAGTCTTAGTGCTGTGTACACACTGAACCCCTGGGGGAGCTATAGACCACGAACAGGAAATGCTGCTCTGGCCTCACAGACCAGCTGAATCCTGATCTCTGGGTGTGCAGTCCCACCACTGGCACATTTGGAAGGCTCCACAGGTGATTCTGGTGTCTGAAGAAGGTTGACAATTACTGAGTTAATTAACTTGGCTTCACTCGGTATGTTCTGCTTGCTTCCAAGTTTGAAAGAAACCTGCTTGAATGCTTTCAAGGAAGAAAGGGGGCTGCTCATTATTGCAGTGCACAGGCTCCTCACTGCAGCGGCTTCTCCTGTTGCAGAGCACTGGCTCGAGGCGCTCAGGCCTTAGTATGTTGCGGCATGTAGCCTCAGTAGTTATGGTGCACGGGCTTAGTTGCTCAGTGGCGTATGGGAACTTTCCAGGACCAGGGATCGAGCCCATGTCCCCTGCTTTGGCACAAGGATTCTTAACCACTGGATCACCAGAGAAGCCCCAATGTTAATATGTTATTATTGAAAGTTACCAGCAGCTCTGCAGCCATCCTAGGTGTAGCAATATGGAAGTCCTTATTATTTCCAGACCACCTCCCTGGATCAGGCCTCTGCGCCCTTCCCTTCACCTTTGGAATGCTTGTTACCTGTCTCCTGAATCCTATCAGTCCCAAAGGGCTATCTCCAGAAGCACTTCCTCTCTGACATAGCATAAAAATCTCCCTTTAAGGCAGGGGCTCTCAAACTTTAGCAGATATCTCATTCACCTGGAGGACTTCTTAAAAATACTGATTCCTGGGCCTAGCCCTGAAGATCCTAATTCAGTAGATCTAGGGTGGGAGTCAAGAATTTACACTTCCAACCAGTTCCGAGGTACCACTGATGTCACTTTTCACACTTTAAGTGGTTTAGGGCCCTGAACATCTTACAACTTCTACTGTAGTTATTTGAGTGTCAATTTCTTTTTCAAGGGAACCAAGTTCTCAGCGGAAAGGCCAACATCTATTAATACTTTCCCTTCTCTCCAGAGGAGGAGCCCTTGGACTGGGCCTTGAAGGAGTGCAGGGTTGGGAGCCCTACAGCGAGGAACCTGGGACCAGGAACAGGAGGTGGAGTGGTCGTGAGACAGTGAGTGGATGGGACATTGAAGGCACAGGGGGAGCCTTTAGTGATGTGTTAGGTTGCATTTTGAGAGGTGGGTATGAGGGAGATCCTTGAAAAGCAGGCAGAAGACTGTTCATTTGAGCCTCTAACCTGTAAGAGCCAAGGGCTGAACTGCATGGTGTCATGACCAGACCCCATCCCGTGACCAGAGCTGTGTGGGGCTCTGACTTACTCTCGGCATTTCCGACTGTAGGTGCATATCCTAGACGTGCCGTAGACATTTTGCTCTTCTAGCTCCCAGAGTCTGTGGTTCTGCTGATGACTTGTCCACGAGAACCCGACTGCGGCTCTGGGTATGTGAGCTGATCCTGGAACCTGGACCGAACCAGAGCCTTGAGGTCACTGAGCCTGGTGCCTCCTCCCGCAAATTCTGGCTCATTCCTTCTCTGAACCCCACTTGTGCTGCTTTGTTTGAAAATGGCTTGACCAAGAAGCCAGAAGCATTATTGCCTCTAGATATTGTCTTTTTTTTTTTTTTCCTCACTTTCAGCATACGCTTAGTTTAAGGAGATAATCATGAGAGATAGGAGGAGATGGAAGCCTGGAGGCAACAGATCTGGTCTCAGTGAGAAGTCCTTGGTGCCATTCTGCAGGTCTACTCTGCCTGCTTCACAGAGTACTGATGAGGTTAAAAAATTAATGTCTGTGAATGTACTTTGTAAGCTTTAAAGAGCTGTAGGAATATAATTAATTATGTTTATAATTGCAGGTAATGTAATTATAATTATAATTACTTTGTGGGTAGAAGTGGAATAGGTCTATCCCATACCCATTTGCTAGTAAAAATATCCTTGGTGGATATCCTTGGTGAGGTCATCTAGTTGTCGATTTGAGCTTGACTCACTTCCTCTGACTATATTTTCAATATTGGGGATATATGTAAGACCTTGGCTCAAGGACTCTTGGCTGTGCTTTAGAAAATGGGAAGAAATGCATGGAGTGAAGCTGGGAGCCCTAGTATATTGCTAGTAATATTCTTTGGCACTTATCTATCAGGTAGATAAGGTTAAGGCAAATTATTTATGAATTTACATACATATATGTGTATGTGAAGTAAAAGTCACTAAGTCGTGTCCGATTCTTTGTGACCCCATGGACTGTAGCCTGCCAGGCTTCTCTGTCCATGGAATTCTCCAGGCCAGAATACTGGAGTGAGTGGCTGTTCCCTTCTCTAGGGTATCTTCCCAACTCAGGGATCGAACCCAGGGTCCCCTGCATTGCACATGATTCTCTACCATCTGAGCCACGAGGGAAGCTGTTGTGTATATAGATATAGATATATAAAATGATGCTCACCAGGATCCTATAGCTAAATATAAAAACACACATGTAATTTGTATAACTGATATACATTAATAATTACTCTAAGTGGCAGTTATTTCCAGGAATCCACTAGAATCCAATACAATCTAAAATGATCCCACTACTGCTAAATTGTAAGTCTGCTCTATTAAGCAATGTTTATCAATACTAAGCTGAAAAATGTCCTATGTTATAGTATTTTTTTTTTTTTTTTGGTCAGCAAAACCAGTATGCTTGATAGAAGTGCCAAGTAATTTACTTCCTTCTGTTAACATCATAATCTTAAAAAATAATGGTGTTTGAGCCCATGTTCTGGAGCAATGGGTGTATTTGTGCCCCGAGATATATACCAAAGCTAGGAATTCTCAGAGTTTATTAGAGAAATCTGTACTGTTACAAGTGAGACTACTAGAACTATTGTCTGACTTTTCCCCATTTGAAAGATCAGTATAATGGCAACATATTTAACACGGAAGATGCTTCTCTTTCGTGAGAAGCATGTCACTTCTTGACATGGCAAAATTCTACCCAGGGATCTAAATTGTATTTCTTTGGAGTCTCTGACCTTCTGCCTTTGTTCCTGTGCACTGTTAATTGTTGTTAATTTCTAACACCTCATTAATTATTTCCATTAAAGATGTGGGAGAGGGAAATGCCCTTCATTAATGGATGGTCACACAACTAAACCATTAATAATTTTTAAAAATGTGTTACTTTAAAAGTGAAGAGTGAATTTGAGGCATTTGCGTTAGAGTGGGTGTGCTTCTGATTGCTGGACAATAACACTCTTAAATTCTGCCGCTGGCTGTGTAGGTGGAGACACCAAAAGGACGCAGTTCTGGCTGAAGAAGACGCCGAGTCTCCTTTTGCTTCCTTAATGACTGTAACATTTAGCCTCTAGTGCAGAATGTACTTTTCAGAGAACTCTTTACAGCTTTTTCTTGCTTTGTGAAAGAAGCCTAGAGGTGAAACAGTTTCCTCCAATGTCACAGACCAAGTCAGTCGCACAATTAGTACTTAACGTGGAGTTGCTGACTCCCACTCCTCTTCAGCCCACCAGACCATGCCGGGAGGTCAGAGCTGGGGCTGTGATGACTTCCACTCCCACTTGAGGCTTTCCCAGACATGCAGCCAAGGCCATTTCGCTGACCTTGGGCTGCCAATCTTAGAAAAACTCCTGGGACTGACATTTAGTGTTGAGATTTTTATTTAGCACCTATCTTGAAAGCCCAGACAGAAGATCCTTCCCACTCCCAACAGTTTTTAGGAATGTTGAGAATCAAACATTATAATGGAAAAGGAGGATTGAATATGGTCTGTAGGTTTGACCAACCAGTGGAAAATTGTAGGGCATGGACAAAAGATTTGGGAAAGTGGGTAAAACACTGTCTTATAGGTGGAGATTTCAACAGTGAAATCTGGGCAGCTGGATTTTATAGCTAAAAGTAGATTCATTGCAGGGATAATATTTTGAACTTAAAGGTGGATATAATTCTTCTAGCTGAACCCTTTGTTTGCTAATAAGACAATGGAGATGTGGAGAGGACCTGGAAACACCTTGCTGTGAATGAGGGAAATGTGAGAACAGGTTCCTTAGGGGTTTTTATGGCTTCCAATTTTGATTCTGCTTTTCATCTGGATTGTGACCTCAAGAGCAAGAGGAGATAGCTTTCTCCTCTTTTTCCTTCTCTCTCCCTCTCTCTTCTTCTTCTGTGCTAGCATACTGGGGAGATGGGAGGGAACAACTTTCTGCTTCCTGGAATAGACTGAAAACTATACCAGACAACTTAGGGTGTCAGATGACATTATGGACAAAAGGTGAGGTTGGAAGTCTAAACAACAGGCTGTTCTCTAAATGAGAACCCATTTAACTTCAGGCCCCTCTTCCTTCTCATGTGTAAAATGAGGCACTTATATTTCAAGTCTTAAGGTTTATTGGGCAACTGGATTCTAAGGGCTGTTGCTGTTCAGTTGCCCAGTCATGTCTGACTCTTTGCAACTCCTTGGACTGCAGGATGCCAGACCTCCCTGTCCCTCACCATCTCCCGGAGTTTGCCCAAGTTCATGTCCATTGCATCAGTGATGCTATCCAGCCATCTCATCCTCTAACACCTTCTACTCCTTCTGCCCTCACTTATATTTCAAGTGTTAAAGCTTATCAGGCAGTTGGATTCTAAGATCTAAATTCCCCTATCATTTCTTCCTGTTGTTTAGACAGTATCTTTTAATTGCTCTACAATAGTCTATGGATGCCACAAAATCCCACATTTGATTTATCCCTTCTGTAAATGGTCATGTAAGTTGTCAGAAAATTTATTTTTCTCTTTAGAAGTCATGCTGCAATAAACATTTTTGTACAAATATCTTTACAGATATATAAAAAAATTTTCCCACAGTTTCCATTTTTTTTCCAAATACTTCCAAATTAACCTCCAAAGTAACTATTATAATTTTCCAGTTTCACTCCTCCTACCTCTATTCCCAAAAACAATTACATGGGTTTTTACCATCTTACCATCTGCAGTCAGCTGACAGGATCCAAGTTCTTATTCCAAGGGATATAGGTCCCCTCATCTCTGTTCCCTCAAAATCGTTGCTTCCCTTTGCTTTCCTCCAAATCTTCCTCCTCTGTCAATTGTGGTGGTCTCTCCTTTGGTAAGAGGTGAAGAGGAAGAGCCTAGCTTATACTCATGTTTGTGCCCTACTCTTTGGCCTCTGCCCTAATAATAATGTCTTTATCCCCCCAAGAGGGTGAATTTTTGAAATATGCAAGTTAGGAAGAAAATGCTTCTCTTTAATGCTGTTTCAGCCCTTACTTGAGCTAAAGAGCAAGAGACATGACCACCTGCTTGAATAGGAGGAAGGTCAAAGGGGAGAAAAAGAAGTGCAAAAATAATCACATAAATTTACATTTTCTTTTCTTTCATCATGTATTGCCTTTATTGAAAAGAATAAAACTACATGAAATCTGACTTATCTGGGAAATCTAGTACAGAGGGCCACTGTTACTATAACACTCACCATTTCTGTTTTGGATTATGAGATAGTATTTCATTATTTGCATGTGGGTCTTATATTTAGAATAGGAAGAGAGATGATCCAGAATTAGGTAGACCAGCTAGGTATGTGCCCAGGCAGGGAGAGGAAAAGAGGGAATCCAAGAAACATTTTAAAGGGGAAGAGACTGAATGAAGGGAAGAGTGAGGAGAAGAAGCTCATGATTTTCAGCCAAGGAAAGAAAAATGCTTGTCCCTTGGATAAGAAATGGGAGACAAGTGTAGCTCGAGATGGCAGGTAGAAGTTGATGAATTAGAATTTGGGTGTACAGAATGTGTTCATCTCCAGGAGAAATTTCATCCCAGCAGAACTTCCTTTTCTTTAAAGCTGCAGCCAACATGCTAACAGCCCTTTTGCTGGGATACCCTTTTATTGTGCAGCATGTTCTCTTGCCCATGCCAGTCATCCTCCTGGAGCCTGCCGTCTAGCGGCTTTCTGCTTATTCGGTGCTTTCCATTCCTATCACAATTCCTGGACCTCTGAACTGTGCATGAGTGTGTGTGAGCCTGTGTGCACACACAACACGTACACCGTGCACACATATGCACACAGATAAGCCCACAGACTGGAGACACTGGATTCATACTTCCCTAGAGGAAGGACTAACTTCCTTTCATGTCCTCAGAATGGGCTCCCTTGAATTTACCAGAGAACATCCTTGAAGGGGGGCGGCCCTGCCGCAGTCCTTCCGCGCATCTCTAGAAAGCGAATTACTCCCAATTGGGTGAATATTCTACTGGAGGTTCCCACTTGGCAGTCAAATGCCTCCCAGATCCACCTTCTTATTAACCCTCTGGTAGTATTGCTATTCCTTGTCCCCTTTGACGTTTTCTCAAAAATATTCAGCAAATTTTATTCCATTTCCCTCCTGTCACCTTCTTTCCACAACATCAAAGCCATAGATACCTCAGTGCTGACTGTACCCTCAGTTCAGCTCAGCCAGAGGCAAGCAAAACAAGGACATTTCTACCCAGTTTATTTGAAAACACTTTGTGAAACAGACTGTTCTGAGTCATCAGTGATGTCCTGTTTCTAGGACAAAGAATAATTGCTCTGACCTCATCGCTGCTCTTTTCAAGGACTCAGGTTTAAAGGTTATAAAGAGCTATTCAAACTCAATTATTTCTAGTTCCTCTCTCACATTTTCCACTGCCTTTCAATATATGATGGGAGGCTCATTCATAGTCATAGACCAGTTCAAGTAATACGTGCTCCCAAGATTATAAAATGAAGATTCAGTCACTCCTTTATTTATGATTTCAACCAAAGGACCCTGACATGCTGGGCACATACACGAGGTACCGAAGGTCAAAGATACCCTGCGAGATACGTTCTGGAGTGGAACACAACTACAGCAACTAACTATAGCTAAAGTGAAATAAATTGCCCATCTTTTGTGCTGTTGTCTTCTCTACTTTTCTTTCTTGTCTTTTCTATATTTCTTTACTTTTCATTCTTTGTCTCTCTAGTTCTCTTTTTTCTCTATTTCGCCCTTCTTTTTCACCATCTCATTCTGCCATGTTCTTTTCAAAAGGTGATCTTGTGTTACGTCTCCCCCACTTGTTTCACAGTACCAATATTTATCAATGGATGAAAGACAAACCACCATTCTTTCCAAATAAGGTCATTTGGCAATCTTTGTCATCTGAGATTTTACCAAAAGGATGGGGGGAAAATGTGTAAACCACTGAATCAGTGGATAAAGCTATTGGAAAAAAAATTAAAGATCTTAAGACTTGGGAAGAAAGGCCACATTTTCTGAACAAAAAGTCAACTCCTGAATTTTTCAGGATTGCCTTGGTTTTATTGTGGTAATAAACAGCTTCCAAATGTCAGTGACTTAATCTAAAAAGAGTTTGCTTCTTGCTGATGTCCACCATGGGCCTGTGGAGGACTCAGCTCCACCAAGTCATTTAGGAATCCAGGATACTGGGCCTTCTGTCATCTCAACACAGGCTTCCAAGCTCACTTCTGCCCAGGAGGAGAGAGCTGGGGAGTCTTCTGAAAATAAAATGCTTTGGCCCAGAAGTGACACATAGTACCTCTGCTCACAAGACAGCAGGCACACAGCAGTATCCACTGCTAAGGAGCCGAGCTATGGCAGCCTCCATATGCCTGAGAGCAGAGGAGGCCTGACTCTTTCTGACCCTAGTGGTATCCAGCACAGCACTCGGTCAGCAAGTTTGAAATGAAGACCATGGGCGATCCCAAATGTCTGGCTGCTGTGCCTGAAAGGCAAGTAGAGAACAAAGAGCCACGCTGTGTCCTTCAGCAACAGACCTTAGGCCTGTTCCCTCTGGTTGCTGTTTTACAATCACGTATCTCCGGCTACACAAACTCCTCACCACCTTAGGTAACCTCCTCCACAGATCCTTGTACATGAAGGCAGAATTTTTAATAAACCCATGTGTGTCTTTTTATCCAATAAAGCATCCACCTCAAATTACTAAAAGAATTCATCCTTGAGGTTGAATATTCCTTTTAATTTACCTCTTTAATTAAGGTGTGGGGTTTGTGAGACTTGAACCACTAAGAAGCATAAGCATTCTAAGACTGGGAGGATGTCCCTTGCCTGTGACCATGTGATGGAGTGAGGCTGCTAGGGAGCCAGGCTGTCAAGAATAATGAGACAGCTTCATCTATTGTGGCCACCAACCTGAGGACGTAACTGAGTGTATCACTTCCCTCAGATACATTCTCTCAAAGTGAAATTAACTTTACGGTATATGCAATTGTAAAATCTTTTTGGATGGTTTTATGTAATGATCCAGGAGTTTGCAGATAAGTGACTATTGAGTAGCTATAAACTAGAGTTTGCATATACTTTTGAACTTCCTGGAACTTTGAAGATCGAGGTCCTTAAAATCATCCATGTAAGAGTGGGTACATGCTGACCCCTTAACGGAGCTCAGCCTAACAGAGACAAAAGCTGAGAAAATCAACTCAACACGTGGCAAATAAGAGCTGAGACTCCAAACTGGGCTGATTCTTTGCATCCTGGGTGCCCAATTATGAGCTTGTGTGACCTTGATCAAGTTATAGAATGTCTTTAAACTTTAGTTTCCCATACAATAAGGATGAAAATAGTACTTGTCTAAGAGACTTGTTGTAAGAATTAAATGAGGTGATGATACTTAGCAGAGTGCCTGGCTCATACCAAGAGCTCAGAAAACGTTACTAGTAGCTATTATTAATATTGTTCAGTGTTGCAAGCATGTATGGAGTGTGACCTTAAGCAAAACACATGCTAGACACTGAAAGGTATGCTTGAATGAACAAGTCAGAGCCTCTGCCTTTCAGGGATTTGCGAATGTGTGTATGTGTGTGTGTTTGTGTGTGAGAGAGAGAGGGAGAGATAATTGTAAGATATAAAGGTAGAGTGAAGAGAGAAGAACCAGGCAAGGAAAATTACAAGATAAATAAACTAAAAATAAATGCCTTTTAGTTGTGGGCTTACTCTGTACTTTTAAATAACTAATTTCATGTAGTGCTCACACAACCGCCTGGGTAGGCATATTAATATCCTCATCTTATTTTGAAATAAAGAAGCCTTAGAAGGAGGTCCGTAGCATCAGTTGACGCATGGGGTTGGGGAAGCAGAGGGGCACAGGGCTGTGTGGTTGGCTTGACTGGAGCACAGGAGAGAGCTGGTCGAGTGGAATGTGAGGTACCCCGCGTCCCAGGGAAGTCCTGCTCACAAGCACCGGCGGTCTTTGCTCACACGGAGTCCAAGGCCATCTCTGATTTTGTCCAAACAATCATTAGTGTCTTGCTGTTCGACGAAGAAAGAGAAGAGTGCCTTGGAGCAGTCACCACATCTCTGAGAGGCTGGAAAACTAAAACACATATTCAGGCCGTGCTTATACTCAACTTCAAACCTCGTGACAAACCCAGGACACGTCAAAAGGGCCGCCAATGGCAAGATAGCCCCACGTGGGAGACGTTCAGGCAAAAACTTCATGGTGATCCAAGGTTGACCACTAGATGTCGCCTGGCTGGGCTGGTGGTGTACCTGAAGACCGTTCGAACCCAAACCGGTCTCTTTCTCCACCTCCTCCTGCTAGTCTTTCCAGCACTACAAGACCAAGACTGTTATCAGCATCAGACTTTTACTCCGCCCACCCCCACTAGTATGTTTTATTATGAATTAAGAGATAAAATATAAGGGTATAAAGAAACTTGGGAACTTCCGGATTCTTCTAGACTTCTGCCCCATTAAACACTTTGGAAAGAAAGGTAATCTCCATGTAAAACCTCCATTAAAATAACTTTGTGGGCTTCTCTGAAATCAGCACCTCCAGAATCTTGCTCTGATTCTTGGTTTAGTCGACTTACTTGTGTCCTGATCTTATACTTGATAACTTTCTCTAATCAGATGAGAAAACAGTTGAGCATTTCTGGACTGTAGACCAACCATAATGTTATTTGAAAATAGGAGCTGGGCTTGGGGGTTTAGGCTTTTCCCTTTTTATTTGTATATGATTTAGTGTTCATCCTACATTAGACACTAAAATGCATTGTTTAATTATCTGAGCTCAACACACCATTTTATAATTCATTAGTCAGTTGCTCTTTGCAAAAGCTTATTTCTTATGAAACAAAAGTGGGAATCATGCAACTGGACTATTTATCTCTCTTTAGGGGTTGGGGGTTAATATCTGATAGCTCATAACATCTTTATTATAATGCATTTATAATGATTTACTGAAATCATTCTATAGTTAAGTATCTAATGTCAAAACCGGGATCTGGCATGAAATAAAATGCTGTATCCTTGGGTAGCTCTAGGGAAAAAAAGGCCTCAGCCAATATTTTCTGTGTAATTCCACAAACTGTAATAAGGGTAGGGGTAATTGCCTTAATGTCAATTAAGCTATTAATAATGCCCATCCTGTCATTTCTAAATATAGCAGTGTCTCAATCATACATTACTGTCCCCTGTAATGTCTGTCTACACAGAAATGAGATCACAGCTTCTGCAGGTCGAGAAGTCTGTCTTGCAGCCAGTCTTTCCTCCTTTACATACAAGAAAGTTTGGAGGTTGATTTACTTTTTTTTTTTTTTTATGAAATCTTTCTACTTAGACACACATATATAAATATTTGTAAGGGCAAGGCAATCCTGTGAACAGAGACAATCCAGCCTCAACAACTCTATGTTTTCTTTCTGCTTCTAGATAACCAATGTGGTGTGCTCCTTTTCAGGACCAGCGATCCAGGGTCCAGGCCCCCAGCTGATGGTCCAGACAGTCCTGTAATAGCTAGCTGGGCATTTTAGAGTTGGGAGCATTCACTCCAGCTGCTTGATGCTCTGCTGCGTGCATTTGTCCTCAGACAACCTGGATGCACACAAGTTCCTCAAGGATAGACAGACAACAGGGTAAAACACAGTAGCCTGAGGCACTGTCACAGAGTAGAGGGGCCAGTGGTCCCTTGGTGAATTTCAGCAGACACAGGGGAACGCGTATTCAGAATCGGGACTAGGGAGTGAACTGCAGGCTCTTGGTGAATAGAGATAATGTTGCCAACTCTCCCAGATGAGCTCTAAATCAGAGCCACTTATCTCACAACGAAGAAGGACCTGGACAAGACCTCCTTCTGTAGTTGGCACTTATATTTCTCCTGGGCTAGGATTTCTGAGCAGTCACTTCCTCTTGCCCCCCTTGTTGGCCATCTTGGTGAAGTGAACTTCTACTTGATGATATTTAGAGCTCATTAATTTGTCCCAAGGAAGCTTACTGTATGGCAGTTTAATGACAGAAACCTGTTTTAATGCAAATGGACATGTAATCCCACTAAGGCACTCTGAGGGTGTAAATTTAAAACAATTGCTAGGAGCTGACACTGGAGTTTAATAAGATGGAGGGCTAGTTCCCAGATCCTGGTACACCCTGGGGACTCTGCCTGGACACCCAGCCTTGGCAGTTTTAGTGCAGCTGGCGGTTTCCATGGCAATCAGAAGAGCGGGGAGCTTCGGCAAACCTCTCTGAGGTGACGGGAACCTGAGTTCTGGAAGAGTGGGTGGGAGTGCAGGGAGCAGGCAAGCTCTGTGCAGGGAGGAAATGAAGGGTGAGTGGGTGTCTTCTGCACATTATTCCTCAGGGCACAGGCTTGGGGAAGATGCCACTGAGACCCAGGAGGTGGCTTCTGCCCTGGCTTATTGTCAATGCCTGACCCGGGCAGATCACCGCAGAAAGAGCACTGCCTGGGACCCCACTTCTGCCAGCAGGTAAAGGGGGAAGGGCACCTCTTGAAAGGGGAAGGAAATGAGGCTGAGGAAGGAACTGTTTGTGAATATCTGCTAGATTATAATGCTGTTGGGTGCTACATCATTCTCCTGAGAGCCCTGAATAAGGTTATTCTGGGTGAAGTCATTTTTGTAATAAAGTTGGCTCTAACTCTGGGTCATAAATCATGGGTTCTGGTACTAAAAGAAATCACTAAACATGCCTCTGTTACCACATACTGTCCTCCTTTGAAATACTTTGGTTTTACTACAAATCCTCCATTGACTGAGATGGGGGAAATACACACAATGAGCAAACGATTCCTTCCGTCCCAGGCTGCAGCCCCGCCGGCATGTGGGCCTCCCGGAATGATTTCCTGAGGTGTGATGTTATTTATGGCGGGCTTTCTCTATCAAAAAGGCAAACAGCATCCTGAGTGACCCTGAAGTGTTTGCATCATTGCTTCTCTTGCTAATTGATTCATCCCCTGGCAGGGCCTGAGTCACGGGCTGTTAGCTGGACACTCTCTCCCCACTGCAGATCCTGTGGACTAAGGTGCACAACAAGCGAAGATGTTAATAAAATTGTTAAATGTCAAAACTGCAAAACCCACACCCATTCAGAGTCCATCAGCTCTCCTGGAATGATTCCGTAAAATACCATCTCCTCCCCTTGTCCTTTTCTCAGTCTAAACTTCATCACCTTCATTAAGGAAGAAGATTAAGAACTGTTATTAACAACACATTGTATAATTTCTTTCTTCACTTCCTCCTTTCAGAGAAGAGTCCGGCACAGAATGAAAAGGAATGTTATCATAGGAAGTGCGTTTCAGATGTAGTAAAGCAGAAGGGAGAGGGTGGCCCCAGTGGCAGTTGTAAGAGGGACAGAGTGTGGATCTCTATAGCTCAGTGGCTGCAAAGCAGAAAATGAAGATTGTAAAAATGTCACATAAAGAAAAAATGCACAGTGGATTCGTTTTGCGATGCCCATAATTCAGTAATGCCTTTAAGTAGCTAGAAGAAATATAATAAATGTTTTTCCACAACATTGATCATACTGTATCAGAGGAAATATTAGCGTGCAGGGAGCCATGATTATACTGGTAGTAATTCTCGGTGCAGAAAACTAGTAGAAGATGGGACCCTTTATAGGCCCAACTTTTATTGGCTGCAGTTATTTACCTTTAAGAACACGCCTAATACATTGTCCTATAGCTAAATATTTTTGTGAAAATTCAAACCAGTAGTATCAGTAAATCAGAAATCTTGCCACCATTTTATAGAATTTATGTATATATTTTCCTGTAGATGCTCTGATACGTTCCAGAATACAAAACCAGCCAATTGACCATGTAAAAATTCTAGAATGTCTGTAAAACAGATTCTTCTGTATTCTGAACCTGGATAGGAGCAGACAGGTTTATGGCATGTGATTCCACCCAAATGCCACCTGTATATATATATATATAACATCTCTCTAAAGAAATTAAACGGATTATTAGATTATATACTGCAGTAAAACTATACCAGAAGCTGTAAGCCAGGAGAGGATATGCATGTTGGCAAGTGCCTTTTTTAGGGAATCTTGAATCATCAAAGGAAGCTTTGCAAGACAGGATTTTTCCTTAGGGAGAAAAGAAGGAGCTGATCCCTCATGCCAGCCTCTTGCTCTTCAGGCTGGCAGGAGCTAGTAATGTGGTGGCTCTGGCCACCTTGATGTAGTAGGTTCCAGCCTGTCAAGGGAAGGTTCTACCCTTGCTCTCGAGGGTCCCCGGGGTTTGATTCTAGAAATAAATTATCAAATAAGAGTTACAGGGTGCTCTGGATAAGAACCACCTGGCCAGATTCCTGCGGAACTAAAAGGAGAGGTGAGACCTGGGTGTGCCAGTTCTCCACATATTCCCCGCAAAGAAGCAATAAGCCAGAGGGATCTCTGAGTGAAGATACTGAGAGAGCAGCGATAGGAACGCATTCTTTTGCTTTAAAATCTGGATAATCCCTCCTGCAGTTCAAAGGCCTTGTAAAAGCAAACAAACCTGGCTGAAGCCTGCAGATTCACCTGCTCTGTGTCAACACACGTCTCCCAGAACTCTCACTGACACAAGTCGTTTCCCAGGCACTCCTTCCGGGACCCTCCCCATGTCTCTGGACTGGCGCTGTCTGCAGAGTGCTCACTGCAGGTCTCCTGTGCGCGCGCTCCTTCAATCCAACCGCTCTGAGCAGTGTTTTCTCCTCCATTAGGACACAACAGAGAGGCATATGAGCTGAACGGTATTTGGAGCTTTTTATGGAATTATGTCTTGATTATCTTGTTGGAGTTGGATACATGCGAAACGTGTTTATTTTCCTCCTCTAACAAGCAGGATTTGAGGGGGTGCCTGTAAATTCTTCCCAACTTGAGAACTTTAAAGAGGCAGACATGAAGGGAAAGAACCCCAATAGGAGGGGTAAATCTACAATTGAGAAAAGCTTGGCACAAGATGATGGTTTTTCCGGGAGTGCCGCCTGGGAAGTTGGTAAGCTGCCGCCTGACATACTCAGCGTGGACATGAACATACATAATTTACATGTTGAAGTGACTTAACAGGCTTCTGTTGAGAGTTCTTTCCCAGGGTCACTGAGAGGGCCACCTTGCCAGCATCCTCCTACAAGTGACAGTGGTCTCGGTACAGCAACAGCAGCTGTTTTCAGATTTTTTTTTAATGAAAATTATTATTTTTTAACTTAGTTAATTGGTTGGTTGTTGAAGGAATGCAATTTAAAACAAGAAGTTGAGGGGGGAGCTAGTTATCCCTTTGAATTCCCTCTTCAGATATATTATCCTACATGGACTTATTACCAAAACTTGTTGAAGGTTAATGAGTAGTCCTGTTCTTTCTTCTCTCGTCTCCCTTCCCTCTCTCTCCCCCTCTTCTCCCATTTATCCCTCCCTCCCTCCCAATCTTTCTTCCTTTTTTCATTCCTTCCTTCTCTCCTTTATTTTCCTTTCCTTTTCTTCTCTTTCCCTTCTTCTTTCTCTTCATCTTCAGTGACTTGGAAAAAATCATAATGAACTTCTCAGAGCAATTCCACAACCATGAAAATGTTCAGGGTCATGGATGTTTTCCATGGAGTATTTAACAGAGGAGTCAGGTATAGCTTTCATTTCTGCTGTGTCTGCAGCATACACACAGTCTCATTTGTCCTTGCAAAAATGTCTAAGTGTGCTTAGGAGGGTCAGGGAGACCCTTGGAGCACTATAATTTTAGTAAATTAAAAAACATCAAAATAACACTTAACAAAACAGATTTTGGAAACTACTTAGGAAGTAGAGTGAATTCTGTTTCACTTGGCATCCAGCCTGAATTATTGACTTACACTGTGGCCAGATAAAGAATCTAGACAACATTTGACCATACAGAATATTTTATTATAATTTAAAACATTTTATATTTTAAAATGAGATTCACTTGTAATTATCTCCATAACCGCTGGATGTCACTGTTGCATACGCCTGGGCAGTAAAAGCTTCCCGCTTGGGCAAGCTGAAACTGGTATTTTAAGGGCTTTCATGCTTCCTTCTTGGCACTCTACCTTTTGGTTGAACACATGCTATCATGCTAAGACGACTGTCTTCTCCATTCAGTGCACTCAGCCCTATTCTCAATTCAGTGCACTCTACTGGGAATTCTAATTTATACAGGATGAAATTTCTCAAACACAATTATCTTCCTCACTATTTATAAAGAGTATGGTACATTTATAATAGTTCCCAACATTGTGTGTTAATTATAACTAGTACATTCTGGATACCAAGTGGATAAAGTGAACACATAACCATAAAATATCCTGGATTTATAAAGTGCCTTCCCCCACCCACCCCCCGCCCGCCCCCAAAGTGCTTACGACAGTTTCGTATCTATTTGCTCATCTGTCTTCCCAACACCCCTAGGGGGTTACCTGCTTTAATGCTTTTATGAGTCAAAGTTGACCTGTGAAATAAATTGAATGAAGTAATTATTTGCACTGGGATCCCAGGAGTAAAGCAAAAGCAAACACTGAAAACTGTTCCAGACAGCTAATTATAGTTTGCAAAAGTAACTCGTTGAAATTTGTGTAGTTTTGGGTTTTTTCAATTACTTTAAAAATTTCTTAATCCCTGGACCCCTTTACCTCTTCTTTTAAATATGCATTAAAAAAAAAATCTAGGCCATCTTGTATAGCTGACGTTATACAGAAATTAGATCTGGAGACTTTTCCAAAACCTGAAAAAATCCTGGCCCCGTAGAAGTGCTAGACTAGAATATGACCTATGGAAAGAAATGAGAGGACCAACTGGAACCATCGTTAGCATTCCCTACAGTTAGAAATGACCATGAGCTTCACTTCAGCTGTTTAGTTGAGTCTATTTTTTCCTAAAACCTTGGACTTGTTTTCTTTCGCTTCCTCTCGTGCCTTTGCACTAGGGAAGTCAGAGCTGTTCCTGGAGGGACTACTGGCCTAGATCTTAGCCGGGGGAGGTGGGGAGGGGAGATCCCCTCTGTTCTAGTGAGTAATCAGAGAGTTGTGTTGCCTGTCATCTATGAGATGCTTTGATCCAAAATTTCAGTCATTGTTTCCACATTTAGGGGCTGGAATGAACATCAAAGAAGTGGGTGTACGGAATTCACTGAATGCCAAAGAAGTACAATAACATACAGAGGATATAAGCAAACCCCAGTGGCAAAATTTGCTGCCAAATGTCACACATAATAAAGGCCCCTGAAGTGAGAGTCTGCCTTTGACAAATGCATAATGATATCAATGCCAAGGGAAGGAACTAGCATGCTGAAAGGTGAATAAAAGAGCTGGGAACAGTTCAGTGGACTTAACACATTTCCTCCGTGTGTTTTGACACAACAGGGAAAGCAGATGACACAAATGCATTAGAAAATCACTGGACAGGGCTGCGAGCTCGCCAGCAGTTTTAAACTGACCTGGCTTTTTGGGGATGCAGCCCTAAAGATGGAAATGAAATGTGATTAGTAACTACTCGTCTTCTGGAGGGAAAAAAGCGGGGAACAAGGAAAGTGAAAATAGCTTTCTTGTTCTGTCTTGGATAGTTCCAGATTTTAAAGCCCATATGTTGTTTGCTATAACTTCTTCGCCTCCCAGGGCCAATGCATTCCAAACATTTCAGCTAGCACAGTACACCGAGGAGCTAGGAAGTTAGGGCTCATTTGTATCCACAGTCTTTGTTCAAATATGGATTAATTTTGGTTAATTTCAGTGGGTGCACATAAAGTAAAATGCACAGAACTGAAACCACTGAAATCAGGCCATCGTGTGATCATCTAAAAACCTACTTTTCAAGCTCTTTTAAGTTTTATTTTTGAAATAAAAACAATAAAACGACTGTAAAAAGTTTCCAAAAGCATTGACATTATGAGCAATTGCTAACCAAGGCTATTCCCAGAATGATGGAGAATATTTGGATATAATTCTAGAAAAGCTAACTGCCCTGCAGTGCCAACTATAAATATGTCATTCAGAAGGTGATTTGATAAGGCTCCTGCGGTAGGTGGCCCTTGCCTCCAGGGCCAGATATCAATGGTGAAGCATATTGTGCTTCTGTCACCAAGGTCTGCCTTGGAGGGCACAGCAGATTCTTGACCAAAGCTCCCATCCTTTTACTATGGAGATGAATACTTAAAAAGAAAAAAAAAAAAACCTAGGTGTGGATATTTAAAGGAAATAGTCTCAAAAATGCCACAGTACCTGGTAACAGCTTACCAGGTTCATGAGCATAGTCTGGTAATGAAGTAAGTACAAGTAAGACCAAGATGTGTGTGTTTATTTGAAATCCTTCAGGGTTGAGCAAAAAATTGTGCCAGTTGCAAATAGAGTCAGCATTTCTATCCTATGCATTAAGCAATCAGAGCTTGTTTGCTTGTATTTACCAAAACCATTTTCAACACAATCCTTACAGTTCTTCCTACAAAATTTCTTCTGCAGGCTTGCACTGCATAATAAAGGAGCTCATAGACGGGTCCCGCTCTGTTTATTGTGCATGTTAAGTAAATGCAATGATTTTCATTATTTCAGACTCTATAATGAAATGACTGAGTGCCATTAGAAAATGGACAAACCAGTATTCAACTGGCTGGATGAACCATAGCTTTCTGGCATTAAAGGTGTAATATTTATGAGTTAATTTAATCATAGAAGAAAATATTGAGAAGGTGACTGAGTAAAACGATGACTGTGTATGATGTTTTTGCCATGCAGCTGGATAAACACATTCTATGACAGACCTTGGCAAGAACTGCAAAGATGCTCTCACAATGGCTTGAATAAATATTAGGTGCTGCCTAGAATTCACTGCATTTGAAGTCTTGAGCAAAGCCAGATGAGCTTTAGCAGGAAAATATGAAGAAGCCATGTATGCACATTAGGATTATGTAAACACTGAGTTCTTTCTCTGCTGCCTGGGAATTGCTCTAACGTTCATTTTCATCTACATCACTGACAGATTTTTTTTTCTTTTACACATTATCTTTGCACTTCTAGGAGTGCACTTTAGCATCAAGACCCAGTTTGGGGGCAGCTCCAGGTAAGTTTTTCAACAATATGGGCTTGGAGAGAAAAGAAATATTTTGCCTAGGCTACAGGGAGCCGACAAAAAGATTGTATTTTGTAGTGGCCCAACCCCAAGTGGCTCAGTGGGTAAAGACTCCTCCTGCAGGGCAGGAGACTTGGCGATGTGTGGATGTGTGTTTGATCCCTGGGTCAGGAAGATCCCCTGGAGGAGGAAATGGCAACCTGCTCCAGTATTCTCGCCTGGAGAATCCCATGGACAGAGGAGCCTGGCAGACTATGGTCCATGGGGTCTCAAAGAGCCAGACATGACTGAAGCGACTGAGCATGCAACCCAGTCTACGTAAAGCAGTAAATTTAAAAACGCCTTTTCATGAGTGTCCTTAGAATACATGGTTTCAGATTCCAAGAAGGACTGTAAGATAAAGTGATAGTTGGGTATATATTTTGAAGAGAGGAAATCAGCAATAATATTATAACAGTCACTTAATAAAGCATTTGATTCAGGGCAGCAAGAACCAGTGTACAGGACACGATCACAGAAATATATTTTTGTGGGTTTTTTCCCCACAGGTTGTCATTTTACCAATAAAGAAAGTATCTTTTTTTCATTTTTATTGAAACATAATTGATATAAAATACTGTGCAAGTTTTAGATGTACAATGTGTTGATTTGATACACATATATTGTGAAATAATCACCACTACAGTGTGAGCCAACACCTCCATCACCTTACACAATTATCATTTCTTTTTTCATGGTGAGAACATTTAAGATCTACTCTCAGCAACTTTCAAGTATATTGTTAACTATAGTTACCATGCTGCACATTAGATCCTCCAAACTTTTTCATTTTATAACTAAAAGTTTGATCAACACCTTCCCATTTACCTCACCCCCAGCCCCTGGTAACCACCTTTCTACTCTTTGTTTCTATGAGTTTGGCTTTTTTAGATTTCACATGTAAGTGATACCAGACGGTATCTATGTTTCTCTGTTAATTTCACTTAGCATGCCCCCAAGTTGCATCCATCTTGTCACAAACAGCAGACTTTACTTTTTTCTCATAACTGAATAATATTCAATTGTATATATGTACTCTATCTTCTTCTTTTATTGAAGTATAGCTGATATACTCTCAGTATCGCTGAGAATTGGACCATAAAGAAACCTGAGGGCTGAAGAATTGATGCTTTTGAACTGTGGTATTGGAGAAGACTCTTAAGAGTTGCTTGAACAGCAAGGAGATCAAACCAATCAATCCTAAAGGAAATTGACCCTGAATATTCATTGGAAGGACTGATGCTGAAGCTAAAGTTCAATACTTTGGCCCCCTGATGTGAAGAGCCAACTCACTGCTGATGCTGGGAAAGACAGGCCCAGGAGAAGCGGGCAACAGTGAATGAGATGGTTGGATGGCATCACTGAAACAACGGACATGAGTTTGAGCAAACCCTGGGAGACAGGACAGAGAAGCCTGAAGTGCTGCAGTCTATGGGGTCACAAAGAGTCAGATATGACTTCGCAACTGAATGACAACAATAGTTGATTTACAATATTATATTAGTTTCAGGTGTACAGCATAATTGTTCAGTATTTTTATGGATTATACGAGCATACAGATTACAGCCAACATAATGGCTATAGTTCCTTGCATATGGCATTTTCCTTTTCCGCTCATCTGTTGTTGGGCACTTAGGTTGTCTCTGTATCCTGGCTCTTGTGAAAGATGCAACAGTGAACATGAGAGTACAGGCATTACTTCAAGGTTCTGATTTTATTTCCCTTGGATGTACACCCAGAAGCAGGAGTTTTAGATCATATGGTGGTTTTAATTCTTTGAGGAACCTCTATCGCTATTTTCCATAGGCTCTGCCCCAATTTACATTCCTGCCAACACTGTGCAAGGATTCTGTTTTATCCCCATCCTTGCCAAAGCTTACTGCTTATCTTTTTGATAATAGCTATCCTAATATGCGTGAAGTGATATCTCATGGTGGTTTTGATTTGCATATCCCGCTAGTAAAGTAATGCTCAAAATTCTCCAAGCCAGGCTTCAGCAATACATGAACCGTGAACTTCCAGATGTTCAAGCTGGTTTTAGAAAGGGCAGAGGAACCAGAGATCAAATTGCTAATATCCGCTGGATCATCGAAAAAGCAAGAGAGTTCCAGAAAAACATCTATTTCTGCTTTCTTGACTATGCCAAAGCCTTTGACTGTGTGGATCACAATAAACTGTGGAAAATTCTGAAAGAGATGAGAATACCAGACCACCTGACCTGCCTCTTGAGAAACGTGTATGTAGGTCAGGAAGCAACAGTTAGAACTGGACATGGAACAAAAGACTGGTTCCAAATAGGAAAAGGAGTATGTCAAGGCTGTATATTGTCACCCTGCTTATTTAACTTCTATGCAGAGTACATCATGAGAAACACTGGGCTGATAGAAGCACAAGTTGTAATCAAGATATCAACAACCTCAGATATGCAGATGACACCACCCTTATGGCAGAAAGTGAAAAAGAACAAAAGAGCCTCTTGATGAAAATGAAAGTGGAGAGTGAAAAAGTTGGCTTAAAGCTCAACATTCAGAAAACGAAGATCATGGCATCTGGTCCCATCACTTCGTGGGAAGTAGATGGGGAAACAGTGGAAACAGTGTCAGACTTTATTTTGGGGGGCTCCAAAATCACTGCAAATGGTGACTGCAGCCATGAAATTAAAAGACGCTTACTCCTTGGAAGGAACATTATGACCAACCTAGATTGCACATTAAAAAGCAGAGACATTACTTTGCCGACTAAGGTCCGTCTAGTCAAGGCTATGGTTTTTCCAGTGGTCATGTATGGATGTGAGAGTTGGACTGTGAAGAAAGCTGAGTGCCGAAGAATTGATGCTTTTGAACTGTGGTGTTGGAGAAGACTCTTGAGAGTCCCTTGGACTGCAAGGAGATCCAACCAGTCCATTCTGAAGGAGATCAGCCCTGGAAATTTCTTTGGAAGGAATGATGCTAAAGCTGAAACTCCAGTACTTTGGCCACCTCATGCGAAGAGTTGACTCATTGGAAAAGACTCTGATGCTGGGAGGGATTGGGGGCAGGAGGAGAAGGGGACGACAGAGGATGAGATGGCTGGATGGCATCACTGACTCGATGGACGTGAGTCTGAGTGAACTCCAGGAGTTTGGATGGACAGGGAGGCCTGGCGTGCTGCAATTCATGAGGTCGCAAAGAGTCGGACACGACTGAGCGACTGAACTGTACTGAATAGAATGATTAGTTATGTTGAGCATCTTTTCATGCACCAAGTCTTCTGTGAAAAGGATTTGTCTATTTAGAAGGTCCTTTGCTTATTTTTTAATTGAATTGTTTGGTTTATTTGCTACTGAGTTGTATGAGTTCTTTATATATTTTGGATATTAACTTCTTAGCAGATACATGATTGGCCAATATTTTCTGCCACCTGTCACAGGTTGGCTTTTAATTTTGTTGATTGTTTCTTTTGCTGCTCAGAAGTTTTTTAATTTAATATAGTCCCACTTATTAATTTTTGCTCTTGTTGTTTGTGCTTCTGATGTCAAATCCAAAGGAATATTTTCAAGACCAATTTCAAAGTTTTTTCCACCTATGTTGTCTTCTAAGAATTATAAGGCTTTATGTCTCATGTTTAAGTCTTTAATCCATTTTGAGTTCATTTTTGTCAGTGGTTAAGATAAGGGTCCAATTTTCTTCTCTATGTGTCAACCCAGTTTCTCAACATCATTTATGGAAGAGACTATCCTTTCTTCATTGAGTATTCTTGGCTCACTTATCGAATACTTGTTGACTGTACATGCAAGGGTTTATTTCTCGGGTCTTTATTCTACCCCATTGGTGTCTGTGTCTATTTTTTATGCCAGCATAATACTGTTCTGATTCCTACAGATTTGTGCTATAGTTTGAAATCAGAAAATGATGGCTTCTGCTTTGTTTTCTCAGATTGTTTTGAGATCTTTTGTGATTCCATACAAATTTTAGGATTTTTTTCTATTTCTGTGAAAAATTTCAGTTTAACAGAAATCACATCGAATCTATGGATGAGTTGAGTGGTATGGACATTTAAACAGTATCAACAAAGAATATCTTTCCATTTATTTGTGTCTTCAGTTTCTCTCATCAGAGTCTTATAGTTTTCAGTGCACAGATCTTTTACCTCCTTGGTTAAATTTATTTTTAAGTATTTTATTGTTATGATGCTATTGTGAATAGAATTGTTTTCTTAATTTATTTTTGAAATTTTTCATTGTTAGTGTATAGAAACAGCTGATTTCTGTAAGTTAATTTTATGTCTTGCAACTTTACTGAATTCACTGATTCATTTTAACAATTTTTTGAAGGAGTTTTAGGATTATCTATATAGAAGATCATATCATCTGAAGAAGAGACAGTTTTAGTTCTAATCTTCCAGTTTGGATGGCTTTTATATCATTTTCTTAGCTGATTGCTCTGGCTAGGATTTTTAGTACTATGTTGAATAGGAGTGGTGAGAGTGGGCATTGTTCTCTTTTTCCTGATCTTAGAGAAAAAAGATGTATTAGCTGTGAGTTTGTCATATACAGCCTTTATTATGTTGAAATATGTTCTTTCTATATCCAGTTTCCATTGAAATGATCATCTGATCTTTATCTTCCGTTCTTTTAATGTTGTGTATCACATTTATTGATGTGTGTGTGATGAACTACTCCCAGGGATACATCCAGTTTGATCGTGGTGACTGATCCCTTTAACCTGCTATTGAATTTGGTTTGCTAGTATTTTGTTGAGAATTTATGTACCAACATTCAACTGAGTGACTGAACTGAACTGAACTGATTCGTCAAGGATATTGGTCTGTAGTTTTCTTGTAGTATCCTTATCTGGCTTGGTTATCCAGATAATACTAACCTCATAAAACAAGTTTTTGAGAGTGCTCCTTCCTCTTAATTTTCTGGAAGAGTTTGAGAAGCTGTTGTTCAGTCACTCAATTGTGTCTGACTCTGCGACCCCATGGACTTCAGTGCACTAGGCTTCTCTGTCCTTCACTATCTCTCAGAGCTTGTTCAAATTCATGTCCACTGAGTCAGTGATGCTATCCAACCATCTTGTTCTCTGTTGCCCCTTCTCCTGCTGCCTTCAATCTTTCCTAGCATCAGGGTCTGGGAAGTTGGAGAAGAATTGGCATTAATTCTTCTTCAAATGTTAGGTGTAATTCACCCATTAGACTTTTCTTTGTGTGGAGGTTTTTCAATCTCCTTACTTGTTACTGGTCAGTACAGATTTTCTGTTTCCTCATGATTCAGTCTTGGTAGGTCATCTATTTCTAGGAATATATCTTTTTCTTCTAAGTTATCCAATTTGTTGGCATATAACAGTGATAGTCTCTTGTGATCCTTTGTATTTGCATAGGAAGAGTTGTAAAGTCTCCTCTTTCATTTCTGGTCTTATTTATTTGAGTCTTTTCTATTTAGTTTATCTAAAGGTTTTTTTAATTTTTATTTATCTTTTCAAAAAATCGGCCAGGTTGTGGGGAGAAAAGTTGTAGGTGGAGGACTTCATCTTGGATAATGTCTCTATGCTCTGATGCGAGTTGGCTTACATTGTCTTTGCTTCTTCCATTTGTATTTTTATCTCCATTTCATGCCTGAGAACTTCCAAATGGAACAACAAAAAAGGAAAATGTGGTTCAAAATATCCTTGTATTTTCTAAAACTGAACGCTGTTTCAGTATTAACTTTTTTTCCAGCTATGCACTATGCCCAATATCTGAACACAAAACTCTTACTTCCTGGGTATTATGTTTCTAGTCTTAATAACTATCTCTAGTATACATGGCATCATGTCTTGAAATACCTAAAAAAGAGGTCACTTGTTAGCAAATTTTCATAACTGTACAAGGAATCATTGTAAACAGACTTGATGCCATACTTCTTTTGGTACATGTATAGGTGAGTCTGTATATTACTCCAAAGAGAGAGAAGCTATTTGATATTTTGTATATATAAAGTATTTAGGATAGTACCTGCATCATGGTAAATCCTTTGTAAATCTTAGCTGCTGCTACTCTTTCTACTACTACTAGTATTATTGAAAAGCCTAAGGATTATGTTGTGACAAGGAATCAGTTGAGCTGGTTTCATTAGGAATACCAACCTTTGGCATTGACCTAACACATGTGTAGTAGATTAGATACTTGCCTCTCACTTATGAGGGACCGTTTGATCCTTTGGGAGACCATCTTTTTTTTGGGGGGGGGGGAGGGATTCTTCTTTTTTTTTTTTTTACTTTACAATAAATCCATTGCCATTGGCTGCCCCTTGGGGACAGAGTGTCAGAGCATCAAAGTGAAATCCTGGGATGTAGCATGCATGTGGGTTTTTGCTCTGAAGCAATGCTTCTCAAACTATGTGTGGTGAAGAATCTATTTCTTTTTTAATTTCCAGTCTGTTACAGCCTAATATTTTATAAAATGCAGTAAAAATAACTTAAAATGGAATCAAAATCAATGTACACAAAATTCAAGTCCCTTTTTAAAATTAGATTCAACAGAAATAAACTTAAGCTGCCACGTGGTTGCCAACAGTGCTAAATGCTGTGCTGCGCTCAGTCGCTTCAGTCGTGTCTGACTCTTTTTGACAAATGGACTGTAGCCTTCCAGCCTCCTCTGTCCATGGGATTCTCCAGGAAAAGATACTGGAGTACGTTGCTATACCCTCCTCCAGGAGATCTTCCCAACCCAGGATCAAACCCACGTCTCCTGTATCTCCTGCAGGTGAATTCTTTACTGTGAGCCACCAAGGAAGCCCGGCAGTTCTAAATGCTTCCTCTCAATTCTGTTCTCATCTCATCTCCGAACAGTAATTAACAAATCCCTGACAGTAGGCCTCACTTTGAGCAGCAACCTCACAAAGAACAATGAGGAGCCCCAAAGCCTGTCATTTCCCTCCTGCGTTCCTTCTGTAATGCTCAAAGGGCTCTCATCAAAACAGACTTTAGCCTGGGTCGGCAGGCTTCAGGCCCCACCTTTATTGGCGTGAAGCTGGTGTCCAGAGGGTAACTAAGACACCAGAAGAAAAAGCCACTTCTGCCGAGCACGGGCCATTGTCTCAGGTGGGAATTTCCACACAGCTAAGCAGTGGGCTGTTTAGTGTGAAGGCACAGGTGTGGAAACAGTCTGTGATAGATAGCTTTATGGCAAATAAACACAGTGTATGATATACTGTAATCAACTATATAAACAACTTTAAAATTGTCTTTACTTCATATTTCCAGCATTTGGTTTTGTTAATCGTATGTCTTCTTGACAGCAATTAAATAACCTTGAGAGGAAATGTACACCTGCTGTCTCCCCTGGGGAAACTACATCTCTTTTGTGAATGACATAAGTTCTCCATAAAACATAAGCAAAGATAGGAGAATGGAATTTGGAGATATGTCTCCTTCCTCTCTTGTTTTATCTCTAGTTGAATTGGAGGGCAGTTTAATATAGCTAAGCTTTTCCCAGGTCCCTGTGCTAGCATTCTTTCAAACCCCAATATTTCCCAGACGGCCAAACTGGAGACCCTAGCTAAAGACGTTCTGACAGGTATCAGTGGGGAAGATGTCACGACTGCCTCACTTGGCCTGCACTTTCACCCTCCCTGACTTCTGGGCCCAGGAGCTCTCAATCCTTCCTGATTTCTGCAGGCCACCTCATCTGCTTTCCATGAACACTATACTGGTCCAGTTTTCCTTAAAACAGAACATAACAACGTTTCCTTTGCTTGAGACAGGTTCCAAACAAGCTCCGTTCATTAGGATCGGTGAAGTAAAAGTCAATTTTAATAGACAGGTGTCCCCACTCTCAAGATGGGGTGGCGGGAGAGGGGCTGCTGCTGGGAGGGCCAGGTGGGTGCTCAGGGCTCAGTGCAGGCTGCTTGCAGCTGCACCGCTGGTGAATTGAGTCTCAGCTCCAGGCTGGTTGGACAAGCAACATTTGGGGTGAGTGGCCTGGGGCACTGCGTGCTTCTGGAGACACTGGAAGGGTGAGCAGCTGCCGTAGTACCAGTGTTTCATGCGCAATAACCGCCCCCTGGCTTCAGCTATGAGGATTCAGGGTGGCGGGTCACCACGCCTTCTTCCACCAGAAGTGGGCTCGCCTCTTCCAGGCTCCACATATAGTCTTTTTTTTTTTTAATAGTTTTCATTTATTTATTTTTGGCTATTGAGATCTTGTTGCTGCGATGGCTTTCTATAGTTGGGGCGAGCAGGGGCTACTGTCTAGCTGTGGTACAGGGGCTTCTCATGCAGCAGCATCTCTGGTTTTGGAGCCTGGGCTCTAGGGCACGCAGGCTGCAGCAGGTGAGGCACGTGGTCTCAGTAGCTGTGGCTCCCGGGCTGTAGAGCACAGGCTCAACAGTTGTAGCACATGGGTTTGGCTGTTCTGTGGCATGTGTGAGCATCCTGGATCAGGGATCAAACCCATGTCTCCTGCACTGGCTGGTGGGTTCTTTACCTCTGAGCCACCAGGGAAGCCCCATATACAGTTCTGACCACAAAACATCACCAAGACTTCAAAAACTGGCTGAGCCCTTTGTCTTGGAGCTGGAACTTGCAGAACCTGAGCCTCCGTTGTGTTTTGTGAGTTGAGGAGGTGGGAGCAGCTGTCCTGAAGAGGAGCATGCAGCTATGCACTGCATCACACTCTTAGAATGGTTCCATCCACTCTACCTACTTTTAAGAAAAATGGCTTCAAAATGACAGCATTTTTCAGTGTGAGAACAAGGCCAGAGCTGTATGACCTGGTTAACAGGGAGAAACCCGACCTGATTCGGTCTGTTGGAGAGTAAGAATGTCCTGATACTTCCAGGAATTCTACAGATTTTCTTTCTCGGCTCCACAGTGATAGCCCTGTCAAGGGTGAAGTGGTAACTGATGATGCGGTCAGAAATACCATGGAGGATACTGCGAGGATCAAGGTAAATTCAGACCAGGGAGGTTGCTAGATCACAAGTAGGAGATGTGCGCCACCATGGACAAGGCACCCAGGACTGTCACTGGGACATGGGACATCACAAGTGAATCCGAAATCATTTCCGAACTGGTTCAGACATGAGTTTGGGAGGTAACTATCTTCTCAACATTGGACCAGCTAAAGATGTACTAATAGTTATCTCTTCCAAGGCGGGCATCTATGGGGAGGCTATCTATGTATCTAAATCATGGAGGGTGCAATGGGAAAAGAACAAGGTAATTGTATGGTATACCTGAAAAAAATCAGCTATTTATATCATTTTACTGCACTGGTGAAAAAATAGGGTCTTAAACCTTCAATCCCCCATAACTCTTCAACTACAAAGGTAAGGATGCTGGGATCCAGGAAGCTCTGAAGTGTGGTCCACAAATCCGGGAAAAGGTCCCCTCTTTCTTTGAGCTCACCCTCTGCTCTCCCAGTTGAGTTGACCTGGACTATAAAACTGACATGAGTGGAGTCATCATTGGGGTTCAAGAGGAAAGGGTCACTGTCTGCTGCTTACTGCTTTGATTTTCCTTGTATAGTATCATCATTATAATAAACTAACTACTCCATCCAAAGATGACTTTTCCAACACATTTTAGTCAAAGGTACTAAGTGCATTGTATCAATGACTCAGTGGGTCAAGGATCTGAGCTCCATTGCAAGCACACTTCAGTCTGAACAGCAAAAGAAAGGGCTGAATAATTAAGCTCAGGGTTTCATTCATTCCTACCTTTGGAAATTATCTATAATGGAAGCCTCCCTCCATTCTCTGTGTTTGATAAACTTAACTTGCTTACTAAATGACTTTAGTTAAAGAGTAAGCCAAGTCCTCCTGTTGCCTATGGGAGGAGGTGGAAAGAGTTTGGCAAGTTCAACCATATGTTATTTATTTAGCATTAATTATCACCAGTTCCTCCCCAAGCAGCACACCCCCTCAGCACATCCCCACCTCCAAGTTCAGGAAAACCTGGAGAGGAAGGAAAAAGCTTGCTAAGTTGCTTATGTTCACTCTTCAGAAGTTTGTAAAGCAAACTAAGAGCTCTGAAATTCAGTCTGTTTGCAGTGGTACTATACGAAAATGGATTTATTCTACCCTGCCTTTTCAGAAATGGTCAAATAAATACATTTGCGAGTTAACAACATTTATAGGTCTCCCCACCATTTCTTTGTTTTTGTTCCTTGCAATTTTGTTCATTTGGCTGTTTGTTATTGTTGAAGAGACTGGCTGTTTGTCCTGGGGTTTCCAACAATTTAAATTTTGTTGATCATGTCCCTGTGATGTTGTTTAATATGTTCCTTTGCCATTGTAAGCTGTAAATTGGTAGTTAGATCTAGAGGCTTGATAAGATTCAGGTTCAATTATTTTGTCAAGAATATTTTACACATAGTGTTTTGCACTTCTCTTAGGAGGTATATAATGCTTTTGAACTGTGGTGTTGAAGAAGACTCTTGAGAGTCCCTTGGACAGCAAGGGACTAAAGGAGATCAGCTCTGGGGGTTCTTTGGAAGGAATGATGCTAAAGCTGAAACTCCAGTACTTTGGCCACCTCATGCGAAGAGTTGACTCATTGGAAAAGACTCTGATGCTGGGAGGGATTGGGGGCAGGAGGAAAAGGGGACGACAGAGGACGAGATGGCTGGATGGCATCACGGACTCGATGGACATGAGTCTGAGTGAACTCCGGGAGTTGGTGATGGACACGGAGGCCTGGCATGCTGCGATTCATGGGGTCGCAAAGAGTCGGACACGACTGAGGGACTGAACTGAACTGAACTGAATGCCTGATTGTCTCTTTTTGGTGATGTGAACAGCCAGTGGTGGTCATTGCCCAGATCCATTAATTCATTAGGAGGCTGCAAATGGTAATATCCTAATTCTGTCACTCCTTATTTGTTTATTGAAAAAAATTCTGCAAAGAGAAAGTTCCCCTTGATTCTTCCATTACCTGGAGATCTTTTTTTTTTTTAAACACATTTTAAACACATTGGATTGTTTCCCTTAGCATCCTCTAAAAGTGATTAATGGGTATCCTACTGATTTAAATATACTTGATATGTTTCAATTCATTGCATTTATCATCCTACTCATGCTCAGATGATTCCATCTCTAGTCAGCTGAATCTTTTTTAAGCTGGTACCCAAATTCTTTGGACAGAATCCTAGTAGTTTTCCATCATTTCCTTGCTACTGATGTGACAAGATATTCCCAACTCATTTAATAAACTTCCTGCCTCACACCCAGAATCAGTTCTCTTTCCAAGAGGTTTGTTTTCTTTTGGTGGGAAATAGAATTTACAGACACAATCAGGGTTCTGGAAGTGCTCATTGCTGTTGGGCTAGTCCTTGTTTACAGGCTTTTCCAGTGGACAGGACTAGAAAATGAGTACTTTTAAAACAGAAAACATACAAAGAGTTCGTATTGCTACCTCATTCATTTTCAGAACTACAGGATTTTTACTTACTCTCATTGATCTAACATTTGTGCCTGCTCTCACCAAAGCTACAAATCCCAGGTCTCAGTGACACACACACACATACATTTTTGTTACTAATACATACACAAAAGTTTCAGAACAACAATATTAATACTACTACAGTATGATTACTGAATCAGAGACACAAACAAAAACCAGTTAGACATAATGGAAGAGAAGACAAAATGTCTGGTAGGTACAAACAAGATAAAATACTGTTTAACAAGAAGTATTCAAAACTTATATTAAGAAAGTTATAAGCAGTCATGAAGCTATAAAATTAAGCTTAGTTGGAAAGATGAACTGTGTGTTCATAGAAAAATTCAACATTGTAATAGGATCTTAGTTTTTCTTATACTTATTTAAACAATTTCATAAAATTCCAATAAAAATGCTATTAAGTTTTTTCCTAGAGCCAAATATGTTGATTTTATAGTATGTTTGAAAGAATAAACATGCAAGAATAGCCAGGAAACTCCTCAAAATTTTTTAAAAATGCATAATTAAAATATATCATAAACTTATATAATTAAATCAGTTTGGTATTAATGCATGGATAGATAGACAGATGAGCATAACATTCAGAAATAGACCTACCTGCATATAAAAATTTAGTGTAAAGTAAAAGGGCATCCCTAATTAGTGAGGACAAGATATACTTTTTAATAAGTGGTATTAGGATAACTGAATAGTCATATGCAAAGAGATATTTTTTGTGTATACAGGACAACTTTTGAATGACTGGGAAATTTGCAGGTAAAAAATAATATGTAAAAAAAAACTGGGTGAATTTCTCTAAAATCTGGCATAGGAATAACTCTATATTACAACTGAAAGTCAAAAAGTAATAAGTACAAAATTTGACACGTGCAATTACATGAAAACAGGTGCTTTACATCTAATCCACAGGAGTTACATCAGGCCCATTTTATAGATGAGAAATCTGAGACTCAGAGAAATTAATATCTTGGGAAAGTTTGCAGTTAGTAAGTGACAGAGATAGGATTTGAACACAAGGAAACTGTAACTTATGGCACACTGTCACCGAGACTTCTGTTCACCCTAAGCACATTGAGAAAATCAGAATATAGATATTTTCTGGATCCTAATTACAATTGGAGAATAAAATCTTATTCTAGGCTAGCTCCGTTGTTTGATATAGACTTCTTGTTGAGTTGAGAAGAGCTTTAAAAGGCATAGGAGCCTGGGGAAAAAGAGAGACTTCAGTGTATTTTGAAGACAAACTGTAAATATGATATGATACTTCACAGGGAAATCTATGCCTCTCAGTTCTTATTCTGTCAGAAACTCTTGCTTTGCTGCAGCAACCTCATCTCATGCTTTCTTTTATCTCTACACTGTGAAACATATCAACCCCAAGAATCCTGTCTTAAATATAAGAAAGTTGAAGGAATATTCAGATCTTTTAATTTACTATCAGCAAAGACAATGTCTTGGTTAAGTTATTTTAATGAGAATAACTTGGTTGTTGGATTTATAAAGAAGGTGCCAACTAATTGAAGGCTTTACTTCCCAGTTGATATTTTGTGTTTGTGCAAACTAAGCAATTAGTAACAGCCTTTGTTTCTGCTCTTCCTGTCATTTAACTTGTTCACATTTTAATTTTTCATTTCCTTTCAGTGCATCTCATACTTAGCCAACAAATACTGAATTTCTATTTTTCTGTTTCTTCAGGAAACTTTATAGCCAATTGTGCTTTCTCTCCATTAAGAACATAGTTAAAGGGGCTGGCGAGAACAATGCAATTCATTCTTTCATTCCATAAAGGTTTGTTAAGTGCTAACTAATATGTCAGGCATTGTTCTAGGTATTCGAGATATAAGGAGGACAAGGCAGCAAGTTTCCATTCTCAAGGATCTTACCTTCTATAGAAAGAGACAGAGGAAAAGCAATGAACAAACACAAAGCCAAATAAAACTCAGAGTGATTTGTTTTGTGAATAAAACATTAGACAATGATGTGAGAGGGACTGCGGTAGGGATCTTCCTTAGCTTGGATGGCCAGAGAAGTCCCTAAGATGTGAGTCACATGAAAACCCAGGCAGAAAGATGTCTAGACAGAAGGAATATGTGCAAAGATCCTGATGCAGGCATGTACTTGGTGTGCATAAAGACAAGGAGGAGAGCATGTAACTGGAGGGGAATGAACGATCAATTCAGCTCAGTCACTCAGTCGTGTCCGACTGACTCTTTGTGACCCCATGCACTGCAACACGCCAGGCCTCCCTGTCCATCACCAACTCCTGGAGCTTACTCAAACTCATGTCTGTAGAATCGGTGATGCTATCCAACCATCTCAACCTCTGTCATTCCCTTCTCCTCCTGACTTCAATCTTCCCCAGAATCAAGGTTTTTTCCAAAGAGGCAGTTCTTCGCATCAGGTAGGTGAAGGTATAGGGCTTCTCTTGTGGCTCAGCTGGTAAAGAATCTGCAGTGTGGAAGATCTGGGTTTGATCCCTGGGTAGGGAAGATCCCCTGGATAAGGGAAAGGCTACCCACTCCAGTATTCTGGCCTAGAGAAGTCCATGGACTGTATAGTCCATGGGGTCGCAAAGAGTTGGACACGATGGACCGACTGTCACATACATACATACATAGGAATGAACTATATTGAACTGTAACTGACCTCCAAGTAATTAAGGATTTGCTTATTTGTTAGTTTATTCATTTATACGCTCTACCTTCTCCCCCCCCAAAAAAAGGATTAAAAATTGCTCTTTGAATGTTGCTGTTTCTTAGAGTCCTCCAGGCATACTTTTTATTTGAGAAAAATAAAAGCGAGGCTTTTAGCAGGTAAAATCCAACAGATAGATCTAGGACAGGCATAGACTATGGATGCAGGATGTTCACTTCTTTTTAGAGGCTCACACACCTTGAAATGTCATTTAAGAAATTATTTTTAGAGAAGATTGTTGCACTGAATTTAATTTCAAGTCAACAGACCCATTATATTCTCTAATTAATCATGGCACATGCTATTTACCAAACTCCTGTAAAAACAAATTTCTTTTGTACACATTACAAAGAAATGTTACATAAAATTAAGCACCAAGTAATGACTTTAATTTGCGGTTAGTTAATAATACACAGATGATCACGCGGCTGTAAAGGAAGCCACTTGGGACATTAATAGATATGCTGGTACAGGGGAATTAGACACAGGCAGACTGTGAGCTCTGGGAATAAAGAGGACCCAAGAGTTAGTGGACATTAGATGTTCTGGCTCCAGTAACAGGCAGAAACCTGCTAAATGCCTTTGTCCAGAAAAGCCTGTCTGAATGAATTTTAGGTTTTTCCACTGGTTTCTAAATTATTTTTTTACTTCTTGCCAAGCAAACAGATTTTACAAAACTTAATGGAATTTTCATTTTACCTGAAATTTGCCAAATGGCCTTGACTCAAAAGCTTTTCCTTTCAGCTTTGCAAGAAGCTCTAATTGTCCCAAGTTCTATGAGCCATGTTTCTTGGCTAATTTTTTGCCACTTATGGCAACAAAGGTCCATCTAGTCAAGGCTATGGTTTTTCCTGTGGTCATGTATGGATGTGAGAGTTGGACTGTGAAGAAAGCTGAGCACCAAAGAATTGATGCTTTTGAACTATGGTGTTGGAGAAGACTCTTGCGAGTCCTTTGGACTGCAAGGAGATCTAACCAGTCCGTTCAAAAGGAGATTAGCCCTGGGTGTTCTTTGGAAGGAATGATGCTAAAGCTGAAACTCCAGTACTTTGGCCACCTCATGCGAAGATTTGACTCATTGGAAAAGATTCTGATGCTGGGAGGGATTGGGGGCAGGAGGAGAAGGGGATGACAGAGGATGAGATGGCTGGATGGCATCACCAACTCGATGGATGTGAATCTGAGTGAACTCCAGGAGTTGGTGATGAACAGGGAGGCCTGGTGTGCTGCGATTCATGGGGTCACAAAGAGTCAGACACAACTGAGTGACTGAACTGAACTGAATGCTTCATTTCTCTGTGGTCTGCAGGCTACATAAGTGATCATATAAACCGACATGCAAAAATGAAAATTCCCTATCCCATGGTGTAGCAGATGGGCTGGAAAACCAGTGGGCCAGAAGATTTGTGATTACACTCTGTTTAATCTCTTAGGAGGGGAGGAATGGAAAATTGGTAGGAGACTGAAGTGGCTCATCTTTCTCTTACTGAACAGAACTTTTCTAATATTTCCTCAGTTGCACTTCTTGCTCCTATCTAAAAGCCATGTAAAAGGGGATTTGTGCAGTGAAAGAGTCATGGTGCCAAGTCTCATGACAACCCACTCCAGTACTCTTGCCTGGAAAATCTCATGGATGGAGGAGCCTGGTGGGCTGCAGTTCATGGGGTCGCGAAGAGTCAGACACGACTGAGCGACTTCACTTTCACTTTTCACGTTCATGCATTAGAGAAGGCAATGGCAACCCACTCCAGTGTTCTTGCCTGGAGAATCCCAGGGACAGGGGAGCCTGGTGGGCTGCCGCCTATGGGGTCGCACAGAGTCGGACACGACTGAAGTGACTCAGCAGCAGCAGCAGCCAAGTCTCAAAAGAGAAGTTCAGTGCTTTGAGAAGCAGAGACTCCTAAAGTTCATTTAAAATTCCCACTAATTCAGTGTGACTCTCTTTTGTTATTTAGTCTATCCATGTGCCTCCTTTTCTTTGTACATGAAACAGGTACCAAAGAGCTATTTACTTCATGGTGATGTTTAGCTTTCACTGTTAAACAGGTGACAAACCTCCTCATCTAGGTTGCAGATTACATCACTACCAATATGACTTCCCTTAGCCATCTATGGCTGCTTTCTATTTCCCAAGGATGCGGGATTAAGTCACTCTTATTATTCTTCCTGGAACAAGATGGGAAGGAGGAAGTCTAAATAAATATTAGACCCAGAGTAAATATTCACTATAGTCTTTACCAGGCTTTAGGGCAACAAGATAATGTACTCACACAAACTGGTACACACCCCATTACGGGACTAATGATGAGCTGAAAATAAAAAAGGAACTTAAAGAAGAGAAGCCTCAGAAAGGGATTAATCAACAACTCCAAGACAGTATCATGCTGTGCTTATGTGTTTTTTTTTTTGCAAATATTGACTTTGAAGAATTAAACATGTGACTAAACTCTATGTCATTGTTCTTGTAAAAGAAAGCATCTCTGTGACTATTTGAGGGCAAAGGTAAAATGCAGAACAATAGAGGCCAGAGGGGCCCCAGCATAGTGCTGGAAACTTCCCCCACTATAGGAGGGCAAGTGCCGTGCATGTGGTTACTGAACATGGTGTATCACATACAGAGAGAGAGATCTCCCCCCACACATGTCCTTTGAACTGGAAGAAGGAGGGAGTTAGGAAGGGACCTCTGTTTCTTCTTGCTTTGAGTTTACAAAGCCATCACAGGCTTCTCCAGAAGTAGTCTGGGACAAGGAGAAAAGTATGAACACAAGGGAGTTGAAAATGGGCCTGGGATGGGGAGACAGAAAGTAAACAGAAGGTTCTGGAGCCCAGGCAATTCAAATAGCATGCAATACTAAATCAGAGAAAGAAGGTATGACTTCTTTAGTGACAAGGCTGCATTGGTTCTAGAAACCAGGGTCCCTCACTGGGCAAGTCGTGATGGTTTCAAGCAAGATCATCCGGTCGCTGACCAAGATGTCAAGTGGTAGCACTTTGATGTGAACTATTCTCGCGGTGTAGGGGGTGCACGTGTTCTCTCACGTAACCGTCCTAGAGCAGACTCTCAGGCCAAATCTTGACTTCCTCCTGATGGCATGTTTACTGACCCTGTGCATTTAGATCTGGGTGTGAGGTACACTGGGTGATTATTCATCGTATATTCCCTCCTGCCCCCAAATCCTTGCCCTCCATACCTTCGCACGGGGCTGTACTTTCCTGCTCCACTGATGCTGGGTTTGGCCACGTGACCTGCTTTGCTCAATGGGATAGTAGCAGATATGACAGAAGCAAAGACTGGAAAGCTGCTGGTACAGTCGGGCTGGCCCTTCTCACCTTTCTGCCATGAGAAGAAAATGCCAAGGCCAGCCTTGTGATTGAATGAGGATGACATCAAGCATGGAGAGCAGATCTCGATCCAATCTGTAGACAGAGATCAAGGCCAGCTGAATCAAGCCTGGACCAGACAAACCCCATGCACGAGTGAGAATAAACAGTTGTTCTTTAAGCCAGCAACATTGGGGGTGGTTTGTTATGTAACATTTGCAGCTGTAGGTAACAGACATAAGCAAAACTGCTGACTGAGCAGGCAAAGGAGACAAGGAATATGCATTGTATAGTGTTTGTAGGACAAAGAGAGTTATTGGCATGGTGGTGTCCCTGAGTAATTAATGGTGGGGCTCACATATGGAGCAGACCTTTGGTGCATGGTAGCATGATGCTATAGCTGAAAATAGAGCAAGGGTCAGATTTTGGTAGCTTGTGGAACAGGAGAGGCTACTCTGGGCCTCCAAGTATATACATATACCAGCATGTACCAGTGACTATTCTGGGTACAGCTTTGTATGCGTCGGAATCCAGGAGGGCTCTTGTTTTTGGAGCAGGGAAACACAGTGTGCTAGTGTTGTTCTTGGTGGTGGTTTCTTTGCTTCACTTTGTTTTGTTTTGTGTTGCGTGGCTTTGAGAGGGGCACAGAGACATGGAGAACTGAAGACATGGTTTATACTCTGCCTGCAACTGATTCCCTGGGCTGGGTTGTTGGTTGATGGGAGAAGCTGAAGGAGCTAATTTCATGAGAGACTTTGTTATTTGGACCCCAAAGTGGCCCCTCCTGGGCACACTGAATGAGGCACAAAACCTGGGTGAGGACCCTCATGCTCAGGAGCCCAGAGAGCTTTGGCTTCTTGCAGACTGGTGAGTGAGAGAGGTATCACCTGGGTTATGAACGCTGTGTTCCCATCATGGGCTTCATCCATTGCTACCATGGTGAGGTTCCCTCCAGCTTTGTCATGAGCGGAGGAATAGAAGATACTGGAGTGTTAGGGGACTTGCATGAAAGGTGTGCGAGCTAGGCCATACTCTCTTTGGAATCTATTGGGAAGGTTTGGCAGAGGCTCGAGCGGGGAGGGCTGAAAGTCATTTGCTATTGCTATTGCTAAGTCACTTCAGTCGTGTCCGACTCTGTGCGACCCCATAGATGGCAGCCCACCTCATTTGAATGCACAGATTGATGGGGTGCAGAGACATTCTAGTTACTTTATGCAGGTGCTTCAGAGTTCTAGTTGGCCCAATGCCCACTGTAAGGACCCATAAAGCTATCTTGATGATGCTGGGGGGAGGGTTTTTTTTTCAATGGCTTCAACAAATGACCCAGCCCTGCTGGAAGAACACAGTTAAGCTATTACTTCTATGGAAATTCCACTGTATCATTTTAGGATGATCCTAGCACAAAAGGAAGTGGAGGAAAGAAATAAAAAATGAATGAGAAAGGGTGATGTGGTCGGTGGATCAGTACATTTAGAAGGTATCTTAACACACATTCAGTTGAGGATATATCAAGTTCTAAAATAGGAAGTAGTTCCAGACCTCACCCAAGAAAATAGCTTTTCTTTTGGGTGCAGATCCCCTGAGTCCCCTGTATTGCTTTCTGTGGCTAGACTCCAAATTCCTGATAAAATTGTCATATATTTAGAAGAGTTATAGATGTGCTTAAGCAAGTGGATATTGAATCCCAGCTCTGTCACTCACTAGCTCTATGAGCTTGAGCAAGACAACTTAATTTCTTCCTTTCAATTTTATTCATTCATTCACTCATTCACTCAGGCATCCATTCGTCTAATACTTTCTGAAATCATATCGTGTGTCCAGGTACTCTGCTAGGCAGTAAAACCAAAGATAAACAACCTCTAGCCACATACAGCATAACATTCTAGTGAGAAAGATGGCAAAAAAATCCAATAAATGAACAAATAAATTTTAAAATGTGTAGAGCATTATAAAGAAAAAACCAGGAGCTGAGATGGAGAAAAAGGTACTTGCATTAGATAAAGTATCTAGGGAGTACCTTTTTATAGAGGTGCCATAGTCTTGGGAATATGCTTAAGCATAAAGTTGGGATAACAATAAAGTCTGCATTGGATCAGAGTGTTGTGGTTGTTCAATCACCCAGTGAGGTCCGACTCTTTGCAACTCCATAGACTTCAGCACGCCAGGCCTCCCTGTCCCTCACCATCTCCTGGAGTTTGCCCAAGTTCATGTTCATTGCATCAGTGATGCCATCCAGTGTCATCCTCTGAAGCCCTCTTCTCCTGCCCTTAATCTCTCCTATCACCAGGGACTTTACCAATGAGTCATCTGTTTAATCAGATAACCAAAATACTGGGCTTCTACTTCAGCATCAGTCCTTCCAGTGAATACTCAGGGTTGATCTCCTTTAAGATTGACTGATTTGATCTCCTTGCTGTGCAAGCAGAGAAGGCAATGGCAACCCACTCCAGTACTCTTGCCTGGAAAATCCCATGGATGGAGGAGCCTGGTAGGCTGGAGTCCATGGGGTCACTAGGAGTCGGACACAACTGAGCGCCTTCACTTTCACTTTTCACTTTCATGCGCTGAGGGACTCTCAGGAGTCTTCTCCAGCACCACAGTTCAAACGCATCAATTCTTTGGCTTTCTGCCTTCTTTACAGTCCAGCTCTTACAACCGTACATGACCACAGGGAAAGCCATAGCCTTGACTATACGGACCTTTGTTGGCAGAGTAATGTCTCTGCTTTTCAACACCTTGTCTAGGTTTGTCATTGCTTTCCTGCCACCATCTTACCTGTCTCCTGAGAAACCTGCATGCAGGTCAAGAAGCAACAGTTAGAACACTGTATGGAACAACTGACTGGTTCCAGATCGAGAAAGGACTACAACAGGGACGTCTTGTGTCTCCCTGTTTGTTTAACCTACATGCTGAGCACATCATGAGAAATGTCGGGCTGGATGAATTACAAGCTGGAACCAAGATAGGTGGGAGAAACATTAACTACCTGGGATATATGGATGACACCACTCTAATGGCAGAAAGCAAAGAGGAACTAAAGAGCTTCTTGATGAGGGTGAAGGAGGGGCATGAGAGAGCCAGCTTAAGACTAAATATTAAAAACACTAAGGTCATGGCATCTGGCCCCATTGCTGCATGGCAAATAGAAGGGGGAAAGGTGGAAGTAGTGACAGATTTCATCTTCTAGGGCTCCAAAATCACTGCAGATGGTGACTGCAGCCATGAAATGAGAAGGCAATTGCTTCTTGGCAGGAAAGTGATGAAAAACCTAGACAGGGTGTTGAACAGCAGAGACATTACTCTGCTGACAAAGGATCACAGTGAGGGAGGCCTAATTAGACAATGCATGCATAACACGTTTGATTTAGTGCTTGGCACATAGGAAATGCTCAACAAATATTTAATATTTCTTCTATTCTTAGCACATATACTTAGTACACCCCATGGACTGTAGCCTGCCAGGCTTCTCTGTCCATGGGATTTTCTAGGCAAGAATACTGGAGTGGGTTGCCATTTCCTCCTCCAGGGGATCCTTCTGATTCAGGAATCAAACCTGTGTCTCCTTTGTTGCAGGCATATTCTTTACCGCTTGAGCCATGGGGGAAGCCCACTTAGTACACTGTGCTTAGTACATAAACTTAGGAGATAGAATCGTACATAGTAGGCACTAGATAAATGTGTGCTGTTGATGGCTTATGAAAAGAATATGGTGGCATGGTGCTACCCCATCACTGTCCAGTGCTTCTGGCGGCATCAGAGGGGCTAAAATTGCTCTCTTAGGCACATACATATGACAGTAAGGAATATATCAGCCTCTGGACCCCCAGAGTGGGTCCCTGCAGAATAATATTGTTCCAGGCAGAAATCAAGAGAAACTTGGTACTGATTTGTGCCGCAGTTGCTCACAGTATAAACAGAAGCCACCAGGGCTGTCCACTCAGCACTTCTTACCAGACACAGAAAAAAAGATTTTTTTTTTAAAGAGAGATGGAAGAAGGGCATTTTTAGTGCAGGCTGCAGCTCTTTACAACATAAACTGCTCAGCCAAGGGAAATTGAAATGGATGGAGCGTATGCAAAGTCAGCTAATGAATGGAGTTTGGGTGAAAAAATGATAAAAGAAATTGCTTTATTTTATTTTTCTATCCATAGCAATGCTTGTTTTTAAAGTGGTCAGTGATGCAGTTCTCATTGACATTGAGCATTCAGGGGAAGAAAGCAGTAGTACTTCTGTGATCACACAGTGGGTATAATAGGATTAAGTATAATAATTTACTTGTAAAATAAAATTTCAATTAGATCCTGATTGTATGAATTTCCAGAACCATCATTTATTAGGCGGGAGACATAAACCTACCACATTTGCTGGTCCAGCAGCAGAACTGGAGAGAAATTACCTTCAGCTAAAGGATGGTATATTGGCCAGTATATTGGATGGTAGGTATAGTGGCATATTATTAATGGAAAATACACCCTGGAAAGGGGGGAGAGCGCAGATCGACTGGTGGACAGTTCCTTTCTGGTCTTGGCCTGTCACTGGCAGACCCAGGCTGCGCTGGTACCTCTCTGGGCTTCCTGATTGCTGAGCTCAAAGAGGTTACAGGTATACTGTGATCTAGTGAACCCTCCACCCCTATGCTCTGGGGTAACTGAGGTCCCCAGGTGGTTGTCAGTCCAGGACTAATCAAGGGCAACATGAAGGTTCTGACAGCATCCCCGTAGTCCCTGGAGATGGTGGACTCCATGAGCGTCTCCACAGGGCACTGAGCGCTCCCAAGAAGGTGCTCTTTACTGAATACCTCAGTGTCCACTGCAGAGCACACTGCCGCCCACTGTGGACAGAGGGCTGAAGAGATGCTTGGATTATGTTCCAGGAGAGTGGCGTGCAGTCCAAGCCTGGACTGAGAGTGGAAGATGGGGAGGCCAGGTGGGGCTCCTGCTCTAAAGGCAGCCCTGTGCCTCTTTCTGCATATATCTAGAATACTTAAGCCCATTTAAACATGCCCTTTCAAAGCACACATTTTATTTATTTGGCTGCACTATGTCATAGTTGCCCCATGTAAACTCTTAGTTGCAGCATGTAGGATCTAGTCCCCTGACCAGGGATCAAACTTGGGCCCCTGCATTGGAGTGAGGAGTCTTAGCCACTGGACCCCTAGGGAAGTCCCTGGGCCCTTTAGCGGAGTGCACGCAGTGGCGGGTGAGGGTTTTGCGGCTGCATGGACATTCAGCACGTTCAAGCATCTTTCTTTTGAAATTCTCAGAACAAAAATGTTTGACTGTATTTGAAATCCATTTCCATTAACAAAAGACATTTTCAACATTTACATCGGGGAAAGAAAATAAAAAAGAAGAGTTCTTCAACACTTTAAAGACAATTTCAACTGTTGTAAATTTTTGAATGGCTGTAAAAAATAGCTTTAAATTTTTTATCCCTTACTTGTGGGAACAAAGTTTCTCATCAATGGTGACTATCAAGAATTTGAAGAGATCGTTAAAAAGACTTGATCAGGACTTGCTTGTAGCCATTTCAAATATAAAACTTGGTATGAAACAGTTATGTGCATGAAAGCAAGCTCAAATTTCTCATTAAAATTTTTGGAAAAGATTTTATTTGAGGCTTTTACACAAATTCAATATTTAACATTCATCTCTAACACTGTGCATTTTATTTTTATTATCATAGTAATAAAATATAAAGAAAATGTAATAAATATTTTCATCTAGCCCATGTAGATGTCCTCAAGTCCCCTCCAATTTATTCCGGTGCGGTGTACAAGTATTATCACATCAAAAAATATCTTGGTTTCAAGCAGACCTCAGAACACCTGGATGCTAACACTATTTGCTACTAACTTTCTCTGACCAAATCATATGAATGGCTTGGCTTGGGCCTCAGTACTCTCATCTGTCAAATGACCAGATTAGATTAAATTATTCCTAAGGTTTAATTTGAATAGCCTATTTACTTCAATGGTCAAGTTATTTTTAACAACCTGTTTATTTCTATGGTCATGACATGGATTCATTGCTTATGAGGATACATCTTAGCAATTGATCATGATTTTTTTTTTTTTTGGAGTTCCAGTGGGCTTTTATTGAGATAAATGAACAAATCAAGATTTTATCCACCATCTTTTCTTTTAAATTCAGCAGAGTCTGGTCTAATTTATTATTTATTGTTGGCTGTGCTGGATCTTCACTGCTGCTCAGGGTTTTCTCTAGTTGTGGTGAGCAGAGGCTACGCTCTGGTTGTGGTGTGCAGGCTTCTCATTCTTGTGGCTTCTCCTGTTGTGGAGAATGGGCTCTGTGATCCATGGACTTCAGTACCTGTGGCTTACAGGCTCTAGAGCACGGGCTCAATAGTTGTGGTGCATGGGCTTATTTGCTCCATGGAACGTGGAATCTTCCTCGACCAGGGATCGAACCTGTGTCTCCTGCATTGGGAGGTGGATTCTTTACCACTGAGCCACCAAGGAAGCCCTCATCACGATTTTTAAACACCTTTAATACAAAACAGTCTGCTATAAACCAAAAAAAGTTGTGTGCATAGAACAGACAATGGAATTGATAAGACTTTATGACCAAAATATTTATTAGCAAGGAAAATCTAGCCATTGCCTTGACTCCAAAGAACTCAAGGTACTATGCTAACACCACAAGTCCTTTTACACAAGTTAAAATTTCTGCAAGCATTTACCTGTGCAAGTTTGGAAACGCAGATCAATTTGAAGGAAGCCCAGGTACCCTTTCCTTCTGCAATCAGAGGCTCTGCTGATATGGACTGTGCCCATATTGATCACTTTTACATTCCCAAAAGGCCTGCCCATTGATTTCTAGCCATCCCTTTCACTTTTGAAAACAACTGTCTTAGATGGAGAGTGAGGCTGAGGATCTAAAAGGCAATCACTACTTTTTAATCAGCTTGCTTTGAACCATAATTCTACCTTACCTACCTTCTTGTCCCCAGCCTCTTGCCCCTCTACAAGCAGACAAAGAATTTTTTTAAAAAATAAATAAGTGAGCAAGATACAGCCAAGAGCAGATAAAGGCTCTATTGCAGACCCTAACATCCATGTACTTTAGGAAGAGGTCTGGAAAAGTACATCACTGAATATCGGAGAACTTTGAAGTATTAAAGCATCCATTTCAAAGGAAAGGGTTCAGAATACCCAAGTACGTGCTCTCTGATCACCCATACCATTGAATATGTAAGTGCATGTCTCCTGACTGTTCACAGACACTCTTAGAACTAGAAACATGTACAGCCTGGAGAAGTCTGAGTAGCAGAAATAGTTATAGGTATGTATCACGGTGACTTATACTCCCTCTGAGATGTGTAGTCATTTTTCTAGGAAGATTGAACATCAAAAGCTATATGAAGAAATGATCTAACATTGTCAGCTCATTTATTCTAAGGATTAGTGTCAACATCACAGAGAATAGGCACTATAGAGTGGACGTGCAAGTTCAGGGTTTGGTCTTTGGGTGAAGAAGATAAAGTAAAAGTCAGACATTAGTAAGGTTTTAAAAACAATGGGGTCTCTTGGGTGTCAGCAGGAACTCAAGTTACATAAAAGGAGTATTTAGTAAAGATGAAAGACTTCATAGAAAACCATCTGTAAAATTCAAGAGCCTATATTGTAAAGCCATGGGAAGGAAAGAACATTTATTTAAGCACCATATGTAGGGCACTGTGATAGGTGCTTTCAAATCTTTCAAGTCAAGTATAACTATAGCATCATTCCCTTTCTAACTAGTGACGAAACCAGGGCTAATAAAAAGGTTGTGAAATTTGTTATAGCTAGTAGATGGTCAAAACCTGCTAAGCTCAGACTTGGGGTTGACTTTACACATACATCTGATGGATGTGCCTATTTTTCTGCTTAATTAAGGGGAAATTCTCCAGCCTCACATAATCTTCCCTACTGGTTCCATGAAGTCCTACAATTACAACTATGTTCCTTCAAGTCTTGACGATTTGGGTTTTAAGTGTTTCTCAACTAAATTTAGTTACTCAAGGGTTAGCTGGTTAGATGGGGTTAGATGGTTCCCAGGTTCCCAGGCATTTATTTGAAAGGAAAACATTTCTTAATGACCTCTTCTAGGAAGCCAAGAATAAGTCCCCATAGGGTTGGGAGTATCTCATGGGTGGAGGTATGTCTTATGGTTCTGGGGCTGCTGAGGGGCCATACCACCACAATACATTTTTTCTGCACTTTTTTTAGTTGCATACTCTGATTCACTCTTCATATGACAGTTCTGTAATATTTACTACCGAGAGAACAGAAAGATAGTTGAGTATTTCCTCTAACAAGATTGATCACAATTTGATAGTTTATTATCGGTAAGTTGAAAACTTTTGAACTTCGAAACTTAATACTGTAAACACCTTATCTGTGACTTTCCACTGCAGTTACATTCCAAAAACAGGAAATGCTCCAAGGAGAAAACTAGGCTCTGAAAGCAAGCCTTCTGTTTCATACTGTGCTGTGTGCCATGCGGTGCTTAGTCACTCAGTCGTGTCCAACTCTTTTCAACCCCATGGACTGTAGCCCGCCAGGCTCCTCTGTCCATGGGGATTCTCCAGGCAAGAATACTGGAGTGGATTGCCATGCCCTCCTCAAGGGGATCTTCCCAACCCAGGGCTCAAGCCCAGGTATCTCGCATTGCAGGCGGATTCTTTACCCTCTGAGCCACCAGGGAAGCCCATTTCCTACTGTGGCTGGGGCAAATTAGAGACGGATTCACAGCATAGCTGGAGAAGCTGAAAATTCAAGGTCTTTTCCAAGGCTCTTGCCCACAGGGCAGAATAGTCACCTGTGCTAGAGGACAGAGAGCAACGCTTCTGCCCGGGGGCATCGCTGCTCTTGCCTGCAGTAGTCCCGGGGCTGCTAGCTGCACTGGCAGGCTAAGCACAACCTCTCCATCTGCCTGGCCCCAGAATGACTGCTTCTTCTGGCAAGAAACTTGAGCAGCCTGACCCACCTCCGCCTTCAGCAGGAAAGTACTCGAACCAGGCACAGCTCATTACCACTTTGATGTGGGCTTCGTGGCCCACCTGGTGTCTTGACCCTTTTCTCCAGGTCAGACTTGGAGAGAAAGAGAGGGTGAGGGCCTAGGACTGGGGGTAGTGGAGGGCGTGAGGCTCCCGGCTCCATTAGAGGGCCACAGTCTCCAAATCTATGGCCTCGGGTAAGAAACACTTCTCAAGCAAGAAACTGATGAAGACTTTACAGAAGTGGCATTGCCAATAAAAGACTCAAGCAAAAAGTCACTTTTTGAAACTATCAGTAATAAATGCATTTTGATCAACCATGCTAGAGGAAAGACTGAATTACTTGTCCATCTCCTTTCTAGGAAATATTACAAGATTGTCATCACAGAAGGAGGCAATCAAAGAGCATGAAGGCAAAAAAAAAATAATGTAGAGGAACAAGCATTACAGATCTATATCAGACAATAAAAATATAGTGTTATTTTTCTGAAGTTTTTGGATTTGATGCCATTTCTTTACTCATTCAAATTAATTTTCTCATTCAAACATGACTTTACATTCATATTTTAAAATTCTTTGAGGAAAAAGAAATTTCTTACTGTGAAAATTCCACACTGTGAAAGAGTGCCCCATGAGTTAAGCTTCAGGTGCTACAAATGAGAATCTGTTCCTAAAACTTCTGCTGGGATACAAAAGGCTGTGCCCAGCATCTCTGTGTTCTCAGGGAATCTCTGCCAATAGGGATGCTAGGAATTGGTGCCTAGTTCAGTTTCATAGCAACAACAATGGGCTGGAGTGGGACTTCAACTCTATTTCTGGATTAACTTTGATCTAATTATGTGCCCCTGGGCACGAAACTATAAAGTTCAGGACTATATTTTCCCATTAATAAACTGGGATTCTAAATAAGAATGCCTCCTCATCCTTCCTGCATGTAGTATTGCAATATAGATGTTAAAACTTTTGTAGAAGAAGATGACCCACTAAAAGGAAAAAGCCATAGCTACCAGGTGGTGCAGCAGTAATAAAGAATCTGCCTGCCAGTACGAGAGATGCAGGATTCCTGGGTCAGGAAGAACCTCTGGAGTAGAAAATGGCAACCCACTTCAGTTTTCATGCCTGGAGAATTTCATGGACAGAGGAGCCTGGCAGGCTACAGTCCATACGTTTGCAGAGTCAGACACGACTGAGTGATTGAGCACACACACGCACACTCACTCCTTGCACATTCCTCTGGCTGGCAGGAAACTGAGGTTAGTGGTAGCATCTTGGTCAAGCTTTACCACCTAAACACGCTGTCCCCATACCACCCTTGAGACCAACTGAAAACCATCACATGTCTCTTTCTAAATTTCCCCAGAGTGGTGGTGTTGGTTGTGGTGGTGGTAGGTTTCCTTTTTTCTTTTTATATATATGGAAGAAGTGGAAACACTCATTTCCCTCCTGTTTTCCATTGCTTTGCCTTTTTACATTACTCAGCCCTTCCTTTCCGTATCCTCATTAGCCTCCCACCCCATCATTAGCCCAATACCACTTCCCTCGCGGTCCAGAGGGTACAGAATCTGCCTGCCAAGGCAGGCGACACAGGAGATATGGCTTCGATCTCTGGGTCAGAAAGATCCCCTGGAGGAAGAAATGGCAACTCACCCCAGTATTTTTGCCTGGAAAATTCTGCAGACAGAGGAGCCTGAAGGGCTACAGTCCATGGAGTTGAAAAGAGTTGGACACGGCTGAGCGCATGGCACACAGCCCTCCTTTCCGGATCCTCATTAGCCACCCACCCCATCATTAGCCCAATGCCACTGCCCTCTACTCCCTGTTGGATTTCTGACCTGGCTATTTCCCTCTTCCAGTTCTTCCAAAGGCTTGTGAAGCATCCCAGAATTTGGGCTGATATTCCACGCCCCCAGATGGGCCACGAGACAGTGGATGAGTAACAGAGGGTTGGCTTTGTTCAGATTTGGGAAGGGTAGTCTAGTGACAGAGACATCAGTGCTTCGTGGCCCTCACTGGTCACCCAGCGGTGTCACTCGGGGTTCTCTGGTGCCTGAAGCAGAAACCCCTGACCTGTATTCCCTTTCCTGTTACTCCCTCACCACCCCACCCAAAGCTACTTTTGGCTCCTGAAATGTGCAGGAAATAAGCAAATGAAAACAGAGGGAAACAATCCCTAAAGTCAACAACTAGTCAGCTACACTTAAATACCTAAGAAAGGAGAATGACACCCCCAAAGGTTTCATCAGCCCACGAGTTGGGCAATGAGTTGGTCTCATTTGGAAATCTTCTGTGTCTCTATAGATTTGTTTCTCAAGGTAAATCACCACTCTGCCTAGCCACATTTGTTAACAATGCATGTAACTCTTAACGGCATCTCAAAAGCATACTTACTCTCAATTTCGCTTCTCATTCGTTTTTATGATGCTAGAGAAATTCAGATTATATAGGCTTTCTTTGTGCTGAGATGGTAATTTTATATCACTGTAGATTAATAGCATTTTTAGTGATATTTGGTATCACTCATTTGTCTCCCAGGGTCGTAAAGATATATATTTTTTCTAATTTGGCTTTGCCAACAAATAAAAAATAAGAGTCTTTTTTCTGTTGAATGAGCGAAAAAGTCATTCTGATCATGAAGAATTATTCCCTTTTAACATGCCCACAATCCACCATCTAATTGTTTTTGTTATGGCAGCAATACAGTTTTCACAGGAATGCACGCATGCGTGCCTGCGTGCACGCGTACAGCTTGGCCTGCGGAGTATTTTCTTCTTGTTGCTCCTTGATCTTCACTTTAGTGAGCCTCCAGTTTTTCTGTTTAGAACCTATTCATCCAGGCACCTCTACTCAGGAAGATCAAGACCTCCCACTGCTCCACTTCCTCTCCCTCCGTCCTGGAGTTTTGCAGAAACCTGGCCTTTGTAAAGCATATTGAGATGTCTGGAACTCTGTTCAGAGAACTGGTCCTGCAGTGCTCACTTGGAGCAAGTGCCCATTCCAAGGACGGTTATTATGGAACAGAAAGACAGTCAGACTCGGTTTAGCTATCAGCTTTTAAGCCTTCCTCCGTCTGCTGAAATGTGCACTGCAAAGTTTCACATAAAATGCTGATTAGTACCTCAGTGCAGATTTGTAGAACGATCCACTCTCTCTTGGTTTACATCCCACTCTCCTAACTACCTACTCACCTGTTCTATTGGAAAATTTTAATCATCTCTCTGACATTAGCTTGGCAATTTCAGCGGCCACTTCCCATTCCCTCAAAATCTTTCTGCTCCATTTCATTCCTATTTCTTTTCTGCTTGTGTTAATTATTTTTGCAGCCAGCATACGTGTTTGTCAATAAGGCATTACATTTTCCATGTGTCAGTTCCTCAGCCCATCAGAGAACCCTGCTTTTACATTCTGAATCCATTTTCCCCTTTCCCAACTCAGCTCATTTTGCTCTGTGTCTGTCTCTACGCCTCAGTCCAAATCCATCGGAAGTTGCAAGAAACTCGGCACTTGCACAATGGTCCCCCTGCTTAACGCAGTCTAGTTCTCCACCGAGCCTTAGGTTTGGGCCTGCAATGGGCTGCACGTTGCCTGAAAGCCCTATGACTTCTTCCATACCTGAGATGCCCTCACCTTCTGAAATGCTGGCTTCTGGAAAGTACAGAAAACAGTTTTCCCACCTCATGTCAAGGACTAAGACATAAATTCCCAAGTAAGCTCGGTGTGGTTTAGTTGCCGAGTCGTGTCTGACTCTTGAAAACCGCTCCTGACCCCACTAGCTCCATCCCCAGCGTGAAGACTTTGGTAGTGAAAAAAGCCTTCCCTTAACGGGCATGCAGAGACACATCTCGCATAGTCCTAGGCGCCCACCAAGGCTCTGTAAATGCCCACACAGTCGATGTGTTGCTTTGAAAAGCTTGAGACCCACAGGCTGCATTTTAGGGGTGGTGCAAAGGGTAGGCGTGTAGCTCCTTTTTAAAAAATGAATACTGTTCTCCCCTCTGTCCCAGTATAACCTATTTCAGGGAATTTTCTAATGGTTGACATTTCCTTTCATAGTTAATACCAAGGGTACCTACAAGTTGTCATAATCCCAAGACTCTTCTTTTATCATGGCTTCTGAGAATTCACTAACTAGTTCCCTCTCACAGGCCAAGGAAACGCCATTTTAAAAGAACTCTCTCTGTTTCTCAGAATGAACGCCCTTCTGGTGAAGGGCACACGAAGGGAAGTTTCTTTTCTTGTTTTGCTTTTGTTTCAGATTCCCTTGGGGGTTACACACATCCTGTTCTAATTCCCCGATTCCTTGGGGAAGCACTCAGCCTGTGACGGACAGGAAGAGGAGGGGTGCAGGCCCCGAACCCCATAGACAGGGAGAAGATGGGCTGAGGCTCCTCTGCGTCTGTGTTGCCCACTTCGTCTTCTCTTCCACCCAAGTCCATCACTCACGTGCACCGGAATCCCCTGCGTGCCACACACTGACCCTTGGTAAGATTCCATTTTTTAGTTCCCTGCCCCGTGACCTTCCTTGGCCAGCTCTTCATCCTTTTATCTGCCTTCTACCGCCTGGGGGTCGGTCCTTCATGTCCACGCTGCCGGAAAATGCTGGCAATAGAAAATGCTGGAAAATTGGAGTGGTAGGAAGGGAAAACAACAGACTCCTGCAGGCTTTGTGATTTTAGATAATCAGAAACGTCTTTCACTGTTAGCCCTTTTTCTAGTAATCACAACAAATGATCATTTTCCGCTAATTGTCCCACGAGGAATATTGCTGTTCAAGTTTTCCTCCAGGTACTCTCTGGCAGTCATGCTAATCAGCGAGGATCCAGCCCAAGGCCGACTGGGGGAGAAGGAGATAGGGGCGAGGAAGTCCCATCATTCTGACCCCCGACTGCTCACACAGAAAGAGGCCTTTCTGGTCAGCATCTGCTTGTCTTTATTCCTACATCTTTTTGGAAATACCTTTCTTGAACTAGAAGACTCCCTCGAGACATTATTTTCCAGATGAAGGACTTCTGCGGGAGTCTTTAATTCACAATAACAAGAAGATGAAACACTGTCAGGCCACCTCTGGGCTCAGTGCCCTTGTGTTGGAAGTTGGCTCAAGACAGACACTGTGTAGCTCACTTCTTTCACTCCATGTTCAGCTCCAGTAAATAGCTAATTCAGGCTAAACATTGCCTCCCCTGGTCACTCCCTGCTTTGCCCAGGGAACCTGTGAAAAGACAATGAAAAAGGAGTTGGCGTTGCTAAGACAGCTCCCTAACATGGAGCTGGGCAACCATTGAGCAAGTGGGACCTCAGCCTGCATGAAGTTCGACTTTTGACCATTTCTTGTCCTACTTAAGATATCTATTGGACTCTTCCCCTAAAATAATGTGACACCCTAACTATCAAACCCTTACCCTAAAACAACTTGTGATTCCTTAAAGAACAAAGATTTCCAGACGTGCATCAGAGTCTATCACTGTTCTCACCTGGCAACTTTAACAAACTTTGTTAAAGACTTCTCTTTCCCAGAATACTCTTTCAGTTTTCCCTGAATCTGAATCTGAATCAGTGTCGCCTGAATTGCAATTCTTAAGACCCCAAATAAAGTTCTTTGTTCTTTACAACCTCGATACTGATTACTGTTTGACAAAATGAAAATGAATTGTTAGTTCTTTTTCGTTTACTAACTCCATGAGTCAGGGCAAGCTAAAGAAAAGTATGAGAGGAAATATGAACAAATGTTCCGTCTTTATGTACAGGCAATATCTACAGCTAATCATGCTTTAAGAAAATATTTCCTTGAAACAGTCACAGAGAAGGGTTTTGTTAAGAAAAGTTGAGAGCAGGGGAATTCTACATTACACTCTGTGAATTTAAAAAAAAAAATGAAAGCTTCTATAAAATTCAGAGAACTTTAGCCAGTGATAATCTCACCCAGTTTCCATATGTGTAAAATGGGGATTATGAAATTAGCTGTCTCATGGGCTTCTTGGGACTACTTCATATAATTTTTAGAATAGTATCTAGTACATAGTAAGTATTCTATAAATGTTAACAATTATTATTATTATCAGCTAATAAAATTCCCAGTTGCTCTTATACTAGGTGATCCATTAGGGAGAGGTTGCAAACTAACAGTCTATGAACAGGATGCCATCTACACGAAGAGAGTTTTAGAAATCTCTGTTTTCATTGCTGCATTTTAAAATTGAGAGATTTCTCACACACACAAAAGGTATTTCCAATTTTGCTTTAAAATAGGGGGACCTGTGACATCAGGCCTACATCCTGCAAAGTAACGCTGGGCAAGAGCTGAAGGGCCCTTTCCAGGGGCATGTATCACCAGTTTGCAAAATCCCGCTCTGCCCTCCTATGGTCCGCTGAGCCCTTTGCATTTTCCCTCTCCTGTCTCACAAGCCACCAAGCACTTTCCAGGAGGCTCTTCTATTTTGTTTTGCACAGACTGTAGGATGGAAGGGTAAACAACACTATCCACATTTTATAGTTGGGGAAACTGATGAAAGGATAGGTTAAGTGAACTGAGAAAGGCCGCCTGGTGAGTCACTTGGGAGACTACCCTCTTCTCCAACAGCATGCTGCTTCCCAGATGCTGTCAGAATGTTCTTTGCTGTGATTTGTAAGCAGCAGGGTGACTTGATGTGCCTGTTTCAAATGATAAGTTAAAGGGTGACCTAAGGTGTCTGAGGACTGTCCTCTCCACTCTGCTAATAAACAGGGCAGTCTCTAATTATTTGCATGGAGTTTGGCTCCCAAGATAATTCAGTGTCCGTGTGGCTCCGTTTCACCTCTGCTTATTTCCATTACCTTGCATATTAGCTGTGTCAACTTGATGGGCCTGCCGTTCCCCAGGGTGGCTATTATAAATACTGTTGCTGCAGTGAAATGCTCCCAGTCTTCTGGAACCTCATCTGAACTAAGCAAGTTCTCTGTAACGATCATTAATGATGTATTGCTTGCATATAAATGTTGGGTATTAATCTTTTGTTTACTTTTTCTATGCCATCAGACTTTTTAGAGTTTCTTTCTAATGTACTCTTAACTGATGACCAGAAGCAGCTTCTCCATTTGTGACTGAGTGACTTTTTAGCTGCCAATTCACAGTGGCAGGTGAAAGCTTGATCTTGGAGCCCTGGCTGATAGACTCGCTTCCCTTGGCAGACACAGTGACCCAGTGCTCATCAAGGTTGCATATCATTAGTGCCCGGGCACAAAATCTCACCTGAGCCTTTTCGTAAGTCTGTCAAGACAGTCTACTGGTTTACGAGTTTTATGAATTGAGTCCACGCCAAGAAGGTTAGCCTACTTGAGAGGGTAGCCTATCTCTTCTCCAGCAGATCTTCCCAACCCAGGAATTGAACTGGGGTCTCCTGCATTGTAGGCGGATTCTTTACCAACTGAACTATCAGGGGCTCCCCTTGTGGTTCAGCTGGTAAAGAATCTGCCTGCAATGTGGGAGACCTGGGTTTTATCCTTGGGTTGGGAAGAACCCCTGGAGATGGGAAAGACTACCCACTCCAGTATTCTGGCCTAGAGAATTCTATGGACTGTATAGTCCATGGGGTCACAAAGAGTTGGACACAACTGGGCGACTTTCACTTACACCATGAGGTTGTACAGAAATAGATTAGCATCTGTGCAGGCAATGACAAGATGCCTGTGTCTTCATGACACAAGGTCATGGAGCTTGAGCTCAGGAATAAGACAGACCTGGATTTGAATCTCTGCTCTGCTGGGTTCAATCCCTGGGTTGGGAAGATCCCCAGGAGAAGGAAATGGCAACCCACTCCAGTATTCTTGCCTGGAGAATCCCATGGATGGAGGAGTCTGGTAGGCTACAGTTCACGGGGTTGCAAAGAGTCAGACATGACTGAGCAACTTCACTTTCACTTTCTTTCTGCCAACATACTACCTATGAAATTTTAAGCTTTCCTTTTTGGCTTGTGTGTGCCATAGACTCTGTATTTTTGTCCCAGTTTTATTGGGATATAAGTCACATGTAACAATGTACACATTTAACGTGTATTTAGGGTTTCTTAAATTCCACTTAAACCTTGGTTTTTCTCTTTGTTTAATAAGAATACTGACTACCCACTTCGCAGGGGTTTCTGTGGAGCTCCCTCCTGACCTTACTCATCCCAAAAGAGAAAGACTGTTTACTGGGCTGTCACCATGTACCCATCCTTGCCCTACCTGTCTTTGTCATCAGAAGTTAAATGTGATAGATTCTTCTGGGTTTAATTACGAGCAGGATGAGGAAATGGCCCTGTGCCAAAACCATAAATTCACCACAAGTCTCTTATGTAAGGAATGCCCATTAAAACCTATTAGAGGCAGACATGCTTATGACATGTAGACTCATGTTTGAGGAAGGGGTGGAAGATCCCATGGGAGAAAGTAGGCATCGATCTGAGGCTATTAAGATGGGCATAACACGGTATGGGGTCATGTGGAGGGGTTTTTGCAGGCCCATGGTTTCTCTTAACACCAATAAGTGTAGTCATGGGTGGGCCAGTGTGAGTGCCACTGTCCTTCTTCAAATGTTCATCATTTCTCACTTGAAGGATATGAAAAGCTCTGACTCTGCTCCCTGCCATCATTCTCTTCCCGCTCGAATTCCATCCTCTACACTGCCGCCAGAGTGATCTTTCTAGAACACAGTTCCACTCATGCCCCTTCTCTGCTCAGTGGTCTTTGCTGGTGTCCATCGCTTACCCAAGTAACTCTAGTGGCCAGAAGCAAAGGATAGACCTAAGCACACCATTGCCAATCACTCGAGCCTGGAATCCAGGTGGAGTTGGTGCTTGTACTAGAGTATAGTACTAGCAAGAGTCTGGTCAACTTGAGGAAGGCTTTTCATCACTCCCTGTAAGCATTCACCCAGTCGTCTGGATTAGAGGAAGTTTAAAGAGATAGAGAAAGCCACATGAGTTTCTCCCCTTGCCTGGAGATCAGATGTCTTCACAGTCGAGGAAATATTTATAGCTTCATAGACGTGAAAAGCTGTTCATTCCTAACATTGATTCTAGAGTCTCCCTGAAGATCCACTCTAGAGGACTCAGAATTCAGCTTTGAACATTGATTCTTTTTTCCTTTGGAAGCACGTCTTCATCTCTGCTGCCCCAGTGCCTCTAAGGTGCCAGTCTTCTACTTTTCTCTAAATGTTTACTAGTATATATGGTTGGAATTCCATGTAATTCCTAGAGGAGCCTCCATTACATATGGCTCTTTAGTGTTCTCTGAATAGTCAATTAAATCACATATAAATGGAAGTTGAGGTTGTTCATCTTCAGAAAGGCTGAGTTTTTCTTTAATAGGTAAAGTAACAAACCAGGAAGACTTGACTCGAAGGCAAGATGGGTCCCTCTGGCAGAGGCAGAAGGTCCAACTCCCCGTTGACCCTCCAGCTTTCAATCTCCTAGTTCTCACGACAGCAAACAAGAGAACTCTGCCTGCTACCTGGCATCTGGGAGACTGCCTGGAGGGCCACAGCAGAGGCTACGCTGGCAGCAGCCGGCCCCAGGCCCTCTGACTTTGCTTCAGACTTTGCTCCATCATTGTATGAGATGTTCCCAAGTCAATCCCCCAAAACAAGGGAAAAACATTATATCCCGCCCTTTCTCAATACTGATCTCATAAGAAGTATAGACTGAGAAAGTACTTTCTAAAAGAAATGATCCGAGTGGACCCAGATTTACCACTCTGACACAAATCAGGAAACCTTTGAGTCCCTGGTTTTAAGTAAGCCAAAGCACTTGCCTTCTGGCATACAGAATACCTGGGGAGCCTGAATGTCCTCTGGGGAAGTCAACTATTTTAGTACCAACTTCTTATGGAAAAGCCTTATTTATAAAATAAGTATTTTGTTTCAAACACTGAATGAAAGGGAGTACTTTAATTGCATATCATGGCAAGCATTTCATAAAGATACAGAGAATAACAATTGTTTCCATATCTAAGAAGAGGACTTGTAAAATAGCAAAAATGTTCTGCAACTGCTTGCTGGGAATGGGAGAACTCAATGATTCAACAGGCAGGATTTCCATTTGCACAATGATTAGCTTGTAGATCCCATCAATTAAGAGTCTAGCAAAATGGTTCCTAAGAATATTGACCTATGTCCCAAGTCGGATTTTCTCCTTAATACAGTACAGTTTTGCTCCTGTCACCTGTTTGTCGCTAGAGATATGACCTAAGAAGTGCTTGTCATAAAAACTTGTACTCAGCAACATATTTCTTATTAAGTTAGCCATATGAAAAACAAAAACGAAGTTAGCGATTTCCTATAGCCCCCAAGCTGCTTTGTTCATCCGATAGAAGTATAACAGCACTTTCCTCCAAAATGTAGACTAGGACCCTTGAGTATTTCACAAGTGAACAATGGCTGAGTCATTTAATTTAAGAACACAGCTAGCTAAGCACTCATTTATTTGTGCAAAAACAAAAAAAATTCAGAGGGCTTTTATCATGCTTGCACAAGATCCAGATATCTGAAGACTGTAAATCCATAAATATCCTCTGACATGATGGGCCATTACAGCTCTTAAAGACTCATTGCTGTCTGTTGGATCAAACTAGTGCTTCACATTGAAGCCTGGGAAGAAGATTTATATGATCATCATTCCAAATCATATCTCTATTTAAAACCCCCTTTCTTGGGAATGAACTTTCAACTCCTTTTGCCTGCCAGTATGAAGCATTACGTTCCCCAGCCAAGAGAGTTCTAGAAACCTTTCAGTTCTCTAGGCTTACATCTGTACACACCTGCAACCCAAACCTCTTCCCCCTTTCTCCTCCCTGGAGGATAGAACTCAGCTTGGTAGATAAGTTACAGGGTCTCAGACCTAGCACTTAACACCAACTTGACCCGAGTCACATAAATCACTTAATCTTTCAGAGAGATGAGTGTTGGAATGAAGGGCCAAGTGTCTTAAAAAAGGTCATTTATCAAATTGTTGCTCATAACCAGAAGGAGAAGCAAGATAGCGCTGCCTCATTAAATGAAGCAGAAGAGAGCTTCAAGAAGTCCGCCGTAGTGAACAGTGTCATGGGGGAAAGGTTAAAGAGAATGAGGACTCAGAAAAGAATCTTGTGTTCCAACCTCTTCCGCACTCCCCATAGCCCACAGGTCATTCTGTCTTGTCGATTCCACCCCCACAGCATCTCAAACGTGGCCCCTCAACTCCACTCCCTCTGCTACAGTTTCCTTTCAAGATGTCATCTCCCCCCAGGGCTACTCTTCTCGCTTTTGCCCGCATTGCAGAGAGCAATCCCTTTGTATTATGTAGAACCAATCCTGTGGCAAACCGGGCCTTGCGTAACTGAATGTTGCTTCTTCTACTCTCCTGAACTCTCCACTCCCTGTCACTTCCTTAAATCATCTTGGCTCATTCCTGTCCCTCTCACATCCTTGAATACCCTCGCATAACCCTGCTCTCCTTGTTAAAATCCTAAAATCTGAAAATGCATAGCTCCTCCCTCATATGCCTTACCTTAAAACACTGTCTTTACAGAATTCCTATTTACTTATCTGTGTACAGCTGCCTTTTATATGGATTGTAAGCTTTCTGAAGGTAGGGATCACGCCACTCAGCGTCTAGTGCAGGGCCCTAGATGTAACCGATGCTTGGTAAAGATGCATTGAAAAAATGAGTGTATGGGTAGAAGTAAGTGAATTTGGTAACTGATCTTTCAAACAGGAGAGTTAATGGAGTCAAAGAGACAGAACTAGAATTCCAGACTTTAAGCTGAAAAAGGGTAGTGAGAAAACAGAAGTCTGTAAACAATTATATTACAAAAATATTATGTACATGTATGGAGTTTTTATTCATGGAGACTGTTCTCATAAACTACTAGCCTCTCTCTTCCTATTTCTCTTCTCTCTATAGCCTAGAGAAATCCCATTTGTCATTCCCCTGTTCAGCACTGAACAGGCAGCTATATATATAGTAAGGCCTTTGTTGGTGGTTGCCAGAGGAGAGGAGGATGGGGGATAGGCAAAATAGGGAAAGGGGATTAATTGGTACAGACTTCCAGTTATAAAATAAGTCACAGAGATATAATGTACAGCATAGGGAATATAGTCAGTAACACTGTAGTAACTTTGTATGGTGGCAGACAGTAACTAGACTTATCATGGTGATCATTTCATAATGTATAAAAATATCAAATCACTATATGGTACCACTGAAATTGATACAATATTTTAAGTCAGTTATATATCAACAGCAAACAAACAAACAGCTAAACAACAAGGTCTTGGTCCTTAGGCTTTACACATCTCAGATTTGTTTAACTGATGGGATTGACATGCAAATATTGCTACAATCTAGTTTCACTTTTGTTTTATCCAACATTACTGCTGATGCATTTTGACACGTCAGCTATTTTTTTCGATCCTTTTCATCTTTGGTACATTTTGGGATTATCTCTGTCCTGTGTTTGCTTACTCGCTCAGTTGTGTCTGACTCTTTGTGACCTGCATGGACTGTGGCCCGCCAGGCTCTCTAGGTTAATTCAGTTCCCATATTTTCATTATATTTCTTATTTTCCCGGCAAATTAAAATGCATTTTACTCTGTTACCTTAAAAAGAAATGAAAGCCAGCATCTAATACCATTTACATTCAGTCTCCTGTTCTCAATGTCACCAGTTTCCTGCAAGCACAAAATCTTTCCATTGCATCACCTTCATCTGCATGTTGAGACTCTGCAGGTCCTGTGGTCTCTAAGGACCATCAAATGGCATTGGCAACAACCCTGTGATGATAAGTTGTCCTCACTTTTCCTTCTTGATAGCCAACAATTACCCTCAGACGCCGTCTCCCCTTTCTCCAGCCTTTATACCCACATGTACCATGATAGCTATGCTCCCTGCTTCACCACACCCAACAACTGCTGGGTAAGTTGCCGTGCAATTATCACGGTCCACCAACTGGCTTCTAGCACAGTTTCAGATTTACTCTTCCACGTTCATCGTTTTCCTCTGTCCTAAAGAAGTCCCATTCCTTGGCTAATGGCTCCATGGTGCTAAGAAGCCCTGCAACATCAGGGGGAGAGTGAGTCTGATAGAATTCTATTTGTCATCACCTGTGTGTCCTCCACTCCACTGTGCCGTCCTCCAAGTCTTTTTATCTCTTACATGCCTTCTGACGCTTTTCTACAGCACCCCAAAGAAAGCGTCATTTTCCTCTCCTTCTCTCTACATCTCTAATTCCTTTCTTCTGCCTGCAGCATTACTGTTTATAACAAGAGCTGAAAATTGTCGCGCTCGTACTGTGAGCTAGGCAGTGGACTTTGCACTTTATTTGGATTATCTCATTTATTTTTCATTGTAGTTTTATGAGGAAGGTACTACTATGTTCATGTCTACTTTATAGAGTGCAGACCTGAGGCTTTTGGGTAAAGAAACGTGGCTGAGGTTACAGAGCTAGAAACCTAGCAGGCGTGAGGCCTTCGCACTCCACTGCATCCGCTGTGCTGGAAGGCCTTGCTCTGAGAAGCTGGGGGTGACTCGCTGACCACTGGAGCAGCAGCGCCAGACAGAGATGCTCACCTCTCGCCTCCAGTCCGCCAAGTCCCAGACAGCCTTCCGGGCAGAGCGCCTAGTGATGGCTGCCACGGAAACGACCTTTTTCTGCACCTGCTCAGATGACTTCCACCTGGGAGGGGGGCTCCCTGCAACCTTGGCTAATTCTGGTCCGATCCCTTCTTCAGCCTCAGGACCAGAGGGCATTAGACAGCAAGCAGCCACCTGTGGTCCAACGTGACCTTGGAAAACCACCACTGAAACTGACTTACAGATTTCCTAACAAGAACTCACAGTTCCACACACTTTCCCTTCCTAGCCTCCTAGGAACGTACAGCTATCCACATCGCCTTCCCCTGATGCAATCCTAGCCTGCAACTTGCCTGCTGATCAAGAACTGATGAAAAACCTGAATAAGTAAAAATTGAATCCAGACACAAAAGAGATTCCCTGCAAATTCTTTCCTGTCATCTTTTTTCTGCCCTTGGCTTAAATAAGCCGTTTTCTTAAATGCAGTACTTTTATTTCCCAAATGAAATCTTCAAAATCAATTTAAGTATTTGAAAGTGAATAAAACATCATGAATTATTGCCATCATGTTGATCAGTTCTGCATCTGATGTAGTGAGACAAATATCAGATTGGTTTTAGCTCCTGTTCAGCTGTTGAACTTCAAAATTTAGGGTGTTTCTGCCTTGCCTCAGTTGCCTCAACTGCCACCACAAACACTGCCACTTATCTGAAATGTTTTGAAGAACAAAGTTTACTAGATTCTGAATTTTTTCAGGATATTTTTTTGGGTTTTATAATCCTGATTTTAAAACAACTTCCCTGATGATGTCCTCAAAAATTGTTGAAATTTATGCAGAGCTTTAGAAGCTAAAGTTTCTCTAAATATCCTATATTTTTTCCACCGACCTCATCGTATCACTGGCATAGGCTTCTTTAATAGAATTCAGCACCTTAAATCATTGTTAACACCTCTGCTTCTGTGTTTTCAAGCCATTTTTCTCTCACCATGTTTCATCTGTAGTACAACCACCTGGGCATCCAGTGCCACCATGAACTTCCCCTTCGTCGGAGAGTGGGAATGCGACAGATGGGTGATGAAGGAGGCGGAGGGGGACCAGGAAAGAGCCCGTCTGGGCACTTGGTGGCGGCATGATAGAACTGGCTGGCTTAGAGGAGGGGGCAGCAAGTAGGACAGGAGGCAGCAGGTCTGTGGCAAGGGATGGTGGAGGGAAGACAGGGAGCTGCCCAGGAATACTTTCACGGTTTGCCTGTCCCCGGGATCCAGGGTCGGTTTCTCCTTTCCGCCAGCTGAGCATCCTGAGTCTCTCCTGGTTCTCTTTCCTCCCCTAGTAAACAGTTCCCTGCCCCTTTCTCTCTCCTGCTGCGGCTGCACCAAGTCTCTCTTGCTCTTTTCCCTTCTCCCAGACCTGACGTGGGGCTTCCCTGGTGGCTCAGCAGTGAAGAATCCGCCTGTCAAGGCAGGAGACATCGGAGATGTGGGTGGGTTCCATCAATGGGTTGGGAAGATCCCCTGGAGAAGGAAATGGCAACCTACTCCAGTATTCTTGCCTGGGAAATCCTATGGATGGAGTAGCCTGGTGGGCTACAGTTCATAGGGTTGCGAAAACATCAAATACAAGGTAGCAACTCAACAACAACAACAGATCTGGCCTTTGGCTGTGCCCTGGTGTCCTTTTGTCCTTGCTGCTGGCTCCAGGGCCCCACGTTTGACTGCTGCCAAAAGCTACTGGCTTTGAGCACTGTGACTGCACTTCTCTTTTGTTAAGGGGGGAACAGGAGCTTTGTGAGTCTCTAGCAGGCTGGAGCTTTGCTACACATGTGAACGACGTGGTTAGTGCCTTGGGTCCCTTGACTGCCCTTTAGCATTGACCGTCTATGCAGCAGAGGGCTTACCTTGTAATGAAGCCCTGGAAAGCTGATTTGGACACGTTGGTTTGTGGAGCGGTGGGACGGAGTCGAGAGTGAGCCCTGCACAAGTAGCTCCCTTGTGGATCCTGTGAGCCTTCCACATCTGGCCTCAGTTCCAGGCATGGGCCTCATCTCTGGATTAGAAGTTACTGGACAGGAAGGAATGAACAAACGAGGGAAGGAATGAGTGAATGAGTGGGTGAAGGGTTGAATAATACTATCTGGAAACAAAGAAGGACTGGAATGTGGAAGTCAAGGGGTAGTTCAGGAAGTGAAAGGCTCTAGTTCTGGGCTCCCTTACCTCTTACCCGGCACTCAGGGAATCCACACTGCCAGTGGCAGCTCTCAAGCAAGGACACTGCACAGAGGTAGAGAAACATTTAAGCAGGCTGCACTGCTCCACAGCTTAAGATAAATATTCATACTTAATACTCGTTCTAGGGTATGAATTTTTAGACTATAATTCTTTAAAATTTATTATCGTTTTAAACTTAATTGGGTGAAAATATTTATTGGTGGGGGAGGGGATGCAATTACCCAATTATCAGAGCTAGAATGAATCCTAGGAGGGGCACTAAAACTATCTTTAACTACTGAGATGATTTTATTACAGCAACTCTTAAAACAATAATGAATGTTGTGTGTTCTTCGGTCTTTTTACAATAGAAAAGGAACACACACTTTTCAAACAGAAAACAGACTTGCATTTGTGGAGAAGAAATAAGAAAGGGCTTTGTGCCAATGAATTCTCCTCGCAAACCCCCACCACCTAAAATTTGTTTTCCTTTGAGGCTTAGGAAAAAGGAGGTAGGGTGAGGAGGGAAACTCTAGTGCAGTTACAGACAATGAAATGGAGATGTGGGAACTAGCATTAAAAATATGTTGGCATTTTCCCAAACAGGGAGTGCTGACGAGTATAATCCTATTACTAAAATCACATCAGCGATGTGATAAATGAAAGAAAAAACACAATCTCCTGCAACCAGAGTGGCTATTTGTCCACAAAATCTCATTGCCTTGTATCAATCAGTCCCCTTCAAAATAGTACATAGTTGAAAACAATGTTAAGGAAGCTTTTAAAACACATCATTGAGATTACAGCACCTTTTAAAATAAACAGCACTGAATACCAACACAGGTAAAATGTCATTGTGAGATGGGGATCCGATATTCAACGGTGTGCTTTACGACTTTCCAGTGTGTGATAAAATCTGTTCACCAGATGTACTATTTGTCTCCTGTGTAGCATACTTGAGCATCCTGTAGGCCTGAGGCCCATTTATTTCATGTAATTGCCTTTCCTGTGCACACCTTAGGGCACCCTAATTCTCCATTTTATTTCAGGCACTGTACAGGGTACCATCTGGTAGTTTAAAACTCATCCCGTTTTATTGCACTACCACAGTAGCTGTATTCAGCCGTACTGCAGGCTTTAGGTGGGGAAGGACTTCTTACTACCAGCTATTTATTTTTGCCTGAAATAAAGTCGCCTTGAACTATCTACATGCAGGATTCACACGTTGATCATCACTGGTCCATACGAGCTTGACAGAGGCTCGCCGGCAACCTGCAGACTGGAAGCAGTTTCCAATCGCTTCATGCACAGCTGTTAACTTACGGAATTGGGATTCTAAATTCTTCTCCTACTTCTGCACGTAATGATATCTTTTTACTATCTCATTTGTATTATTTCAGTTCAGATGAGCACAAAAATAAATGTATTCCATCACATCTGGAAAAGTACCCCAGAGAAATCGCTTAATATACAAAGCTGCACACCTCATTACGAGGTTCGTCACTCATTTCCAACCCAGCCTTACCTCTGCCCCTCATCAACGTGGCTTTTGTCTCAGTGTTGTTTTCATTAAATTGTTAAATCATTTTCAAGGGAATTTGAAAGATCTTGAAAAGACGAGTTTGGAAATAATATACTTGGCGGAAGGAAAATAAATCTCAGAACCTCGCAGCCTTTCGGCGGCAGCAGGTCCCGGATGAGCGCGCCTTCCCCTAACTTGTGCACAAATTAGATAGGAAGTAACTGCGCTCTCCTAAGAATTCATCTCCCGCCCCACGGCAGCTCCCACGCGGAGGCACCCGCACAGCTGGGCAAGCCACCGTAACAAAGGGTCTCTGACATGCAGATGACACACCCCCAGCCGCTCGTTTCCAAATGAGTCATTGTTCACCTGCTGGTTCCTGCCTCACCAAATCCCTCTGGCCGCCTGGGTTCTGTATCCCGCGTCTCCGTTACCTCCTCCACCTCCCGCCCCCACCTCCCGCCAATCCAACAGCTAAGGTCTGTGGCTTCTGGAATGGCCATGAAAAGACTGCAGCAAGAGGGGGCCAGGAGGGGCGGTGGGGCGAGGTGAGTGATGACTTGGCTCACCAGCCACTGCTGCCTCCTGACATGTGTTATCTCGGCGTTGCCCGGGGAGATTACCAGTCTTTGGCCAGAGACCCAGAAAGCCTTCCAGGGCACAATCTGCTAGCTGGCACCAGTGACCTGTGTAAATGAACAAACCGGTCCGGAGATGCTGCTGTTCCTACAGGCACCTCGGCCCTTCCTCCTGGTGTTGGGTGACAACAACTCGACCACAGTTGGGGATGGAAGAATATTTCAGGGGGAAAAGGGCTGGCAAGGGACCCCTATGCTGCAGATTCTTTACATGTTTTGCATTCGTGTCAGGGACAAATGTAGCTAAATGCACCTGGCTGTAGTTGTCTGCTGTGATCTAAAGCCTGTTTGAGTGAAAAGAATAACTCCCTCTGTTATTTATTGTTGGAAGCAGAGTTTACTTTGCTGCCTTTAACCTCAGCAGAAATCAGCAATGCCAGTGTGAGAGCAAACTGATGAGTTCTAGGCATCAGAGCAAAGAATCGTTGGTTGGAGTCTTGTAAATCAGCAGAAGACCAGTGACCAAATAGATTCATATTTATTTCCATGGAGTTTCCCCCTTCTTTGACTCTCAGGCAATCTCATTCTATAAAAATGTTAATACTGGTGTGAATATGAAGGGTAATTTTTTTCCCCCACAGCTCTGTCAAACATATCTTCCCAATAATTAAATGTGCATCCTTGGGCTCTAAGAGCAGTCTTGTTTGAACAAAGCAACTGCAAATCCAACTAACCTTTGAAGAATGAGAATGTCAAAGTATAAGCAGATGTTTTAATTTACACAATGCTGAGATTTTTTGGATGCCAAATGTTCTTAAAATAGTTATTGTATCTCAACAGAGGAAGAAAGATACACTCAGAAAGAACTTACAAACCTCTGGGTTACATCACCATTTTCTCATTCAGCAGAAGTGATATTGGAAGTGTTATTAAGAAAGCTATATATTAATCAGCATCTAATGAGAAAGTAAGATAATTCTATGATTAGAATATGTAAGAGGAATAAAACCAGAGAGGGTAGCAAAATTTTAAAATGTATGTACACATACACACAGTCTCTGTAAAGTCCATAGCTACATTAAACACAGGGTTAAAAAAAACACTCATGGTATCCCTCATGTATGCATTAAATCACTCTAAAATGATTTAGGAGATGTATGCTGTTTTCTAAAAAAGAGGATACATACTTTAGCCATGAAATTATAGCATCATGTTGTCTATTTAGTTGAACTTGCATTGCTTTGGGGAAATATTAGACACGTTTTTCACAAGTGGATGTGTGCAGGAAAGATTTATACTACATACACATAAGGAAAAATGTCCTGACCTTCAGAAGAGTTGTGAGAAGTCCAAATAGTTTACCCAAGAAAGCTGTGGAATTTACCTCCTGGAGACTTTTAGCAGCAGACAGGAGACCCATATGTTTGGGTTTAATATTTCAGAGTAGTTTGAAATGAATAGAATGGGCTCATGAAGAGTTTCCCGGTCTTTCTCACTCTGTCACATATCCCTACAGCCCAGCTGCCATCCACCAAGCCATGCCTCCATACAGTCCTCCTCTGGATCCATCTTCTCTCAAGTCCTAGTCATCGCTTACCAGACCCTCCTGATCTGAAAGGTTAAGCTAAGGAACTCTCATATGTTGGTGGTGGGTTGGGGAAAGGGGGCACGGTAAATTGGTTAAATCTCTATGGTGGATAATTTTTCAAAATCCACTCAAATTTAAGTGTACATCTCTCTGTCCCTACAGTTACATTTCCAGGACCTTATCTTACAGATCTAGTCACACATTTCAAAAGGTGATGAATTGGTGATGCTGCTGCTGCTGCTAAGTCACTTCAGTTGTGTTCGACTCTGTGCGACCCCATAGACTGCAGCCCACCAGGCTCCCCCATCCCTGGGATTCTCTAGGCAAGAACACTGGAGTGGGTTGCCATTTCCTTCTCCAGTGCATGAAAGTGAAAAGTGAAAGTGAAGACGCTCAGTCGTATCTGACTCTTAGTAACCCCATGGACTGCAGCCCACCAGGCTCCTCCACCCATGGGATTTTCCAGGCAAGAGTACTGGAGTGGGGTGCCATTGCCTTCTCCAGAATTGGTGATATGAATTGGTAATTTATTGCAGCAGTGTTTATACCAGCAAATAACAGGGAATAACTTAAATATCCATCAAAAGAAGACTGATTAAATAAGTTAAGGCACATATGTGTTAAAAGAAAGAGGCAGCTCTATGTGTCCCTGTAAAAAAGAATCTCAAAGATACTAACAGATGAAAAAATGAAAATATTATTGTTAAATAATTGTTGATATTTGTTGAACAATAAATATCATTGTTGAATAATTGATGTTGAATATCAATATCCTGTTGGTTTTAAGAAACAGAAAAGAGACTTTCCACAGTATAAAAAGTAACTTTTGAACTATTATACCTTTTAGATCTGCACTGTATACCTATTAAACAAACCAAAATAAATGACTAAGGAAATAAGAAAAAAGAATTTTTTTTCCAAGCCCAAATCCCGCAAATAAAGTAAGAGATCTATTCTGTCTCATTTCTGCTCTCCCTCCATCCTTGCCAGAAAAACCCCTAGTATAAGGTGGCATCCAGTAAAGGCAGGCCTGTTTGACTCCGATTTTCTCTTCTCCTTCAGCAGCTTGAAATATCAGAAGAAAGAGGAGAGGAAGAAGGTGGCAGAGCCCTGTGAGAGGGCGCCGGAGAGCACGTTCTTGGTTTGCAGTTTGGTCGCTGTGTGCACGTGAATTGCGTAGAGCTCCAAGAGGTTGCACAGGAGCCTGCACTTCTGCTGGGAGCGTGGGAAAAGGGAAGAGGGGCCAATGACCAAGAGATGACCACTTCCATAGGGGAAGCACTCTCTGACTGGGCACAAGGTGAGTGTTCAGCCCAACCATTGGGGCTCCTTTTATTAACAGCTATGTCAATAAAGCCTAGTAGAAATGTAATTCGGTAACATTAATCCTGGAAAGTCTCAGCTAGAGCTCTCTGACAATTATTTGAAAACACGATTGTGGAATCACTTGAAGGAAGAATCAAGCATTTGTACTTAACACTGTAGTTGGGGTTCAGCACTTGGAATATGGGAGTTAACAGGTACGGGTCTATCTGTGAGAGATAAGAGACCCTAGAAAGGGTTCAACTTTTCTAGTCTGTTTCATCAGGAATGATGTATATATCCACCTCATTGAAGCAATAGGAGGGCTCTTTGTTATAATCTAATCAAGAGTTCACCACAAAGACTTCCCTGGGGGTCCAATGGTCAAGATTTCGCCTTCCAATGCAGGGGATGCAGGTTCAGTCCCTGGTTGGGGAGCTAAGATCTCACATGGCTCACAGCCAAAAAAACCCCAAACATAAAACAGAAACAATACTGTAACAAATTCAATAAAGACTTTTTAAATGGTCCACATTAAAAAAAAAGATATCGTAAAAAAAAAGAGTTCATCACAGCAGTGAGCACAGAGACAGGATCAAGAAATCATGGCCAGTGGAGTCTCTGCCAAAATTACTTGTCAGCTCAGTCACTGGGATTCTTTTCCAGATGGCTTCTTCATGGGCTCGGCAGAGACCCTTGAGTGGGGTCATGAGAGAAACCCTCTTCCCACTGCTGATTCGAGGCTGGTAAATTAGTGATACTGCTCAACTGAATCTAAAGTCAAGACACCAGTCCACAAAAAGCCAAGATCACTGTGAAGGCAACTGTTTAACACAGTAGAGATTATATTCCTCTGCCTAAAAATATCCTACTTAGAAGAAAGGAGGGCTCCATTCCAGGCTCCTACTCTTGAGGTTTTTATTTAAAGAATACCCTATCTTAACTCGCAGCAGAGAGGCTGAAGATTAAAAATTAGCCACTGTATAGTAGCTGAGCAGTAACAATTTTTCATAAAGGTTTTTACTACACATTTGGGATTATAATTTCAATATTATGCAAATGCATTTTATGGATCCGTAATACAGAATGTGTACTGGCGTTAATGTACATTAGTGAGTGAGCACAGAAATGCTCCAAATGAGCCATTTTGGTGTCTGCTTTCAACGTGTATTATGAATAATAAGTAAAATGTTCTGGTTTAGAACAAATAATATAAAATCTGAATTCCTCTCCATTTTCATCAGTGATACACCCCTACGCAGCTCCCAAGGAATTCTTCCATTGGACACAATTAAAAACTGGCTCTTAACCAATATATTTCATTTATGGCTTTTCTTCTTGGATGGGCTGTGAAAGTAAGATAAATGCATTTAATAGGGAAAAGGGTAGCTTCCCCCTGTTGATCAAATCAGGTGTTAACCAGATGAGTGAGTTAGGAGGGTGTGAGCCCTGACATGTCAAGATAGTGGCTCAGCTACTCCTGTTTCTAGAAGCTCTGAGTATTACCAAGTGAAGAAATATCTCAACAGGGCTACAAAGCTTGTGGCATATATTTTCAATTAATAAACTATACAGATTCCATGCCTTTAACACAAAATGTTTTAGACAAGATATCTGTTGTTCTAAAGATATTTAAATAACACGTAAACAATGTTCCATAATAGTTTGTTGCAAGCCTTGTGATCCCACGTGGGGACCCAAGTTGGATTTTGTCAGATGTGTGTTTTCTTTAACTCTGTCACTGTGTCTTTGTGGGTGGTTACAGGTTAGAAAAGATGTTCAAAAATTAAATTGGAGGCTCTTCCTGAATGCACAGGCCTGAGCCAAACTCTCTCCAGGCTTTCTGAGATAAAGCTTAACAAATGGTTCTTTCCTTTTTAATTTCTTTAATTTTTCCACATTCTAATTTTGCATGATGGCAAAGAAACCAAGACTAAGCAACGTCACATGTACTGACGGTGTAGCTGATTATAAATAATGCCAAACTTCTATTTGCATTGATTTATTTAGGGCCATGGGGTCTATTGATCTTTCTCCTTCCATGTGTGTTTAACACCTGCCTCGTTCTTTAGCAGTCTGCAGGAAGGCAAGGTTGCATTGTCTAATAATTACGGCCAGGGCATTCAGTCAAGTAAGAATAATATAAAAATCTTCTCTCTCAAATGGGCATCCTTAACTTATGTCTTTTAAAATACCACAGATTCCATGACTTATCTTCAAAATGATAATAAAAATATCCATGTATTGAGTTCTTATCGTGGTGTTTTATATATGCATGCATGCATGCTAAGTCACTTCAGTCATGTCCAACTCTGTGACACACGGACTTGTCTCAGTTAAGTCACAAAGTAATCTCCCAAAGTAGATTTTACAATGCCTAACCCGGAATTTTAAAAGATCAGTACAAAGTCACACAGCTGTGTAGGCCTCTCTAATTTTGCAACTCAATTTCTTGATCACTATATAGCCTTGGGTTCACTATTAATATGGCTTGGCTTCATTTACCACGTAAGTTACAGCAGAGGCATTTGGTCCTTCTATCTAACACAGACAGTACAAATAATGTTAAAGTCTGATTCAATTTCAACCAGTCGTTACATCACTGTTGTCTACATTGCTGCAGTTGCTAACTGCTTTCCATTTTTCCCTGACATTTCTCTATTCTAGATAAAAGTCTGTGGAAGGAAAGATGGATCCAGTAAGAAGGTGTAAGCAAGAATTCAGTAAATGTGTGCTGAACAAATAATCCAGGTTTTTCAGCTCTCCAATCAAATTCAACAGAAAGTCATTGACTACCTGCAGATTGTAAGGTATGGTTTCTGTTTTTGAGTCCTTAAAATTTCAAAAAGAACCAAATGAAAGCCTATTAGTAGCCAGGCAGCCCTTCCAATTATTAATTTACAATCAGCTTTGAAAGGAGCTGAGTATATTGTGTCCTAATTTAAAAATGAACTATTGGCTATATGCCAGTAAGCAGATAAGGCTCCTACTTGGACAGGTGAAATATGAGATGCTAAATAATAAAGGCTGAAGTACAGTGGAGCAGACCTGAGGAAACAAGTAGCATATCCACTTGAAATACTATTCCCAGCACCATTTGTCGAGTCTTTTCTATGCACTAGCCCTTCCCACTATGTCTTGATCGGCATGGTACCTTGTAAGGTAAATATTATTGTCTTCATTTCGCAGATGAGGAAATTGAGACTTTGGTAAACTGTCTAGCATCCCATTGTTAATAAATGGTTGAACAAGGATTTAATTTCCGATTTGTTTGATTTCAGGCTTCCCTGGTGGCTCAGATGATAAAGAATCTGCCTGCGATACAGGAGACCCAGGTTAGATCCCTGGAAGATCCCCTGGGGACGGAAATTGCAACCAACTCCCGTGTTCTTGCCTGGAGAATTTCATGGACAGAGAAGCCTGGAGGGCTATAGTCCATGGGGTTGCAAAGAGTCAGACAGGACTGAGCGACTAACACTTTCACTTGCTTGATTTCAGAGAACATGAGAGAGGAACAAAGAGAGGGTAATGATTTTTAAAGAACAAATCTCAATTTTCTGAAATCCTGTAGCAAGACTTGCCTTTATTGTGGTCGTATCAAATTCTGTTTTATTATTTCTGGGCTTCTTATATCACCCCTACTTAATTAAAAGCTCTATTTGGGAGTAGGACGCATGTGCAAACCATTTGTTCCATTCTTCACAGGCCTTGTTCAGTGCCTGGGGCAAAGTAGATTTTCAAGGGAGGTATTTCTTTTATTCCTCATATGTTTACTGTTTACTCTGTGGCCAAGTCCAGGAATGAGGACAAGTCGTGCCCTCCAGAAGCCTCCAGCCCAGTGAAGAAGGAGGTTAAAGAAGCAAGGCTGTCACCTGGGTGTGGATGCGCTCTGAGAGGGGAGGCAGAGACATCCATCCACCCGGAGGGCTCAGCAAAGGCTTCCCAGAGATATCATCTGAACCCACTCCTGGAGCGTCAGTAAGAAGCAGGTGAAGAGAGCGGGGAGAGCATCGCAAGCAGAGGGAACCAGCAGGAATGAGTGAAAGGCCCTCCAAAGAGAAAGAGGCACATGTATGGCCTGTCCCAAGGAGCCCAAGTTATCTCGATCTTGCTGTTCACATGCCGGGGAGGGAACTGCTCTGGGCAGGTAGGGCAGGGGCAGAAGGGGACCAGCATGAGAGGTGGTGGAGAGGCTCAGAAGGATCAAGTGTCCCATGCTAAATTGTGCCATATCCTGACCATTCAGACAAGCATACCTTTAGCAAGATGATCAGCTAGACAGCACAGAACAGAAAGAAAGGGAATAAGGCTGGTGGCAGGAAAGAAAACCAAGGAAGGGGTCAGTGAAGCTAGAGTCAGGGAGCGGGGTGGATCTTGCCTACTAGAGAAGAGAAGGCCATTTTGCATGTAATTTGGAAGAACACACAAATATTTTATGGTTATTCTTAGAGCTGCCACCTCCTCCAATCTGTTTTCTCTCTTCATTAATTTGTGGGGACCACCTGGACTAAAACACTGAAGGGATCTTCACTTTGAATGAACTTGTGTTTGGGGATCCCAGTGTAGTCCCCAGAGATTTAAATAGAGCTGCATGGAGGCAGTTTTTCTCTTAACAGTCTCTCTGTGGGCAGAGGTGAGAGAATCACAGGAATCCCTATAACGACCTAACTGGAATACCTCAGAAAGAAAGAAATATTATTTTTGCTGATGCACATATTTTATTTTGAAAAATCATGAGGAGCTCTATTGGGAAATCATTCTTCCTTGGCATTGTTGCATGCTTAACAACAAACACACAAGGTAAATATGCTAAAATTGGTGTCTTTTTCATGAAAAGCCACATAACTGTAAAGCTCTTTGTTTTCATCCAACTGCTGAAAACATTTGTGTAGGCAATTTCAGTAAACATTTGGAGAATTGGAAGTGTTCTCTCCTACACATATGGTTCTTTATGAAGAGGTAATTTTTATCTATGTTCTACTCAATTGAATATTTATAAGTTTGTTTGGCCTCAAAAGTACCTGATCTCCCCCCACCAAAATACAATCTCCCTGTAAAACTAAAGTGAGATTTATTCAGTTACCCTTTAAGAACTTTGTGAGTTATTTTCCTTTTCTTGCTATGAATTTATTCCCAGTACAATCCTAAATTTGTCTAATTTGCTGTGTTATTGCAATTAGCCAATTCTCCCTGTTACCCAAATAATAGCCTTCTAAGTTTGAGGCTGTAAATCACTCATCCATTAAAAATGCCATTTCCTTGTACTGCAAATTCGATTCATTTAGAAGAGAAAAAACCATGGCATGGAATAGAATTATGCAATGTCATGGACACATTAACATTTGGATCAAAATTTTACATTGTGTCAGCCAGTAAACAGTATAAATGGTACAGATTTGCAATAAATAATTGTCTATTAATACTCTGGCATGCTGTAGCAAATTACAGTCGCACTTCAGTAAACACAGCTGTAGGTAGGCACCAGGGCCAAGGGAAGCAAGTGCCACGATTGGTTTGACTGGAAACAGACCGTCGTACAGGGATGCAGGCAGCTCTTTTCCATCAAGGGGGAGCTTGGCTGTGGATTAAATGCCCGGTTTTGTAAACGCAGGAGGAAGACCCACTGGGCCCTTACTGCAGCTGGAACAAGGGACGCTATAGAACCTATAGGAAGTGTAGATACTGAACTCAGCGAGGGTTTCCTTTATGTCTCCCGAAGGTGAAAGGAAGCCAGGCTCTCCCGAGTCTGTCTTACACGTGGTTACATTTAGGTCCTCCTTCCATCATACCCCTCTAGAATCTTCCTCACTAGACAATTGAAGAAACTAAAATCAATATCATTCTCAGCGTTTAGCCTAAGGCTCTTAAAAGTGAAAGTGTTTGTTGCTCAGTGTATCTGACTCTTTGTGACCTCATGGACTCTAGCCTGCCAGACTCCTCTGTCCATGGGATTTTTCCAGCAAGAATACTGGAGTGGGTAGCCATTCCCTTCTACAAGGGATCTTCCCAACCCAGGGATTGAACCTGGGTTGCCTGCATTGCAGGCAGATTCTTTACCATCTGAGTCACAGAGAATTCTTAAGCCTCTTAAGTCCTGTCAAAATGCAAACAAAGTGTTGGGAATGATTGCTAAATGGATATATTCACATTTGTTAAGATCTTGGTCTGTAGCAGATGATCAAATAGCCAAAATTAGTGTGCTGAGTAGGATGAGCTGGAAGTCAGGACAGGTAACCTTTCCTACAGGATAGGGGAGAATGAAATATTGCTCAAAAGATATCATGCAGGTACAGGGCAGGAGAAGAAGCAAGGGACACACAGAAAGGATAAGGACTGAATCACAAAAGTGACCAACATTTGTACAGTTCATTAATGAGAGCTAGTACTGCCACTATTATATCATCCCCACTTCCCAGATGGGAAAATGGAGGCCCAGAGATGTCAAGGAACCTGCCCATCATGAGTACCCACCTAGTGTGATGATTATACTAAAGAATCAGGTGCCTCCAAAAGTTCATTATCTTAGTTCATAATTTAACCCAAGACTCTGTAGGAATAATAGAATTTACTGATATTAAGATCACATGGTTCAATTAATTGAAATTGTGACCCTTAGGAAATGTCTATAATATTCTAGATTCAAATCAAAAATTAAATTCCTTTTTAAATTTCTATTACTATCCTATTTAATATCACTCAGCTTACAAAGAAAAAAAAAGGTTCTCTACTTGCCTCCAAATTTAGTTTGTATTTATTCTACACCCGTACATGTAAAATAAATAGAAAAATTAAAGCAGCCTTATATGTCATATTTTAACAGAAATGTCAATGTCTTAAAAAGTTGACCATCTAGAGAAATATGATTTTTTTTCTTGATTAAATTGAATGCTATTTCCATCAAAATTATTTTAAAAAATTATTGAGTACTTATTAAGTATAGGGCATTGTCCCAGATTTTAGAGGACTGCCTAATTTTGTTTCTCATGTCTACTAAAAGCTGAGCTTAATTTGGAGCTATTTCTTAAGAATGGGGAGCAGCTGTGACTGATTTATTTAAATACTTTAGAACATTTTAAAATTGTTTTTCTAATTCACCAGAGAATCATTAAATCCTTGTGGTTGTATACTCTCTTGAGCAGTATTAGTTTCTCTCTCATGTTTAGACAATTGCTGTGGTCTCATAGCTGTGTCTTTGCCAACAATAGCTGTTTTTCTCTGCACACCACTAGACTAATCCTCATAAAAGTCATTTTTATGACATCATTCTCCTACTCAAAACTTTCAGTGGTTCCTCACTTTCTTTCAGCCAGACTCTCGAGCTGGCATTCAAGGACTCTGCCATCTGGGCACTGCCTACTCTTCAGTGCATATTTCCTACTGCTTCCTTTTGCAAACCCTCTGTGGCTGGCACACCCTCTGACCCCAAGAATGCTGCACCCTCTAGCCAGCATTTCATTTCATCAGCCCAGAGTGACTCTACCATTCTCTCCAGACCCCCGCCCACACACTCCCCACATCTTTGAAATTCTTTTTTTAATTATCTAAGCTCCTTTCCTCTCTAAAATCCACAATTTAACATTTGCCACAGAACGATGAAAAGTTTTAGAGCTGGCAGGGACATGAATGGGGCCATTTATTATTATTATTTATTTTTTACGAGTCTCCTCTCAATCCTGATTTAGTGGAATTGCACTGGGTGGCCCAGAGGTTAAAGCGTCTGCCTGCAATTCGGGAGACCTGGGTTTGATCCCTGGGTCGGGAAGATCCCCTGGAGAAGGAAATGGCAACCCACTCCAGTACTCTTGCCTGGAGAATCCCATGGGTGGAGGAGCCTGGTGGGCTACAGTTCATGGAGTCACAAAGGGTCGGACACGACTGAGCGACTTCACTTCACTTCAAGGATGTGAAGACCTGACTCTACCATCTTCTCCACATCTGACCTTGGGCCAGCCACATGAGCGCTACGAGATTCAGTTTCCACATCTGTAAACTGGAGATATCTTACCTATCTTCTCCACAAGTTTGCTTTGAATGTCAAATGTGATCATGCATAAGAGAGTAACTCATGAATTGTAAAGAACTAAGTGCTGCTAACCATTCCGGATGTCCTGGTACACAGCACAGCCCTCCTGTCTGCCCCACCCTATCCATGTAGTTGGGTGGAGCCAATGAGGACTTAGCAAATAGTCTAAAAAAGATGTTCCACAGTTCAAGGGTATGTCTCTCAATATTTAAGAGAATTTCACATATTGTTCCTTTTATCCCCTTCAGATGGCTTTTGGGGTTGTGGAAAATTCTGCCTCCTCTTTCTGCCATTCTGGAACTGGCAAGATTTCTCAAATCAGCAGGCTCCACCTGGTGCTTAGAGGTATGACCTTAATCTTTAACTGTCTTTCTCCCATAGAAAATGGTAAACACATCTTTGTTGGAAAAATGAATGAATATTCACTTATCTTTCAGTAAGAATATGATAACTTTTGGCTATTTATATTTATACTTTCAAGCACATCTACTCATGTTATTTCAACCACATTCCTCAAATATATCCTCAGTGCGAAGTGTTCCAAACATATAAACACTATCATAAGTATGGAAACCATTGACTGGTTACTTTTCACATCTCCTTGCTGGATATATGCTTCAGAAGGCTTAAAAAGATGATCTGTCTGGTCAAGAAGCTGTTGGTCCTCAAAATGTTCTCATATTTCAGCGCTGAAACAACAGTAATGATTTGCTTCATTTGTGCACTGCACACCAAGGACATGAGCTAATTGCATATCTACTATGAAATAATGTCTATTATCACATGCATAACTACACATTAACTCCATTGGAAGCACTGGTAATTACACAGTGTGTTACATTAATGCACCTGTGTTATCATCTGATTGCCATATCATTCATTCAAGAGACCTCTGTAAATCTGTTTCCACCATCACTTCCTCATTCTGGGCCTCTTTATGGAACTTTATAGATTGTTAAGAAAACAATCAATTAATCAATTAAACTATATGGTTAAAACTATTTCTGGAAAGGAAGACCTGAAGTGTGATCTATTGCATTGTTTTGATCTGTTTTTCATGACTTCTCCTTTACTTGATATACACAAACAACTGTAGATAGAGCTATGTTCCATTTCTTTTTGTGTGAGATTAGAACTGTTTTCATTTTGGATAGAGACACAGCAAGTTTTTGATTAAAAATTCCTTTTAAACTGGTCTGGGTCACAAACAGAATCACAGCCTAAACATGTTTAAGTTCACTCTGAAAAGTGTCAATCACATTTTCACACCAACATGCTTAAGAGAGGCAAGTTCACATTTGCAGCTGAAACCTGAGTTTTCTCCCGGTCAGTTTGCATCTATCTGGTTACACCGACCTGGAATTTTCTACTATCAGCCTAATCGGACCATCCCCTCTTCTTACAAATTCCGCTTTCAACTGCAAAGCAACTCCAGCCCAAGAGATGAAAAACCATCAGCATTTTCATAGTTAATGGCAGGACTACAAAACAGAAAGTAACAGCAGGAATCTGAAGCCAGTGCTTTTATTGGACTAACTAACGATATAAATAAAATGGTCCCTGACTGAGCTTCAGAGAATCACTGTCTCTTTATCAGGCTGTAGAAAACAGATCCAGGAGGGCAATAAATACGGCACATAACAGAGTGGAATTAAATGATTAGGCCTGAATTAACACCCTGTTTCTGAGCCTCACTTAGTGTTCCATTGCCCCAATGAAACACTGCAATTCACAAACGCTCAAGGCCCATTTAATTTTTATTTCAAGCTAGTTCAGAAGAAGGGATTACCTATAACTCCCCCCCCATTCCATTGTATAACTCTTGAGGTAACAACACTGATCCTGTCTAGATAACTGTGGGGAAAATAGAATGGGCCATAACAATCACAGTGTCTATACAGAACCTTGCCTCTAAGAAACCACATTCATTAAGAGGGACTAATTCCCTGTCCCTATGAAAGTGACAAGGCTACCTTTGATGAGAAATTACTGAATTAATTAAATCAAACCTGATTATTTTCCATAGTATTAACAACATAACAATGTTAGTCCACGTTTTTTTTGCTTTTTGAAGTGTGACTTTAGTATGACAAAGAACCTAAGTCCTAACAACACAGTGGAATTTAGTATCACCTTGGAGTATAATACATGGTAGCCCCATTCCCCATTATGCCATACAATATAAGGTGAGTTCAACATAAACCCTGTTTGAAGGAAATTCGGTTGTACACTTTTCCATTTATATAATTCAATGACTTTAGACATTAGAGGACTTCACTACACCAGTGAAGTACCTAGAAGATGAAATATGCACCAGATGAAACTAAGGTATAAAATCCACTTTGAATACCTGTGACTTGAAATGGTGTATGTGATGGAGGTATATTTATAAGGTAAGGTACTCGAGAGTTGAAAGGTAAGGGAGCTTGCAGTATTGAGCAGTTACTAGATGCTTAGTGCTTGACTCTTCTCTCATTTAGTCCTTACAACATCCTATAAAGTAGGTATGGTAATCCCCATTTTATGAGTAAGGAAATTCAGGCTCAAGTAGTAGGGTGTACTTGCCCAAGTTCACAGAGAAGGTGTAACATTCAAATTCAGTTATAGCTGATTCCAAAACTGTACCTTTCCATCAGTACTATGGTGTCCCTTGCTTAAAAGTGCTATCTCACTAGAGATTTGACTTAGAATCTTCTAGAATAACCAGAGAGGCCAGCCATCATGCTGGGAGTCCTGAAGGGTAGAGAAAGAATCAAAGGGTTTTGGCTGTCTATGGTAAGAACATTTTTTTAACAAAGTTCCACGGGATCCAGACATTTAACCAATTGATGAACTCTCCCCTGGAAAGTCCAGCCCTGATCTCTTTGAGAGAGACAAGCTTCCTCTAAATTATTTCATCTGATTAATTACTGTCATTTATAACTTTATTACTACTTCTCTCTCAGGTATTCCTTTGGAAAAGGTGTATAAATTCATTATACATTCTAATGTATTGTCTATAGATTATAAGATAAAGTCAAGCATGTATCTGCTGATACTTTTTAAGCTGACCTGTCATTATGCTTAGAAATGTTTCTTAATAGTAGGCTTCCCTGCTGGCTCAGATTGTAAAGAGTCTGCCTGCAGTGCAGGAGACCTGTATTCCATCCCTGATTTGGGAAGATCCCCTGGAGAAGGAAATGGCAACCCACTCTAATATTCTTGCCTGGAGAATTCCATGGAAAAAGGTGCCTGGTGGGCTACAGTCCATGGGGTTGCAAAGAGTCAGACACGACTGAGGGACTGTCATTCACTCCCCTGACTACCCAAGTTTGCTTCAGATTGTGAGTTATGGACTGAATAGAATCCAGGATTTAGCTGTTATTGTCTCCTCAAGAAGCACCATGACCCTTGACTAGAATAGAGCAGGAAGATTCTTCCACATTCTCAAGAATATGGAGCCTGACCATACCCAAGTTTTCCCTACGAGTCGGCTCATTATAGCATATAGTTGTGTGCCTGCCAGTTCAGGAGGGATCAAACCTTCTCTTCCTTGGTAGTTTTGGACAAAATTACTGTAATCTTAACTCAAGTGTACGCTTGAGTACCTTCAATGAAACACGCTAACACACACATGATTTTTCACAAAGCAATTTCCATAGACTGGAATGAGCATTGAAGATTACATTGTGAAGCTGCAATAATGATTTTTTTGTAAAGATGATCACTAGTAATTTACTGATGATAGATTCACTTCAGCTTAAGAATGTTGAACTGTGTCTATCTGTTAAATTATGATTAAATACTTAATAGGCAGAAAAGCATCTAATTTTATGTTCTATGCAATATCCTTATACATTATTAGTACCCAATAAAGTAATTAAAATGCTTTTGACACTCAATTCATGTTACATGGTAATAATTACATCTGTTCCTTTATAAGTGATGAATTGCTTGAAATTTTGTTTTGAGAAAAGATCTTTGTTTACCAAAAAGAGTTATAAAAATGGTTTCAATTGGCCAGCAGTTCTTAAGAAGCAAAGGTCTTGATTGTAACAGCTCACATCTGTGTCTCAGCTTTCGTGATTGTTCTTGGCTAAGGTTTTTAAAAATAACAAGACCCCTGATATCTTCTGGTCTAGACTTAGAATCCCAGGCTTTCCCTTGACCTTCACTTTTCTATAGTAATTAAAGTGAAGTGAAATCTGTCTCCACTGTGTCAGCAATAACAGCCAGACTCTGTCTTTGAACTTGAGTCTTTGTCTGCTTGACACCACGACAGACTATGGCTTCAAATACCTTGTTTGGCTGAGCATTTGGCTGAGCAACCTGAGCATTCTCCATCTCCCCCTGACCCCATATGCTCATTTAAGTGGCTATTTGAAGACATAACTTCAGTTTTAAAAATCCATGTAAAAATGAATAAAACTTGGAACAAAGTAATGGACTACCAGTGTGTAACATAATAGCAAAGAATGGTTCCTTTAAAATGGTAAAATATCTCCATTTATGAGTGAATGGCTAACTATGGTAGAGACTACAGTGCCATCTTTTTTAGCTGTCTGACTTTTCTGTGACTTAATTTCTTCACCTAATGTCAATATTATAACACCTTATAAGATTGTCATGGAAATCAAAGGACATAAGAAATGTGAATTGTACTCTAGAAAAAGCATAAAATGGCATGTAAGTACAAGGTACTTCTACAAATAGTTCTCAGTAAAAACTGACGGGGATTTTAAGTTCATATACTTACTATCTCATTTTTTTATTTCCCATTGATAAAACCCCTACCCCTCTGGCCTTTTTTTCAGATCTTATAAACTTGGACCTCCTTAAAACAATTAATCATTGATCATATGAATTTTAAATCCATGATTTCAAACTGCAAAGCTGCCTCTAGAATCATGCTTCCTGACCATCTTCATTTCTTCAAGGTCTAAACCCTTTCTTTCACTTGAGTTTGACAACATATTTTTCTTCTGACCTGGATTTTGCAGAAATAAAACTGTCCAGGAAACTATTTTGTCAGACCTTCTATTTTTCTGATTTGACACTAGAGAAGCTATCTTCTCAGGCAAATGTATAAATTCTTTGTACCTCAGGCCAAGTCTCAGCTCACAGTTCCTCTTTATTATATGGGACTTATTATAATTGTGATTTGAACCCATTCTGTTCACCTACAGTATTTATTTACCTGTTTATCATTTATCTCTCTTCTCTGATGTGTCTGTTCCACAAGAGAAGGGACAGTGCTTGTCTTTTATCACCACAGTCCTCTGGGCCTAGAATACTTTCTGGACTGCAGTAGAGGCCCAATAAATTGTTGACTGACCAGATGAATGGCTATAAATAGAAAAGGTCATATTTGATATCACTAAAGCATTTAGGTCTTAATATCATTTTCTCTTTCCTTAAGTAAAAACTTGACATTTTTTTCTAATCCCTCACAATAAAAATTTCATCAGTGAAGTCTTTAACAGTATTAATTCCTTGCTTCTGTCACTGTCTTTCTCAGGGCCTGAGGCTGAACCAAACATGACTGAGGTTTTCAAAAAAAATTTTTTTAATATAATGTTAAAATATACTCACTAGGGGAAGGCTCAAAAAATTCAACTTCGGCCACAATCTGGACTATGGGTTGCCAAGTGCTGCATAAATAAATCATCAAGTCATTTTGGCATCCTGGGAGAGGAATAGCTCCCTCAGTAGATTTAAAGAGATTATGATTCTGAAAGAAACAACAGCAAAGTGAGTGATTAAACGTGTCTTCTCATATTATTCTTCTAGAGTTCAGACAGGTTCCTTGACGTGGTAATTGTCCATTTTACCAAGGGCAGAATTTTTTTTTTCTCTTTGATTGAAATCCCTTGTGGAGTGAAAGAATCCATTCCAATATCCACGGCAAATGCCTCCACCTACTTTGCAACTATTGGTGCACTTGAAAGAGGAAAATACAACCCAGCAGTCAAAAGAGTGGGTTACAAGGACAGCTTGTGGCTATGTGTGTGTAGCCCGGATCCAGACAAATCAGAGCCCAAAGGAGAGAATCATGGAGGACAGTGGAGAGAGATCTGTGTGATGCAGGGTGGGCTGGGGGCTGTTTGATGGCTAGCTTATGTATCAGCAGCCCAGGAAGGGTATCTAGACTAGAGCTCACCTATGCTTTTCTCTCTCTCTCTCAAACACACACACACACACCGTGACCATCTGCTTCCCTGGTGCAGTCTCCCTGGCCAATCCAATCCAGCTTGCTCAACTGCTCAGTGCAATGGCCTTCGGAAATTTGCCAGAATGAGGAACACATTAAAAATGATGTGATGTATCCATTTCCTATGGATTCTGAATCCTTCCCCTGACCTCAGAAATGAAAAGGAAAACCAGCTCTGAGGTTTGCAGAAAGCTCTTTTTCATATACATAAACTGTGTAACACTCAGGGCCAGGGCGGGCAAAATTGCTGCCTGTCTTTTCAGAAGAGATGATTAAGATGGTGCCCCTGCTGTAAGAAAGTACAAAGCCCAGCTCATTTAGAGGAACACCTCCAGATCTGATGTATGGGGTACCTGTGGGACACACAGTCAGATGCAGAAACATCAAGCAGGCCCACTTGTAAACCCCCTAGATCTGAATGCCTGTATGTGTGCACCACCATACACACACATACTCAGCAGTCTCCTTCTTGACAGACATCCCTTTTTTGCTGCTTTTCTTACATGTAAAACCATCGCCCCAAATTGAAAATCATGCTGTGTATTTACTAAAACCCAGGCCAGTTCAATTGTTACTCTCAGGAAGAAATTTCCTCTCTGGCTACTATCTGTATCTGTCTTAGTCAATAGCTGATAGACCCTCCTTGGGTTATTAACCAGTTAGTTTTTCCCAGAAAGGAGGTGATTAGCTTCTAACATTACTAAGGGTGTCTGGATTTGCAGGTACCAGCTCCTCTCATTCTAGTTCAGTTTCCATTTAATCTTCAGATTCTTCCACTCCAGCTGTCAGCCAGCTTTTTATCTGTGGTTACTGGTGGTGGTGGTTTTTCCTGGTAACAACTCAATAACCAACATAATCATGACAAAACTGACCAGTTTTGCATTAACCCGCATCTAGGCGCCAAGCTGCCAAAAGCCAGAAACAGTAAAATAGATTCCAGGCAGTTACAGGTTAAGGATCATTTGCATAAATTAGCAAATTTTGCAAATGAATTCATCTAGTGAGAAGTAAGACACGGGACACTGCATTTTAATAATTGACATTCCACATGAAATGCAGTGTTCTTGAGGAGGAAATTGAGCTCCAGGTTGCTATTAGAGCCAGCGGAGCAGCACGAGTGGAAAGAAATGCCATCCCCCATTATGTGAGTTACTGCTCCTGCATAACAACTACCCGCATTCTGATGGACTTCTTTTAATAAAAGTACTAGTGCGCGCTCACCGAGGAAGAATCGCGACGAATCTACTCATCAGCAGTATCGAACAGGAAATGAAAATAAAGAGTTCTTTAGGATGCGGCCAGTAACTCTTTACATTCTCTTTCCAAAGTCATCTTTCATTTTCCGTATTTGGCAACCAGTCCCCACCCCCTTCCTTTCCAGTTTTACGAAACACTTAGGAGATTATTTAAAATATACAGAGTGTGGGTAAATATTTTTAATTATCCAGTTTGGAAGTTGTCTCTCATCCTGTTGCTTAAATTACAAATAAAGATAAGTGGGCAGTTTTGCTGCCTCCTTCTGGCCTAGTTTGTTTAAGAACATGCCACATCACAAATACTGGCGGGAATGCCAAATGAATGCCTTTCCTAAGGTGTTAGCCAGCCAGCCAAAGTCAGGGTATCCAGAATGTCAGAAGTACAAACTGCTCACATGTGCAGTCCAAGAGCTGGAAACAAGTCCACCCTTAATAAGTGTTTCCAGGCATAATTTATAATTAACATAAAATGAATTAAATCACTCCACTGGATAGACTTTTTTTCAAGTTCATGTAGAGTAAGTGTGCCCTATCAATTAATTCTCAATGAACTGCAGCAGCCAATAAAATTTCTCCCAGACACTGGTAATAATCCAAGATATTGATGGAAGAGGTATCACTATTAATATGGGTATGAGCCTCAAATCACGTACAGAGAACAGAGTTCCTTCTGTGGAAAGGGAACACAATTATTGCTGGCTGCTTTGTTGTTCCTTCCAATTTGCTAAGCTTTCTGTCTGTTCTTACTTTTCACATTGATAGCCTTTTAATTTTGTCTGGACAACCAGATTTCCCTAGTGGAGCTGTCTGTTTTCACGGGATAGCTAATCTGAAAAAGTTAATACACATGAACAAATTAAACAGATTCAAATAGAAAGGATGGACTATATTGCCCATATAATTGAGACATTTTCAGTGGCTTTTTACATGTTCACAACCACAAATAATATATATATATATATATATAAAATGAATGCAGTTAGATCATCTGGCTATGGAATTCAAACAGGCATCTTAATTGCTACTTGGGGGAGTTTTCTTTTCTTTTCTTTTTTTTCTGAATTAACCAATTAACTTTGGTACTATATAGATAAAGCCCCAAAGCCCAACATGTCTTTGTTGATAACATGTAATTATAAAACAGAGGAACCTACGACCGTTTGATTTGTCACTTCTGAGCTGTGTTAAATGACACTTTCCTGATTCACCTTGCTCTTCCTAAACATTAACACCTGTTAACCATAAATGTTTATGATTTTATGTGCATCTTTCTTTCACCTAGGGAATACTCCTTGCTCTGAGGTTAAATAAGTTTGATAGCTGTAGAGGACAATCTTTTGTCTGTGCCTTCCTCGGCATGCTTACGGCAATATCAAATGAAGGGATCCTGACGAGCCTGTTGGCACGTGAGATGAGCTGCCGTGGCTCTTCTTCCAATAAAGGGTATGTTCAGACGTGGCTTATTTATAGACCAATAAAGAGAAATTTCTACTGTTCTCTTCAGCAGGCTGAGGATAAATAGCTCTTCCATGTCTAACATTTAATGTTCATAGACAAAAAAACAACTCCTCTGAATATGAAACTCCTTTCCTATGAAGGGGAGAAATCGTTGACTATGAAACAATGGAGGGTCCAGATATAATCCTTCCCATCTTAAAGCTGTTTTTTGCATTTTGTTTTCCCTAAAAGAGGCATTGTAGACTTAATTTGGTTACTGGACGAAGCATCAACTCACGTGCTCTGAGAATTTTCTCTATAACCTGAGAGCTTAGGGCTCCACAGAATGAAATCGGAATAGCACCAAATGCCCTCTGACGAGGCTCTTACTGCTGGGTTGAGTATAGCAAACACTTTCTGTTTTCACATTCTAGAGCGAGGAGCAGCATAAATTATCCCTAATTTTTGCTTTTGTGATGAAGTAGCCATCTGCTCTGATAGTACGGTGACAGTGATATAGGAGTGAACACTCTGTGCTTGGTCTATTGCACAGAAAAGGACAAGAGGACATATTTTAAAATGTCAGGATCCATCAGAAACATATTCAGGAAAGTTCACATTTATGAAAATAGATAGCATTGAAGATATATCATGATACAAATCTAACCATGGCTACTGGGCAGCTGAATTAAATTAAGCGCAAATCTGAATGTTTCCAATTAAAAATGTGTTATTCCTTTTCCTGCTGTGTTTGCCATGTCTGTAAAAAAAAGATGCTTTATTATACTTCTTTTGGGATATTGTGTCACAAAGACTGTTGGCCTGCCTATCCCTCTACTTTGACACATGTATCTGGAATTCTTAGACTGGACATATATGATGAATTTGGCTATTTCCAGTCAGTTATTAGTGAAAACTGTGTTCACTACTACATATGTGGTAAGGAAGATGTATCATTGGTGCGGAGACTATTGAGAAATCACAAGTGTGTGAACACAAGGTATATCAACAGACAGACTAGTGAAATGTCTGTTTCCAATGGCCCCCTTTGGATTTATTCATCATCTGTTCATTCACTGAATATTGAATTCTAAGATGAAAATCTAATCATGTATTGTCCTGAAATGAAGCCCACAGTTTCTTGGCATTGACTCTGGAAGCAAATCTAGCCACTGTCCATTTCCCCAGCCTCACATCCCACTCCTCCTACACCCTGAATATTCATTGGAAGGACTGATGCTGAAGCTGAAGCTCCAATACTTTGGCCACCTGATGCAAAGAACTGACGCATTTGAAAAGACTCTGATGCTGGGAAAGATTGAAGGCAGAAGGAGAGGGGGACCTCAGAGGATGAGATGGCTGGATGGCATCACCGACTCAATGGACATGAGTTTGAGTAAACTCTGGGGGGTGGTGATGGACAGGGAGGCCCGGCATGCTGCGGTGTATGGGGTTGCAGAGTCGGACATGAGTGAGTGACTGAACTGAATTGATGGACGGCAACTCCCTTGAAGAGTTAGACAACTCACATTAGGACTTAGCATGAACAAGAAATAAACCTTTATTATGCTAAGTAACCGGGATTCCAGGGTTATATTTTCATCACATCAGAGCCCATGCTACCTTGACATAAACATTTCATTATCTCAGATGCCAACATACACAGAATATGGAAATATATTTTAAAATTGATTGAGGTATTGATATAGGGAATCGTACCAACTAATGTCAGTTTTTATAGATTCAGTTCATCTTATCTGAATATACTGGAGACAAGGCGAACATCAATAACTAGCCTGAAAGCATTCAATGCCGGCATATTATTTAAATTCATGTGAACTTTTATCACTGGAACTCTAGACAGGTTAAGAAGTTGGACTCACACCAAGAACACGTGCATTGCAGCAAATCATTTTGAAGACTCAATAGAAGCTTTAAATATAGGTTATGTAAAAATGAAACCTTTTATATCTAAATTTGATTTAAGCCGAGCAGTTCAAAGAAGATTTAGGGTACAATTTGTCTGATGGAACTGCTTGAGGCACAGATCTATTCAGTTTTGGAAAATACATTACATATTGAAGAGACTGCTTTCCTTTCTATGGTGGATATATAATCCACATTTAGCCACTCATCATCAAATTTTTCATCTTTGGAAAGTTGAGCTTGAATATCTTCTCTTTGTTGCCCACTATTGATTGCTTACAATTTACCTGCCTTCCCCACATCAGCCTTAAAATATTGAACCAACAAGACAGAAGTAGTTACAGTTTTCAGAATGTTTCTTTGCCTTCTGTGTGTGTGTGTGTGTGTTTTAAACAGAGTAAACTCCTAAAAATGTTTTTTAAAAATTAAGTAGTTGTTGTGTGTTGGGAAGATGGAATGAAGATGGGATGGGACAGGAGGAGGGATTCTATCAGAAAATCTAAATGTTTGTTATTGTAATTAAACATTAAATTTGGCTCTGAGTTTCTCAAAAGTAAGGGGGCAATCTGGTAAGTTTTATAGTTTTGTTTCAATTTCGACAAACATGATATTAACATTAAGAGTTACTGGTTGGTTACTTAAAAAAATATATTTTAATGATCTAATTTTGAGTAGCACTGCTTGCTTCCCAGGTGGTGCTAGTAAAGAACCTGCCTGCCAGTGCAGGAGACCTAAGAGTCACAGGTTCGATCCCTGGGTTGGGAAGATCCCTTGGAGGAAGGCACAGCCACCCACTCCAGTATTCTTGCCTGGAGAATCCCATGGACAGAGGAGCCTGATGGACTATAACCCATAGGGTTGCAAAGAGACAGGACTGAAGCAATTTAGCACACACGCACATATCCTGCTGAACCAGAGGAGGTTGTTACAAGTTTTATCTCCATGAAACTAAATTAATTTGCCAGTTGAGAGAAATTAGCTCTGAAATTCTTTTTAAATGCTAAAATGATGAAAATCTATCTGAGAAGTAGAGAAACAAATCTAGTAGAATAGGGACTCCACCATACACAATGATACATAAAGATTTTTTTCTGGACTGTTTTTCCACCGAAGTCAAGCAATCCTTTGCATTTGTGTGAATGGTTGTTGGCAGATTCCATCAAGAGAGAGTTCTCCAGGGTCTACAATTATGTAACAATCACTATAGTACGGGGGGAAATAGCTCACTCTGATGTTAAAGGGAACGTTTCCCTACATGGGCGATTAAATCCCAAAGTCTTTATTGACCAAGTCAGATGCTGCTGCAAGCTGTTCAAGTATATTTTTCATAAAGAAAGTTGCTGCAAGGAGACAGCACATTTCTTTGTGCTGTCTTTGTGGTTTCTGCTGAGGCCATCTTATTTAACTTTGTTGGCCACTGTGGGCTTCCTGGTAGTATTTGCAAATCCAGGAGAAGAAGCTAAGCTACCCAGTCACCAAACCCAGAGCAGGCAGTGTCTATTTCAACTCCATTATTCCCCATATATAATTAGCAGGGGTGCCCAGACCAAAAGCTGGATCTTTGCCCCATCCTAAACTACAGACCAGGTTTTACCACTGCACAACATTCTCAGCTCTGACTGGGCAGTGCCCTCCACGGGTTCCAAAGTCCAGGAAGTCAGTACACCTGTCTTTGAGCTTGAGTTGACGCCAGTGCTAGCTTTATTCACACCCCATGGAGACTGTTGACAGTAAGAAGCTGACTGGATTTAGAGACCCTTGCTGAGCAAACTTGCTTTGTGAGTTTATGAAAAGTGATCCACCCAGGGATCTGCCTGGTGCCATTACTGTGTGGTCACCTTTGGCGACTCCTCTCTCTATAGCTCACCTGGAGCAGAATGTGGAGTGGAGACCATAGGAAATGTAGGTGAGTCTTAGGTTCAGTTCTCTGAGAAAGAGATTCAGAAACATCAGTTTGCATGGAGAGGGCTCATTGGTGAGAGTTCTTGACAGCCATACCCGTAAGGGAGTCGGGGGAGGAGGACTGGGCAGAAGGGGAAGTTGAGTGTGATGGGGTTGCAACAGGAGTCTCTGATGAGCCTACAAGGAGATCTGGAGCTGGGATGGCCATATTGAGGCAAGGATGCTGGGCTTTGTATCACTTCTGTCCAGACATTAGAAGGCAGTTGTCCCTGAGGAAGACAGGTAACCTTGGGTGAGGCAAGGTTCCTTTGGTTAGGGCAGTTCCTGAGGAGAGTCTCAGCCATGAACTGGCAGCAGACAGCACTCCTGGCGACCGTGGGAAATGACATCATGGTCCAAAAGGAGGGCTCCAGATGGCACACCACACCATTTACTACACCCTCCTAGCAGACCTAGAGTAAAGGATCCTAGTACTTTTTTATGGACAATCAGCTTCAGAAATATTAAATGGAACGACACATGTATGGGGGAAAATGAGCACTTAAATCTTGATCCAAACTTTTACAAGGATAAATACAATAAAAGGCTAGTTGTTATTCTTAAATTTGTTTTGCAGAAGTATAGTTGGCAATGTTGTGCTAATTTCTACTGAACCGCCAAGTGATTCAGTTATATATATACATACACATTCTTTTCATATTCTTTCCCAATATGGTTTATCATAGGGTATTGACTATAATTCTCTATGTTATACAGTAGGTCCTTGTTGTTTATCCATTCTCTATAAGTGTAGTCCCTCAGTTGTGTCCAACTCTTTGCAACCCCATGGACTGCAGCCCGCCAGATTCTTCTGTCCATGAGGATTCTCCAGGCAAGAAAACTGGAGTGGGTTGCCATGCCATTCTCCAGGGGATCTTCCCATCCCAGGGATCAAACCCAGGTCTCCTGCATTGCAGGCAGATTCTTTACTGACAGCCACCAGGGAAGAGAGGTAAGTAAACTGACTCCATGATTCCATAAGCTATTAGAGCATTTTTGTTGTTGTTGTTTTTTTAATGCTGGTGGTGAGGAAGCAGGGGTAGATTTTACTTACGTAAGCTAGTAATAGTCTAGCCATCTAAGGCCCACCCACTAGAGTTGCTCCAACTTGCAGTGGAACACTGAATTGGTCTTTTTTCCGACCCAACTTGCCCTTTAACGTCTCTGAGGGAGGCACACTCACAGCCTGTGGTTATCAGATTCCCAGCAATGACTTCATAGCTTGGGCTTTCTTTCAGAAGGCTACCAGACACCAATTTCCCTTGTAAAGAAACACTGTAAGGACAGAGTCCAAGGGAACCCTTGCCACTGATAGTTTAAACCTGAATGACTTCTCAAGGTCAGTTCAAGTCTTATACTTCATTTAAATAAACAGATACACTTACACATCATTAGAAATTCAGAAAATATACAATGACAGAAATAAATAATTTAAAATGATCTCTAATCCCACCACTGCTAACACAGTAAAATGTAGTCATCCTTTTCCCCTCCCCACATGCAAGTCCTATTTTTAAAAATTAATTTTACTGTGAAAACATACAGCTCTGGATTCAAATCCTAGTTCCACCACTTATTCATGGTGTGGCCTCCAGTAATTTACTATTGATTTGTTTGTTCATGTATAAAATGGGAATAATTATACTCACCTCATGGAATTTTGTTAGGCTTTAAAACAAGGTGATATCTAAAACCATCTACTTCCACTGCCTGGTGCAGAACAAACATTCAATAAATGTTATATCCTTTACTTCCCCACCTGAGGGGCTGAATTGGAAAAACCACATAGGAACCAACTTTAAGAACTGAGTTATGATCTGAGAAGAGCCTCCTTAAAAAAAAACCTCAAGCTTCATTGCTTAAATTAATTCCAAACTTTTTCACTCTATTAGGAGGCAATGCACAATTTGATTCAGATATGTAACATGAGGCCGTGTAATTAAACATATATATCCTGAAATTAATTTTATATTCACTTTTATAATACAGTACACTTATATAGAATAACACATGGCTCTTGATTAAACAGCAGACTGCCATTCAATCAAACAGCTCAAGATAGACCATAAAACGTGGAAACGCAGCATCAGCACCAAAATATGGTTATGGGATTTTAATATTCACTTCCACACTCTTACCTAGGTAGCATAAAAATGAATGTTTCAGAGAGAAAATGTTAAAAAAAAATGTTAAGCACTAAGTGCATTACATTTGTGCTTAAGCACTATTGGGTCATCTGGATTTATTGTAAATAAGACAAGAGAAATTTGGAGATTTGTCTCTCAAAGTAAAGTTAATTAGGACCAATATAATTTTGGTTTAAAATTTTCAATTATGGACATAAAAAACTTTTAAGGCTATTTGAGTTTATTATTTTCTATATTTTAAGTTTATTTTCAAAATAAAATCTACTGAACTGTGCACATACTATGATGGAATTATTTTGTAAATCTCAGCTTTACATAATCCAAATTCTTACATAGTTGAGGGAGGAGGGAAAGGATACATCAGATCCACAGATGATTCCTCAAAATCTTGTTTCTCTTTAAAGTGATTTCCTTCCCTTCTACAAATCTTTACCTGAGCAGTAAAAAAGACAGCAAAATTGGCCATCTGAGTTTCATTTTACTCTCCTTCCCATGTTGGAAGACTTTTTAAGTAGGGAAAACCTATACTCACACTCAGCTGCTCCCTGTTCCTTACACAAAACTCATCTACCCTCAATCTGATCCTACTCAACAAAGACCTGGCTTTAAAATAATACAGACTTTTAAATGTAAGCTGCTTGTTGAAGTATGCTGTGTTGGGAGATAATCCTCTCGTGGGTGAGGGGAGGGTCCTCATATTTCTCCCTGTCTTATGAGTAGAGAGGGACCAATAACTTTCATTTGCATCTTTTCCAGGATGATCATGAAGAGAACAGTCTTGCAAAACAGTGTCTCCCTCCCAAGTGGAGGACAAGCTAGTGTACTGTCTACTATGATGAAGACACTGTCTCCCTCCATGGCAGGGCAAGTTTGCTGGTCTCCATTATGGAAGGTTTGGGCTTTCTAAGCTCAGGGTTCCTCAGTGGACACAAGCCCATTGCCTGTGCAGCATCCATCTGAGCTTCCCCTGTGTAACTCTGAGGTGGGGAAGCAAGCATGGCTCATCCTACTGACCACGCTGTGAGGCATCAGTTCTTCTCTCTCTGACCCAAGAGTATCAAGTCTCCTGCCAGGGTCCCCAAACCATGGCAGGCTTGCAACTAAGGTAAATTCCAGACTCTTCAGAATTCTTGACATATGATGCATGAAAAAGATGCTAAGTCGTTCTCAGTTGTGTTCGACTCTTTGCGACCCCATGGACTGTAGCCCGCCAGGCTTCTCTGTCCATGGAATTCTCCAGCCAAGAATACCGGAGTGGGTAGCCATTTCCTTCTCCATGAAAAAGATGAACAAATCCTAAACGTACAGATGGGTGAGTTTTTAAAAAGTGAACACATTTACCACATTCACATAAATAAAACCCGAGAAATAAGGTACAAGAGTCCCACAATTCCCCCTCATGCTCCTGACCAGTCGCAGTCCCTCCACAGGTAACCACTATCCTAACTTCTCACACCAGATGTTAGTTCTGCCTTTCTTGAACTTTGTACAAATGGAATCATACAGTGTGTCTTCTTCTGTGTGGCTTATTCTGCTCAATATTATGTCTGTGAAACTTACTCATGTTTTTACATATAGTTTTAGGTTTCATCATCATTACTGAATGGTATTCCATCATGTGAATGTATCAGACTTCCTGAATTCCATATCTTCTTTTGAACTCCCACAATCTTTAATTAGTAATTTTTCTGCTCAACTCACCACTTAATATCTTGCATTTTAGTTATTAAAGCATACTTATTTAAAAAAAAGCATACTTATTATTTCCTGTCCTAGGCTATTCACTCCTTGAAAACTTAAGCCTCAGGAGAACCTGAGCATCACATTCATTCATTCAATTATTCTAGAAACATTCGAGAGAGAGCTGCTGTGTCTGAAGTATGTTGGAGCTAGCATTGTCCTCATTCACACAGCAAGTGCTAGATAATATTTGGTGAGTGACTGAGTGGGGAACAGCAGAAAGCAAAGTGGAAAAAGGCCACAAGGAAATGTTAAAGGAAATTTGTCTTGACTAATATAGATTGTATATTACATGAGCAATGAGACTGGTGTTTAACAAAAACCCAAGGACTTGTACAGCAAAGTGCCTAGTAAGATTTTCACATGATTATCCTATGGGCATCTTAACAAAGAAAACTTGTGATTTACACATCCCCAGATTTGTTCATTCACATATCTTTCCCATCTCATAAAAATGCATGGCTATCCATTCAGTTGCTCAAGCCAAATATGTTAGCATCATTTTCTCTCTTATTCCCCAAATCCAACAAAATTAATCAGTCCTGTGGACTCCAACTCTAACGCATATTCCAAACCTGGACTTGTGTCCATCTCTACTGATGTTTAGTACCGAATCATTTATCTGCTTCTCATTTGCCCAAGCCACATAGATACCACATCCTCTGGAAACATAAATCAGGTCATATTACACCCTTGCTTAAAACTCTCTGATAGCATCTCATTGCCCTTAGAATAAAATATAAACTCTTTACTTTAGTTGTTAAAGCATATTCTTAACTGTGACTTTATCTTGTCCTCATCTGTTCAGTTCCAGCCACCTGGCCTTTTATTCCTAGCTTGTTTTGCCTCATGAACTTGGCTGAGGTGAGTTTAAAGGGAACAGGTAAAATAAGCACATTGATGATTTAGGATCTTTCTAAAGAGTGAGACCATATTGGACTCAGGAATGAAATCCAGTTCCTCAGCTTTCATTAGTTTCTTTTCCTTCTACTGTAGGCTCCAAGAGTGCATGCACAATGAGCATGAGAACCAAGTCCAAATTTAAAGGTGCCTTAGAAATACTAGAGTGTATTAGAAATTAAATAGCTGGTTTTCCCCAGGACCTTCCTTGTCATGTTTGAATCAGTCATTGAGCTGCATTCACAGGTATTATTAATAGCATGTCTAGTACCATGATGACCTTTCAGGTCTTATTAGCTTAGTTAAGGTTGGTAGAATCACAATTACATTGATTTCTAAAGGGCGGTGTATTTGAGAGCATGCTTAGATGATGTGTACCAAATGGAGCTGATGGAGTAAGCATAGCTAAAGAGTTAAGAATGCTTCAGAGTCAGCCAGATGACAAAGGCAAATCTTACTTAAGACGAATTGCATTTATGTTACCCGTAAAACTGAATTGTATCTTGGAAATTCTCTTTTGAATCCAATCAGTGTATGGATGGGGTTAGAGTAGGAATAACATCTGATCTCTCAAGATCACTGCTTGACCATGGAGGATATTGCCTATTTTGTTTCCAGTACGAAACCTGAGAAAGTCCAGTGTGTGACTGTAGCGTAGCCTCTGCTTAACTCTTGATGGATATTCAATAAGTATTAAACGATGTCACTTGGATAGAAAAGTCTCTGACAATGTGGGAAGACAACCCATTAATGTTCATTATTACAGGATTTTCATCTGAACATGTGTCATCTTGACTTGGCCAATATATTTTACTTGGTTGGACGTTTGAATTGGTGTTGGCACGTGTGATACACTCTTAGATCTGAGCAGCCTCTGATTTACACATGGCCAGACAACCTCTCTACAGGAAGCCGACAGACCCATGGCTAAGGGTCCAGGTGTTGGAGACAAATATACCTGGGTTTGAATCTTGGCTCCATTCCTTCCTGATCTCAGGATTTTAGGGAAAGCATTTAACTTGGCTGGCATTTCAGATTCTCCGTCTATAACCTGAGAATTAATGATAAGGTCTACTTTGTGGAAGTCATGTGAGGATTCTGTGAAGGGAAGTCATATAGAGAGGTGAAAGGGTTATTGTTGTTGCAAGTGCTGCCTCTCCCCACTCCACTGGCTAGCCTGACTGATACAGAGTTTCCTGTTCCCTGAGCATTGCCAACCCCCCTGAGCCTCCGCCATTAGCATCGACCCTTGGGGACCTGCCTGGCATCCGTGCTGGCCCACTGGGCACATCTGAGGTCACTTCCCAGCTAGTCTCACCTCAGCCGTGTCTCTGTGGACAGCTGGTCCTTCCCAGCCTTTCTCCTCCTTCCTTCTTCCCATCTTCCCTCCTCCTGAGTCAGTGGTGGGGTGCCAGGAAAAGGATGTGCAGGCCAGAGGCAGTTTTGGGTGAAGCACCATCTCAACTGGACAATAACAACCATAGAGTTTCTGATCTCTCGCATGTCTGTGTCTCTACACCTCCTCCCGGCAGCCTCTGGTTTCATCTCCTTTCCCTGCACCTTCTCCCATCAATTGCAGAGGCCCAGTGCCACAGCTCACATGAATGAGTCTCTCAATCAGAAATATTATTAACCAGGGGGGCTGAGCAGTCACGGCAGAGGTAGCGCTGCAGAATGTAGAGAGCCCTGCAGGCCAACAGTCAGTCCTTCATTTGCTGGACTCTGGGGAAAATCCTGGAGCGGCCCCCAGGAAAGGACAGAGCATGGAAGTGGCGGGCAGGCAGCCTTCTGACAATGGCCCACTCAGGGGGCTTTGGCAGTGGGTGTTTACACAGAAATACTTTAGCTGTTAGACTGTACCTGTGTGTACCAGCTAAACATCAGGCCCGATCCTAGCCATCTTCATTTTCAAAACAAGTTACCCTTTACTTTTTCTTCTTTCCCCTTTTCTCCCTTTCCCTTCTTGTCTCTTGTCCAATTTTTCTTCTGATAAATGTCAAATAATGTACACCGAGGGGGCAAAATATCCACTTCCTCCTGCAAAGAAGCCAAGTGGAACCTGGGCTCTGGAGATTTGAGGCAAGTCTGTGTTCATTTCCTAGGGTGGCTGTAACAAAGTACTGCCATGCAGTGACTTAAAACAATAGAAACGATTTTCTCCCGGCTCTGGAGGCTGGAAGTATGAAATCAAAGTACTGGCAGGGCCACATGCCCTCTGAAACTGTGCGGAAAGGGACCGTTCCTTGCCTCTTCCAGCTTCTGATGGTCTCAGACATTCCTTGGCTCATGGCAATGTAACCTCTCCTCCATCTTCACATCGTGTTTTCCCTGTGCCTTTTCACATACCTTCTCTCTGTTTCTGTCTGTGTCCAAATTTCTTTATGTCATAGGGACACTAGTCTTACTATGTCATGACCTCATCTTACGTCACTTAGATCTGCAAAGACCCTATTTCCAGAATAGGGTGACCTTTCTCACACCGAAGTTTAGCACTTCCACATCTTTTTTTGAGGGCATATAACTCAACCCATAGGAGGTAGTCCCCACTAGGTAGTTCACTGGTAAAAATTCATGAGATTCTCTGTCCTTGTGCAAATGGCTTGATTTAAAAACTAAGAGCCTTAACTCTCCTCTCAAACACAGATCACGCCGGGCTAAGGACATTTGCTTAATTTCTGAGAGCAGTGATGCTCACTGAGCTTCAATGCTAGAAGGTACTTCAGAGATCTCTATGAGCGACCTACCCACTTTACAGATAAGAAAACTGAGAACTAGACACACGATTTATCTGAAATCTCATTGCTTATAAGAGTCACAGCCCCAAAGCAGAACACGTGTCTCTCTATTCTCCTTTCCCTATTCTTATGAGTAATATGAAGTAAGGTGTTGACTTAACAAGCATGATTGCATTTACTTTACTCAGAAGCCTGCTTTAATCTTCACCTTAACTAGTTTGTGTGGACATAGCATCTGAGATAATTCCTAAGGAAATATTTCTCAGAGACATCAGTGCATCCAGTGAGTCTCGAAGAGGAATAATGAGAATCAGTGGGTAAGGCATTCTAACAATCCCCAAATGTGTTTTTAACACTGTTATTGTTGTTTTAGCATTGAATACACTTAACCAGGAAATCCAGACTTCTTTCTGAAGCATTCCAACTGTTGTGTTTATACCCAGTTGCCACACAACATTCGCTCTTACTGTGTTTTAGTTGGCAAGGGCTGGAGGAAGGGTTTTAGGAGCCAAGTAGCCTCAGATAGGGAATCTTTCCAATCCCCAGGGATCTGGCATAGCCCCAGAATCAATAGTCACAGGGACAGATGCCAGCACTCAGCTCATCCAGGGTCTTAGCTAACCTTGGGCTAGCCCCCTATTTAGTAGCTAAATCTGAATAGGAAGAACCAGCTGAAAAAATAGAGCCCTGCAAATGTTATAGATAAATAAGTAAAAGCTGCATTTTTTTCCCCCATCAGGGAAAAAAAGGGGAATACTGCAGAGGATGCATTACATTTTCACTTCCTCCCTCCAAAAAGCTCAACTACAGCCATGTTGCCAATCTCCTGAATTAAAAATGGATAAACATGGCAATGTTTTGCTATCATTACATATTTTCCAGACACAGAGTATTTCCTACTTTCATTACACAATTTGGAGACTGTGAAATGAAAATATACATGATTTAAATGGCAGTATATAAATCTGACATCTTTCTCCATTAGACATAGCATTTATTTATTTAACACACTTTGACTGAGCACCTACTATTAGGTGCCCTGGGATTCTTAGAGAAATGAATCTGGACCCCAGAAGTGCTTCAGAATTGTCAAGGAAGATGTTGTCCACCAACTATAGTTCATTGTGTCAGTTACTATAATGAAGTAAACGGACAGTGAGGTATATGGACAGTGCTGTAGGAGTATGCATGAATGATTCATTCTGCCTTAGAAGAAGTAGATGATGGGAGATATGTGCCAAGAAAAGGTTTGGTCTAACTGGTGCTTTTGAGAGACGACCACAGCAGCAGTGCAGAGTTAGGCAGGCAGCCCATGGTTTGCGCTTACTCTAGACCCCAGCATTCTGTGTGAATATTTTAAATTCCTGCAGCTGTGTCTTTCTCAGAAGGTAGACGGGTATGGGAGGTTCTTGGCGACCGTTCTAATGTACCCTGCCATGAAGAGGGTAGAGCTCTGTGGGACAAGCTTCATCTCTCTGCAGATACACCTGGGCAGGCTGGGCTGCAGCCTTTCTGAAGATGTAACACCCTGTCCAGGGGGAAGATGTATTTTTTATTTGTTCACTTTTCTGACTGAGGACCAGATTGTAGCCTCCAACTGAGGATGTCCCAGAAACTGTATTGTCCTAGAGGAGGTGGAGGTATGGTGTGGGTAGCACAGAGGTGAGGAGGAAAAGAAGTGGGGTAGGGAGGAGAGTGGGACCAGAGAAGGCGAGACTGCAGGAGGGGAAGTCCTCCAGCTTCATTTGGATATGATGCTCCCAGACTCCAGATGGAAAATAGAACTGAACACCCATGATTAAGAAATGCAATACGTGCTAAGGAAGTCGAAAGTAATTTACACCAGGCATTAAAGTGTTTTGCATGAGAGTATAGTATGATGTAGACAACCCAAGAATTATGTCTTTCATTAAAAGGTTTGCAACTCAGTGTGCTGTGATATAACTATAGCAGTTTTTCTGTCTTGGTGACGGTTTTTTTATTTTAAACACAGCCTTACAAACCAAGGAATGCAAATGCATTGGGAACACTCAGCCCCAGAGTTTAAACTTATTGTCACATCTTCCTTTCAGCACTTCACCTGCTTGTGCCAAGGTGAAAGGTGAGCAGTTATACCTCCATTGCCCCTCAACCCCATGTCTCCTGAATCCAGCTATAAGGAAAACTGTCATTTATTTCTTCATTATTCAAAGTTAGCACTCACTAGTTCAAAGTCCATTAGAGATTATGCATCAAAAATGATCTACATTAAGGCTGGGATTAAAGGAAAATCAGTTACATGAAAGAAAGGTGTTTTTGCCACAAATCTTGTGTGTGCATGTCAAGAAGCATATTCATTGCCTAATTTGAAAAGAAACCATGACAACTCCCAGAGATATATACCTGCATCTGGCCAGTCTTTCCATAAAGAGATGTTCTGTTTGAAGTTTGCCTGTGAAGTTAGAGGAAAACCTCTCTCCCTGGCGAGCACGTGTAGCTTATTCAAATAGATAAATAAATGAACAAATAATAGATGTAATTCTGATTTTAGGCACTAAAGATGAGTACTATCAAAAGTTAATTCATACTGAACATGTTTAGACCAGGCAAAAAAACTGGGTTTATGAATAAGGCTGACAGAGTTCAGTTGGCTCTAAGGAGAGATTGGATGAACTTCCAAAATGCCTTCCAACCCAATGATTGAATAAATTTATCAATTATTATCTAACTATATTCGTAATCTTCTGGGTGAGTTTGGAGCGACCATTTGCTGATTTGATAAAAACCTTGATGATGCTAGATGTGAATCAAGGGACCTACAATGGTCTGGGCACTAAATCAAGTGTTTTTCATGAATTGTTCCATTTACTCCTCAAATCAGCCCCTCGATTCAGATATTACAAGTTTCTACTATGTATCATCATCTGTAATATAATTTATCACATACCTTAGGCTATTTTTAAACTAGGCAACTGAGGTCTCAGATATGATGCAATATTGAATTTGAAAGCACCAGGATTATGTTCTGTGCAATGTCTAGAACACTGTGAGCCCACACACAGAAAACCACAAAAATTAATAATGCCTGTGGTGTTGCGGCATCAGTTTTGCAACATATAGAGAGAACATACCATGCAAATCAAGTGTGTGTCTGGATGTGAATTTACCAAGGTGCGGGTACTCTGTAGAAATTCTGGCTGCAGAGGCTAAGTGCCTTCTGGTCTCTGGGATGTGCCTAATTTCACCCTGGCTCCTGCCAAGTCTGGCATTAGCCATGGGTTTGATAAATGTGTGTAGAACTAAACTAAGGCACTCTAACCACCCTTCAGGCCCCTCCTAAAGTGCTCTGAGTCCTCTTGTTTCCAAATGTCATGGTGGGAAGGTCAGAGGGCCAAGACCTTTCCATGTGTTTCTGGCATCCTTTCTGATCAAGGCTTGATAAGCAAGGGTGTTATCTGAGGCCTCCAAAGCAGATGCTCAGAATCCATTTCTACTTTTAACTCAAAGTCAGATTTTGCTAAAGGGCTTTTGGGGTCTGGCCAGGGGCTCTGTGATCTGTAGACTTTGAGTAGAAGCACTCTTCTGTAACTTGGGGAGGGTGCAGAATATTTCAGTGGGGGAAAACATACCTCTGTCTCATATTTTTGCACCCAGCTTAGCCATTTTATCACTTCCATCTGGCTTTGCTCTTTTATAACAAAAACATCAAAGTGGACTTGGCAAGGATCATCCCCCAAATGTGCCTTCATTGTCGATGTTAGTGAATCTCAGTCCAGTCAATAAAGAAGAGTATTTTGCTGTGGTTAATGTCACTTGCTTCATGGAAAGAACTAACTTAGCAACTGTTCCTAACCTTGATTAAATCTAATGGTTTTATAATTAAGAGAAAGGGAACATTTGTTGAGTCCCTTCACTTGAGCTAGGTGTTGTATTTAATACCACCTTGTTTCTGATTATCTAGCTTACTGGTGAGGAAACTGAGGCTCAGAAAGATTGGACAATTTGCTCACAATCATGGAGTAAAAGGGGAGTTTGTGGCTGAGTTAGGATTTTCACTCAGGTCCATTTTGAGAAGTGATCCCAACTTTTTCCACTAGACTAGGATCTTTGTTAGATCAACAGAGAAACAGAAATACTAAATCCTAACTCTGCCTCTGCGTTGTGACATGGTGTAAGTTACTCGAGGCTGTCTGTTCTAAGGAGGACACAAGAAGTGCTGCCCAGAGTCAATACCCACCTCGGTGACTATAGACACTAGAGGATGGCTACGGTGTGCTCAAGACTTCAATAAAGACGGGTGGCCAACTCAGCATTCCTGCAGAGCCTGGGTGACTATGGCCTAAGTGCTTCCAACCAACACAGTGTTGGGGGCAGGGAGCCTTCAAGGCTCTCGACAGACACAACTTTTTGATCCAGCTGAGAGGGTATGAGGGTGCCAGTGAGCATTTGACAGCAGAGGCACCAGTGTGCAGCCACACTTTGCAAATCAAGGAATTCCTATTTTGTCAGTGAGTTCTTCCTTAAATGCCTAAAAATTATACAAAAGTGTAAGTCAGAAGCAGCAGACTGATTGTGATTTTATGGTTATCCACTGCACACAATGGGGGCCTCCCTGGTGGCTCAATGGTAAAGAATCTGCCTGCCAATGCAGGAGATGCCGGTTCAATACCTGGGTTGGGAAGATCCCCTGGAGAAGGAAATGGCAACCTGCGCCAGTATTCTTGCCTGGGAAATCGCATGGACAGAGGAGCCTGGTGGGCTACACAGTCCATGGGGTCACAAAGGGTAGGACATGACTTAGCGACTAAATGATGATAACTGCACACAATACCATCTTTAAATGAAGAGAAGTATCTATATCATTCAAATGATCTCACACATGTTTGTAAACAACCTACTCTCTTGCTTTTGGAACCAAGTTAATGGGAGAAATGAACAGAATCAGTGTGTTTTTCCATCCCGCTGCACACACATTTTTAATCAGCTTCGGTGAGGAGGTGAGTGTCTACTTCTCAGGTTGATTAAAAATACTATATAGTTAAAAATCTATAACTGAATTACTTAGCACTTGATTGACAGAAGAGTGCTTAGGTATCACTTTTATTAATTTTTTCCCATGGAGAACCCATAAGATGGGGCAGCAGCCTTGAGTTTATTTTCAGACATGAAGAAGCTACAGCTCAGAGAGGTCAACCATCTGCTTCAGAGTACACAGCAGGTGATGAATTCTAACACATATTCTGAGTTTCCAGCCAGAGCCGCTTTGCTTAAATAACCAGTGAAATGTCAATAGATAGAGATGCAAAAATGACAAGGCAGCAGTACAAAAGGTTTCTGAGATGTCATGCCTATTCTCAGATGAATTCTCGAAATCAGAGTTTGGAACAAAACATAAAATCTGACAAATCTATGCTATACACACTCCTTGATTTGCACTTATTTTCATTGGGAGGACTGATGCTGAAGCTCCAATACTTTAGCCACCTGATGCAAAGGGCTGACTCATTAGAAAAGACCCTTATGCTGGGAAAGATTGAAGGCAGGAGGAGTAAGGGCCAACAGAGAATGAGACAGTTGGATGGCATCACCGACTCAATGGACATGAGTCTGAGCAAACTCTGGGAGTTGGGGATAGACAGGGAGGCCTGGGGTGCTACAGTCCATGGGGTCGCAAAAAGTCACACATGACTGAGGGACTGAAGTGAACTGAACAGCATCTTGATGAAGGCTTTTGCCTGTGAAAAATATATCAACTTGGTAGGTATGGAGAACCTTCTTTTCTTTCAGTGTGAACACTTACTAAACATCTTCCTATATGGCCTCTGCTTAATTTTTGCTTGGAACCTGTAAGAAATGAAACAGAATTCAGGAGATTAGGTGGCTTGGCTAAAGCCCTAGAGTCAGTAAGTGGTAGAAGCAGCACCGGGGCCTCAGCACATGCTCTTGCCAAAACGCTTCCCAGAGCCTGTTCAGGTAGGCTTTCTAGAAGGGCTCCTTACTCACATGAATTAGATATGACAATGGAAACCATGAAGAAGACCCAAGCCAGACACTCACAGGACCTCTAACAGGACCAAGGTTGACCCACAATAAAATGGTGAAGTGTGTTTTAGGTGGGTTCACTGATGGTGTGACCTTCCCCATCTCTAGGGTCATTCATAACTATCACCAGCAGCCCTGGAATCTCATTCCTGCCTTGTTAGATTTTTTGATCCAGATAGTTTCTAACTTTCTCCATCATCAAAGTCTTCCCCTTCAAAAATATGTATAGGTTCCAATAGATAAGTAACTAGTGAACTGGATTATCCTAGACTGTTTTTGACACTGACCCTGTAGAGACATTCTTATTCATAGGCGTGACTTCTAGAGTGGACATTTCAGACACATCAGCAGATGAGTGGAGAAATCTTACAGAAGGATTGAGGATCTAATAGTAACCCTACAACCAGTCACCATCCTGGATCAGAAGTGGCTGGACCCACACCAGGTACAAGGGTGTGGGTGTCATCCCCGGTCTCAGACTCAGCAAGTGCTGTATCAGGGAACGGTCTGGATAATCCACTTTTGGTTATACATAATGGAACCTGACAATCTAGCCTAAGGAAAAACTTTATGTTCCAAGTATATGGCAGCAAGAACTCAAGGAGCACCAAGGAAAAGGGGAACAATCAGGTATCAGAAAGGAGAATAGAGGCCCCTCTGGGGCACGAGTAGGATTTCAGAACTTTCCTTTTGCTGTTAATGTGACTTGGTTCCCAATACCTAGACTGACTCTCAGCCCAAAGTTTTGAAGAAAGGAGCCGGACTGATCCAGTCAGAGTCAGGCAATCACTTTGATCCACTCTGCTCTAGCCTGTGGTCCAAACACAGTGAGGGGAGGGGAAGAAAGAGTTTTCAGAGAAAGATGTCTTTTCGGAGGCATACAGTAACCACCCCTGAGTCAACTCTCTTCATTTTACAGAGGTAGAAGCAGAGACCCAGAAAGGTGAAGTGGCTGCCCCAAGGCCAAGTAGTGGAAGAGCAAGGCTAAAACACAGCCGCTCAAGCCCCGGCTCCTGGGACAGGGCTCTTTGATCTATCCTTCTGCTTTTGTTCCTTGCCTTTTATGGCCTCAGTCTGTCCCCCACCCCCACGTGCCCTTCCCACTGCAGACACAGCAGTCTTCCAAAAGCCCAGATCTGATCATGACATTGCTCTGCTAAGTAGCCATCTATCACCTCTAGCCCAAACTCCTCAGCACTGCAGGCAAAGCTCTTTTAATCCCACCTCACAGAGTATACAAGTCTGTTCAGGCTACCATAAGAAAATACTGTAGACTGGCAACAGAAATTAATTTTCTCACTATGCTGAACATAGGGACATCCACCAAGGCTGGTTCTATTCAGAGGCATCTCCTCTTGGCTTGTAGGTGGTTGCCATCTCACTGTGTGCTCACATGACCTCTCCTTTGGGTACTCATGGAGAGAGACCGCTGGTGTCTCCTCCCCTTTTTATAAGGATACCAGCCCTAGTGGATGAAAGCCTCATCTTGATGACGTCATTTAACTTTAATTACCTACCTAAAAGCCTTTTCTCCAAATTCAGCCACATTGACGGTTGGAGTATCAGCACATGAATCTGGGGAAACACAACTCAGTTCATAATGTGGAGCTTTTCCCAGTCCCCAGCACGGTCTCTCTCTCCTCCATCCCCCTTACATCCAGCCACTGGACCTACCTCAGCCCAACCTCATGAGCCGCGCTCTTTCAGACCCCCTCTTCTGGGAATGTCCTCTTTATTTTCTGCTAGTACTTCAAGCCCCCCTTCAGTGGCTGTCACACCATGAAGCTTTGGGGATGGACATCATTCGAGCCGGATGCTCCCCCAGCCCCACTGAGTGCACCTTCAGCTCTGTCACATCTGTGTGTCGTCAGGCATGGCCACGTGTGTATATCATTGCTATGACACATTCTATTTTAATAAATTGGTGTATGTGTTGGTCTTTTAAGTAGGCTACGGATTACTAGAGGGTAGGAACTATCTTACTGCTTTTAATCTTCTCCCCCCTACTGTCTACCCAGCATTTGGCACATGGTAGAAACTCATTAAGTGCTGGTTGAATAAACAGGAAGCACAATTATAGAAGGGAAAGACTACCTACCATATTCTTTGCCTTCATTTCATCACCATCTCTTTCAGGAAAAACTTTCCTGAATGATGGAGTGATATTTATGCAACAAAAATGGAAGGAAAATGCAAAGAGTAGAAATTTGAACATTTTTCCAAGGTGATAAGGAAAGCAGAACTTTGCTTGTTCACTAAAGACAATGAAGAGACCCACCTCAGATTATGAGATTTTGCACAAGGGGTCCCTGATGCACAAACAAGGGATGAATTTATCATACGCTTTCATGTTCCTCTCTAATACTGCTACCAGGCTATGCAGAAACTGCAGTGGGAGACCCCATGAAACATACCGATTGGCAGATAAGAAACAAAGATGATAAAATACAAGAGCACCACACCATAAGACTCACTTTTTCATTCATTTTGACAAGGGTAATGTAGTTTTAATTGCTAATGATAATATGTATTGCCTCCTAGTAAATGTCCTGTGGTGTATTTTGTAAACCTTTCATCTTAGAATAGCACAGTCCTCCCAAATTTGTTCATTAAACCTTTGCTAGAAACTGAGAGGTTATTGACTATCAGGGGAAAATGAGCAAGTTCATTATGAACTGGCGAAGAGGCATTAATAACCATCTCCTGTAGCAATTGTATACTATGGAAATTAGAGAGCAAGATCTTTTAATATACTTTTATTTAATGGCATTATAATTTTTTTAAAAATATTTTTATTTATTTAGCACTATCATTTCAAAACTAATAAATTGAAGAAAGCCCACATTCAAATATGTCTCAAAATGACTGAATAATTGATTAAAACCTAATTTCATTTTCAAAGTTGAAGAAGTGGTATATAAAATGTGTTTGCCAGATAAGGTAGCAGAGATAGACAATTGTTTTATTTTGTTTGTATTTATAACTTGTACAACTCAATATTCCTGTTGATGTGTCTCTGTAACAAGTCACACACAATCATCAATAAGAATTCAAAGAGTGCTGCTAAGGTGTGAAATTATACAATCATTCTACTGCAAAGAAAAAGCCTTAGAGGTGAACTATATATTGAATTTTTCAAAGGAAAATTATGTGTCTGTGAATGTGTCATTTGATGAAATGATTGTCATGGGAAATTAAATCTCACTCTGAAAGAAATGAGTAAGAATGAGAAAATCTTCATAAATTCTCTCTGTATAAAGTAATTGTACTTTTTTACAAAAGAATTTTTTTCTCTAAGTTTCTAATCATATTAATAGTGTATGATACATACACTATTCACATATGGGATTTTCACATATGGGATGATATAAACACGTACTTTTATCTACACTACATCCTTTGGACCTAATTCATACTCATGTCAGTGGGAAATCAAGAACTTTGGTACTATCCAATTCCCTGTTTTCAAAGGATAGCCCTTGGGCCACCTATATTAGAATCCCGTGGGACATCTGTTGAAAATTCAGCTTCTAATCAAGACTTGCTGAATCAGAATCTCAGAGGTAAATCTCACAATAAAGCAAGTTAGAGAAATGCTTGTCTAGCTAATTTAGCCAAGACTTATTTCCAAACCATCCAATTTGTTTCAACACTTCAGTAACATAGTGTGAAGCCTCGCAGATTCAGTGATGGTGGAAAGGTTTTTGTGACTTAGAGAAAGCCTTCAATTAGAGAGTGCTTTTTGAGAAAATGGAGTTTTATATTTTTAAGAGCTGTCTGTATTATAAAGGAAGACATAAATGAGTACTAATAGATTAAATAAGGAGCATTCATGAAAGTTATCATTCACAAGCCTCTACTATATATGAATGGCTCCTAAACATAAACCTTATCTAATATTCAAGACTTGGTTACTGGATGTGGTGGTGAAAGTGTCATGAAGAAATTTATTGTTTCTGAATCACTGTTTGTAAAAGCTATACTTTTAAGACTACATTATCCACTTGGGAGGAAGATCCAGGAATTGACAAAATAAGAAATTTAAAACTTTTTGCTAAATAAGCATTACATAGGCATTGTTTGAATTATAGGAAGAGCTCAAATTAGTGGAGCATGAATTAACCATGTTTGAGTGAAAGAGTTCTGTAGAGTCTCTCAACCATAGACGTGGGGACATCTTGGTAACAAACAACAAAATGATGAAATCCATCATTTCACCTCTGGATGAACTGCTCAAAAGAATATAAATGTAAATTTCAATGTAAATATAACCTCAATAAGTCACTATATGCTTTACCCTAATATTCTTCAGGGTTAATCTTGGATTCCTAGATTTTATGACGTTTGAAAAATGTAATTGGATCCCTCAAAATAGTTCTTGGATCACTGAAAGGGTCCCAGACCTTGGTCTCTGGTTTCGTTCTTAACAAAACTGTAAAATGAAATTTTCTCTCCTTGTCACCATAACTCACCCCTTCCTCTGGTGTGGTCTCTGCTTTGGGGACCAGTCATATATAAGGCCGTGGTTAAGTGCACAGCACTTCCAACCATGTTTGTATCATGGCTTTGCCACTGCCTAGTTGTGTGACCTTGGGAAATGCACTGAACATCTCTGTACCTATTGTCTCATCCACCATATTCTCGGCGTTACCAACCATGTCAGACTAAATGGAATGAAGCATGTTACACACCTAGCAGGACACCTGGAACACAGAGAGCATTCACTGTGGCCCATTGACCCCTCCCACCACCATCCCACTCCCCAGAAGCCTCTGAGCAAACAAGGGTTCCTGCTGCAGATGCTCCCCAGGCCTGACCATGGGCTCTTCTAGCTACTCTGCCCTTGAAAGTTAAGTTGTTAGGATCAGGTCCATGGATTCTGCTTCCTATGGTATTTGCATTTAAAGGGAGCCTTAGGACTCATCTGATTGCAAGTGGCAGAAACCTAACTTGAATTAGCTAAAGAAAGTGGGGATAGAACCTGCCGGCTAATGCAGGAGACACAAGAGACGTGGATTCTATCCCTGGGTCTGGAAGATCCCCTTGGAGAAAGAACTGGCAACCCACTTCCAGCATTTTTGCCTCGAAAATTCCATGGACAGAGGAGCCTGGTGGGCTACATACAGTCCGTGGGGTGGCAAAGAGTCAGACACGACTGAGCGCTTATGCACAATGTAATCAAGAAGGGCAAGAATACAGCCAATGACGACTGCCTCTTAACTGTATTTCTCTCCATCAATTGGCCTCATCTCCTCCCTCTGCTCATAGGCTTATTCACTGCACAAAAGCCATGGTCACCGGTACCTCCAGGCTCATATCCTCATTTCCAGAGAAGAAGGGGGCTCTTCTCTCTCAGCCCCAAATGGAATTCCTGGAGAAGGACTCAGGAGGGTCCAGTGCGGCCCCAAGTTTACTCTTCAACCAGCTGTGGTGGTCAGAGCTTAGCGAGGCCTTGATCCCTCTGAACTGGATCAAATGATGACAGCAAGGTAAGAGGAACAGATCTCTAGAAAAATGGATGCAGGTAACACAAGCACAGCTGTGGGGAGGAATCTTGTAAGGCAGGCAACTAGGTTCTGTCTCTTCTTGAAGTAGAGGAATGAACTAACGACAACGACAACTTCAAATAGCAGCTGCTGGTCCATAGAGAATGGCAATAACGTTTGACATGGAGACCTAGAGTCCCCCAAATATACACCTGGTTGCAACAGAACTTTCTTTTTTTGGTCACCAAACTGTCATTTAAAGGAGTAGAAAACTGAGATCTTACAGATAATCAAAGCTGCCTGATTCAGTATTGAAATGTGCCCACTTGAATGGCTGTTTGCTACATGTTTTGAAAGTGCTGATGAGCTATCCATGCCTGAGCAGGTTCCCTGAATGTCTGAAGTAGTGGAGTGGTTCTCAAGGTGGGGGGGTTCCAGGCCAGCATCACCTGGGAACTCACTAGAAATACAAATTATTGGGCCCCACTCAAGACTTAATGGATCAGAAACTAAAGATGGAGCCCAGGAATCTGCATCTTAACATGCCCTCCAGAGGACTCTGATGTACCATGTCTTAGTTCAAGAACCACTGGTGTAGTGTACGCCATGGTAGCTGGCCCAAATGCCCCCTTCAGAATGGCAGTACTTCAGGACTCATTCCTCCAGACTCTGGGAGTTTGGCAGCTGTCAGCTCTTGGCTGAGTCCCTCTGGTGAAGACAGCCACCTTATCCAAGGTCAGGCTTCCTTTCTGGGGTATCCTATACTCCTGATTTGTCTATGGAGGTAGGAGTCCTTAACTTGGGGCAATTTTGAAGGTCCATTCCAGTCCAGAGCACCCCATGGGAGCCACCGAAGTCTTTCTCATGACTAAATCACTGGTTAACCCCTCCCTCCACCCAAGCCTGCACTCTTTCTCCTTCACAGGCATCCGTCTAAGTACACACTCGATTTCCTGCATGCAAATCACCATTTCCAAGTCTGTTTCCAGGACAATTAAACTAAGACACCTGGATCCTCCCAATAAGAGAGAGGACCACTCAGAGTCGGTCCCCAATGGCTCATCAGTAAAGAATCTGCCTGCGATGGAAAAGATGCAGCTTCAACCCCTGAGTCAGGAAGATCCCCTGGAGTAGGAAATGGAAACCCACTCCAGGATTCTTGCCTGGAAAATCCCATGGACAGAGGAGCCGGCTGGGCTACAGTTCCTGGGGTCGCAGAGTCGAACACAACTGCAGCAACTGAGCAGAGCCGGTCCCGGAAGAGAGAGGGCACTGTAGCTGCCATTTGGGAATAGCCCAAAGCAACAGGGTGTCCTCCGGTTTCTTTCAGATGAAAAGATCCATCCTTCTTCCAGTTCAGTTTCCAAGGGGACCCTACTGGGAATATTCTGCTCATGGTCCTCCTCTGCCGATATTATGTGCTAAGTCCTGTGCTGGTGGAGAGAAACTGTAAGCCATGACCATTCACTCTCCTCCCAGGTTAGAACCTCCCCTTCTTCTCCACTTGGTCTTTGAAGGATCCATGCATCAAAAGGCTTTCTTGTATTTTTTCCCATTGCCTATGTTTTTCCCACTCCTTATGTAAAAGCCAACAGGATCTGCTTTTAATGTCATGTCTAGATTGGAAATTAGTCTTCAGTGCTGCAAGGATGAAAGTGAAAGTCGCTCAGTCATGTCCATCTCTTTGTGACCCCGTGGATTCTAATGACCCCATGGATGAGGATGAGTATCCTCCTAAAAACATGGCCACATAGTCTGCCTGGGCATGAAACCTTCCCCGGCCATATAGCAGAACTTTCCTCACCCCTCATCTGAGGTTGCATGTCAGGAAGTGATCCAAATCTTCCATGTGCAAAGCTGTGGCATTCACAGCTCTCCACCATCTGCATGCTAGGTTGCTTCAGTCACATCTGACTCTTCGCAACTTTATGGATTGTAGCCTGCCAGGCTCTTCTGTCCATGAGATTCTCCAGGCAAGAATACTGGAGTGGGTTGCCATGCCCTCCTCCAAGAGGATCTTTCCAACCCAAGGTCCGAACCTGCCTCTTTGGTGTCTCCTGCATTGGCAGGCGGGTTCTTTACCACTAGGGACACTTGGGAAGCCCCTACACCATCTGTGCCAACCCATATCTCCACCTTCATGCTGAACCACAAATGCTTGCATCCACAACACTCAGTTGCTCATCATTCCCTAATCCCAGTAGGGTTTTTGGTCTACGAGCCTTTGTCTGAGTTGTCTGGCTTCTCTCTTCTGCTAAATTATAAGTTCCTTGAGGCCAGGGGTCATGTCTTGGACAACTTTGTAGCCCCCTTAAAGCCTGAAACAAATGCTTTCACATAATGCAGAGAAGACCTAAAATATTTGGTATACTGCTGTCACTGTTACAGAAAAATACTAGCCTGTTGTTACTTCTGAGACAATTTTATAAACAGCCCTGTCCTCCAAAAGAATCATGAGCATTAAAAATAAATAAAAACAATATTCCTAACAATCTGTGTCCAGGGTGAACATGTGTAGAGTTTTGCCCCCTAGAACAGTCCTGATTTACTACTGTTGTTCTGCTTATAATTACTAATACCATCCCCTTTCACTCTCAAAAGTGACCCAGATTAGATGATAAATTTTATGGTCACCCTACTTATGCAGCTCAAACCATTAGCTAAAGTGTGCTCAGCTGACCTGCTTGTAGGAAAAGAATTTTTTAAAAGATTGTGTGCCTTGCCCACATTTTTACATGCATGTTCTCTTCCTATACACATTTCAGCTGAATTTTTACTCAGGGCCAGTGCACAGACTTTTTCCACACCAAAAGATTTTGAGGAAAACTCTCCAACAGATGGACACTCATACAAGCCAGGTAAGAGCCTCTGCTTAGGGTCCAGGGACTGGCCTCATTTTTGCCAGTGACAGAATGTGGAGGTTATTTGAGGGCCCCTGGTTTCTCTCATTCACCTTAACTGAAGCTAAAGGTTTCTGCTTGAGGGCAGATATATCCCTTCCAAAGCTTTGCAGCGAGATTACTCAAATTGGCATGGGATGATTGGGGTGAATAGTGACTGGTTTCTCTGCTCTCAAGAGGTAATAGCTTCTGCCAACAGAAAATGTCCCAACCTCACTGAAATGGGGAGGAGGAATTTAACTTATTCTTCTTTGCATTTGCTTCAGTTAATCATCAGGTAATTAGATAATAATAAATAGCTCATAAATACATGTTTCATCTGATCCTCACACTAGCCCTATTGGACGCTATCACAATTACTATTTTATGCATTTTCATATTTACATGAAATATAAATTATTTATATTAATATTATATTTATATTGGGTTCTTTGGTAGCTCAGACAGTATAGGACCTACCTGCAATTCAGGAGACCCAGGTTTGATCCCTGGGTCAGGAAAATACCCTGGAGAAGGGAATGGCAACCCACTCCAGTACTCTTGCATGGAAAATCCCATGGACAGAGGAGCCTGGAGGGCTGCAGTCCATGGGGTCTCAAAGAATTAATAATACTTCCCATTTCTTAATGTTTACTATGTATCGGGCACTGCAAAAGCAGTTTATAGATATTAGCTTGTTACATCCTCTCCAAAGCAGCTGAATAGAGGTCTATTTATTGTTGACTACCCTCCATGTCCCCTCAATACAAACCTTGTCTTGCTCAGAGTTGTCTCTCCTGTAAACACACTGAGATGTGTTTGCTACAGAGCAGGTTCTTAGTAAATACTTTTTAAATGAATGAGTGAGTGAATGGATGAGACAACAGACCTATGAAGAAGGTGTTCTACTCTGTGTTTTGCAGACGAGAAAACCAAGGCGTGCAAAGGACAAGGAATTTGTCAAGTTCTTGTAAATCACCAGCTGGGGACTGTGAGATTCCAAATTCTTAAACATGACAATATACACCCCTGTTCCATCTCCCTGATCAGAAAGTTAAGTGACATGCACAGGACCAGCTAAGGACTAAATTATTAGAATCAGACCCAGAAACTGTAACTCCAGCCAGCACTGCTCCCTCCTTATCCTGCTAGTGGGTAGCAACCCCATCTGATCATTCAGTGTGTACAGCCAGGCACACGGTGTCCTTTTTGGGGAAGAAGTGTGGGCAGTTCCCTCAAGTAAAATGCAAATCCTTCTTGTGGGAGGAAGGTTGATCATAATCTCCTGATTTACCTCTGGGCATTAGTTCAGCCAACTGAATGTGAGCTAGGGAGCAGGATTTATTGTCCAGGCTAGGGTTATGCGTTCCATTCAGACAAACTATAAAATTTCAGTGATTCAAGATAATAGCTGTTTATTTCTTAATCATGTAATATATAGGATAGGCATCTTAGATACCAAATATCCTTATTCCAGTGGAACTTCAGAGACTCAGACTTCTTCCATCTGTGGCTCTAGCATCCTAACTGCTAAGTCACTTCAGTCGTGTCCAACTCTGTGTGACCCCATAGACGGCAGCCCACCAGGCTCTGCCATCCCTGGGATTCTCCAGGCAAGAGTACTGGAGTAGGGTGCCATTACCTTCTACCTAGCATCCTAAACGCTGAAGTAAATCCTCTGCATTCAGTGAGAAAGACTCTTAAACACTCTGGCCAATTACACATATATTATTCTCTTTTGGATTCTTTTCTCATATGGGTTATCATAGAATATTGGCTAGAGTTCTCTGTGCTACACAGTAGGTCCTTGTTGGTTATCTATTTTATATACAGCAGTATGCATGTGTTCATCCCAAGCTCTTGATTTATCCCACTCTGCCAAAATTCCCCTTTGGTAAACATAAGTTTGTTTTCAATATCTGTAAGTCTACTTTTGTTTTGTAAATAAGTTCATTTGTATCTTTTTTTGAAATTAGAATCCACATATGAGTGATATATCATACGACATCTGTCTTTCTCTGACAACTAACACAGCATTGTAAATCCGCTATACTCCAATAAAATTAAAATATTGAAAAACTCAAAAATTAAAATGCATCACTATAAATAAGATGACTGCAGAGAACTCTGGATGCTAGAGCCACAGGATAATAAGATAATAATAAAGCAAAAAAGACTGGCTTGGATTTGTAACCAGTGATAAATTATACATTGAATAAATATTTGTTAATGAAGAAAACAGGAAGCAAGTTAGAACTGGACATGGTACAACAGACTGGTTCCAAATAGGAAAAGGAGTACATCAGGGCTGTATATTGTCACCCTGCTTATTTAACTTATATGCAGAGTACATCATGAGAAATGCTGAGCTGGAAGAAGCACAAGCTGGAATCAAGATTGCCGGGAGAAATATCAATAACCTCAGATATGCAGATGATACCACCCTTATGGCAGAAAGTGAAGAGGAACTAAAAAGCCTCTTGATGAGAGTGAAAGAGGAGAGTGAAAAAGTTGGCTTAAAGCTCAACATTCAGAAAACGAAGATCATGGCATCTGGTCCCATCACTTTATGGCAAATAGATGGGGAAACAGTGTCAGACTTTATTTTGGGGGGCTCCAAAATCACTGCAGATGGTATGAAATTAAAAGAAAGACACTCCTTGGAAGAAAAGTTATGACCAACCTAGATAGCATATTCAAAAACAGAGATATTACTTTTCCAACAAAGGTCCATCTAGTCAAGGCTATGGTTTTTCCAGTGGTCATGTATGGATGTGAGAGTTGGACTCTGAAGAAGGCTGAGCGCCGAAGAATTGATGCTTTTGAACTGTGGTGTTGGAGAAGACTCTTGAGAGTCCCTTGGACTGCAAGGAGATCCAACCAGTCCATTCTGAAGGAGATTAGCCCTGGGATTTCTTTGGAAGGAATGATGCTAAAGCTGAAACTCCAGTACTTTGGCCACCTCATGTGAAGAGTTGACTCATTGGAAAAGACTCCGATGCTGAGAGGGATTGGGGGCAGGAGAAGGGACAACAGAGGATGAGATGGCTGGATGGCATCACCGACTCGATGGACGTGAGTCTGAGCGAACTCCAGGAGATGGTGATGGACGGGGAGGCCTGGCGTGCTGCGATTCATGGGGTCACAAAGAGTCGGACATGACTGAGTGACTGAACTGAACTGAATGAATAAAAACACCAACTCTAGCCAGGAATAGACACACCTACTACAAACAGATCACTGGTAAGAACTAGTCTAAGACTCTGCCCAGATGCAAGTGAAGCTGGGGAATGTAGACACCGGGCACCCATTTTCCAGGGCACTTGAAAGGGGTGCACAGACTTTTGGTAGGTGGCTAGACATCACAGCCATTATGAGAAAAGAAAGGACCAAGGAAGAGGCGGGACCGGACTCTGGGCTGTCATGTAGAGAAGGGTGGGAATTAAAAGGAAGCAGTGGGGAGGAGGCAGCAAAGGCCAACTTTGCCAGCCTTGGCGGGGTTTGTGGGCTTTTTCTCTTCAGTAGCGATGGAGGTAGAGCAAACTTGTCTTTGCTGCCAGTTTGATGCACACTTGGGGAAAAGCTTGGAATCTCTCATTTTAATTATTATCAAGTCTCTACACTCAAAAGTACTACCCAACCGATTTGCAATTTCCATGCATGCCCACCCCTGCCTTCTCCATTTGAGTTGTAAATTATGAATCATGTGAAAATTGGACAATATCATAAAAGCCACAAGATGTATCGAGTGCTATAGCCTTCAGTTATCTTAGTTCATTAAACAGAAAAATAGGTGCACTTTTTCTTGATAGGAAAACAGTACCAAGTAATGTCACACAATATTTCAAAACAGAATTTGTCTTTGTCAACCAAGTAGTGAATAACAAGGAAGCATTGAATGTTCTTTTTAAGAAATGATTTGAAATTAATTTCAATCCCTTCTGATGGTTCAATAAAAAGAGAAATATAGGCTTCGGTAGGTTTCTTAATGTAGATTGCTATAGTAATTTAAAAACAACAAATAACAATAAAGTAATGATTCTATCATGCAGCCGGTGGGCTTGACAGCAAATAGTATATTTGAAAAAAATAAATTTGCCACAGCAATGTATGCCAATGACTAGACTCTTGGCATTACTTTCAGATTAGAAAGATTCATAGGATCATATTCATGTATTTTAGAAAGTTATTTACTCTGACGGAGATAAAAAATTAAAAGTATGATTATCCACAGTCTTTCTCCTCCTCTTACTTCCCAAGGAGGCTCCTCTCGTCCCAGGAGTAACGGATAGGATGGAATGATCAGTAGAGACACAGACCGGGGGCCCAAGAGGCTGACAGGCTCTCTAGATGTGCGAGCATGTAGGTGTTGGCAGAAAACCAAAAGAGCAGAGAGTGGGGAGAAGGTGAGAGGACCTTGGCCAGGTAGGAAAGAACTGAGGACTGTTTGGAAGCTGAACTGAGCTGCTACGGTGAGGAGGGGATTGCGAGGAGAGAATTCAAGTCAAGAGGAGAATTCAGCAGTCTCACCTGGTGCTACCATAACCGTGGTTGCTGGAGAGACCCTCTCCTGAACTCCACCAACAGCAGGCCTTAGTTTTGGGGCCCAGCAGATTGAGATTGTGACAATAACAGCTAATGCTTATATAAACACACTTCCTATGTGCCAAATAAGCTAAATTCATGATCTACATTAACTCTTTTAATCTTATAACAACTTTATGTGCTAACTCTATTATTAATCCTCTTTAACAGATGAGGAAACTGAAGCATAGAAAGGTTACAGAGCTTTCCAAGGATACACCAACTAATAAGCAGAAGACCCGGGACTTGGGCCTAGGCCATCCAGCTCCAGGGTCTGTGGGCTAGACCACTATACTCTTTCACCGCTCAGGCTCTTGAAAAGTCAAGCAAGTTGACACATAAACCTTTTGTCGTAGGGACAATCGAAGATTTCAGCTAAACTCTGAGTCAAACTGCATCCTTTCACACATGCTACTTCATGTGTAAACACCCCTTTAAGAGAACAGCATGTAATTGTTAAGCACCAAACTGCCACGTTACGTTGTTCATGTGTTCACATTATTGAGTTCATTATCTGCTAAATTTTAGAAAATTAATATTAAGAAGGGGAATTTCCTGGCAGTCTAGTGGTCTAGTGGTTTGGATTCTGGGTTTGCACTGCCAAGGGCCTGGGTTCAGTCTCTGTCAGGAAACTAAGATCCTGCAAGCTGTCAGGCACGGTCAGAAAAAAAGAACAGTTTAAGAAAATGAAAGTGTTAAGGAATTATTCTTTTTCCAGATTTCAGTTGAATCTGGTCAATTTTCTATGATTATATGCATTTAGCTAAGTAATACTGTAAAAGATCTCTGCAGCAACTAGACAGGCCGTTCACTCAAAAGGCTTCATTTTGACTGGAAGTGAAACAAAATTCATAGGAAAACAAGGAAGCTCATTTGTCCAATTCTTGATCTCTTCAGGTCTTTTTTTTTTTTTTAAAGTAACTTTACCCCCCAGTCCTGATGGGTTTACCCTGGGACAAATATCAGTGAAAAACGTACATTCCATAGATGGTCTGGGGTACTTACTTAAGTTAAGACACAGACTCCTGTGAAAGTGAAAGTGTTAGTCGCTCAGTCATGTCTGACTCTTTGTGACTCCAGGAACTGTAGCCCACCAGGCTCCTCTGTCCATGGAATTCTTCAGGCTGGAATTCTGGAGTGGGTTGCCATTCCCTTCTCCAGGGGATCTTCCTGACTCACGGATTGAACCTGGATCTCCTGTACTGCAGGCAGGTTCTTTACCATCTGAACCACCAGGGAAGTACTCAGTCTGGAAACTGATCATATGTTAAGTCATTCTCCCAGAGTTCATAAGGAAATAAGAAAAAGAACATGGAACCAAAATGATCACAAATGAGTATCTGGGGAATCAAATAAATTGGTGAGTTACTTCAATCCAAAGAGACTGGGGTGCTCTGGGAAATACTAATTTACTTGATGATGAGCTCCAGGAAGATAAATTGACTTTAAAATCAAGTAATCCTTTACTCTATCCTAGGTTGAATCTGTGATTGTAAAATGACCTGTATGTTTTAGGTTTATTTTTTTTTTTCACAACATGTATCATCACCAAGAAGCAAAGTGCAATTTATTCACTATCTAAACTCCGTGAGTGGTCATGGACCTCCAGGATATATCCCTCATGGATTTAGACAGGAATGAGGACTCTACCCTTGCCCTCTTCCAAAAGTGAGAAGAGGACAGAATTCTACCTTTCATAGTTTGAGAAACAGTGATGATTTGTTCTGCAAAACTAAATTAGGAACTTGGGTTTCATCAAGGGGTATCCACTAGGCTACCTTCTCTGGGCTGACAGTAAATGTTGTGGACTGAATCATACTGAGAGTTAGTTTACCAGTGAGACGTTAGCTTTAAGACTGATCTTTAGTCCTGAGAGCAGAGACCTAGGTGACCAATAGCAGCAAACCAGCTTCATGTTTGTCCATCTGCTCCAGAGTCAGGACTGCTGCTATCTTATGATAAATTGAATGGCTCATGTAGGTTACGGAACTCCTATCACTATCAAACAAAAGACATTATGTTTTAACTTTGCCAGTTTCTGGAAATGTTACGAAGTTCTACAAAGAACGGCTCCTTTAATTTCAGCTTATAAATTAAAGCAGAAAACCAAGAGGATAAATCCAAAATATTCCAAATATTTAAACTTGGAATATATCAACTTCATAGAATTGGGGACAAATTTTATGTTACCAAAATTTTACACCAAGACCGCCTTCAGAATAAAAATAGTCAGAAAGTTTGTCCTGTCTGTCAGTGAGGAAGAAAGAATTCTCTTTCTCTCCCACTTGATAGTAGAAGTACAATTACAGGAGGTAATTCTTCATTATTTTAGCTTATTTTGTCCTACCAAAGCTTTTAACTTCATTTTCAGCTCTTCATTTTCCCATTAATATCTCCTTTTCAAAAAGTCAGAAGTAAATTTAACCTTTTGGAACTACCAAGGTCTTCAGGCCTTTTGGATGATAAGCCAGGAGGAGCCCGCAGAAACACTGCTCTGGGTGTCTTTGGCTATTTTTACGAGGCAAGTGGTACATCTGTGTGTCCACATGCGGCCTGGGGTCTCCTCTCTGGGCTCTCCTCACAGCAGCCTTGTGGAACTTCATTTGTCTTAGGAGGGGAAGTGGTGGCGTGGAGCCTGCCCAATTCTGGACCTGCCATTCCAAGGTGGAGAGAGTCCAAGATTGTTGTTCAGTCCATTAAGCAATCCTTTTTAGCTGAAGGGGTTCATCTATCAATCTCACTTTTCAGCCAGTAATCCGCTTATTTAGAGGTTTAATTACATTTTCAGATCACCTGAGCACTTTTCCTAGATCTTTAATAAAATGACTCCTTATTTTATTTATCTCACAGTTGATTTTACGTGAGTTGTCCAGGGCTGGGGTAGAAAGCGGGGGCGGGGTGGCAAGTAGAACTATTTTCTAAAAAGATAAACAAGTGAGATTTCTACCTTAGGAGAGTCCAGAGTTAACAGAGGAATTATTTGGGTCTCAAGGCAGCATGACTATAGCAGATTGATCTAAAACTGCATGTAGCAGCCACCATTCCTGAAACAGAAAGTCAAATATTGATTTCCCAGGGCCTTTATGACCCATTTAACAATAGGCATTTTGGATTGGTTATTTCTTAGGGCTAGAGAGAATTTTCCAGCCAGCCTCCTTTTGAGCATCCTCTTAATTATCTTCTCTGTGAGATGGGTAAAAATTGATGCTCAGCCCTGGCCCTGAACACACACACACACACACACACCCCATAAAGGAGGCTGACACAACTAACTGAGTGTTGTCTAACACTCAGTTAGCTTGGATGAAAGGTATTTCAATATTTTCTTGCAGAAACTACCAAATTGGGTAAGAAAGAGGTCCCGTTGGGTATGTCTGCTAACAAATTCTCTCTAATTGACATCGAGCCAGTTAATTTCTATGTAATAAGTGTTGAGTGATTCAAGGGCCAGTCTGGACCAGCCAAATCGGGTCCCTACAAAGACCTCTACCCTATTTGGCTCTCAGAAGGGAGCAGCTAATGTTTTGCCAAATTTCCAAAAAGCTGGGGGAGCATTTTTATTTAATCTTTTGCTCTTTGGGCTACTAATTATGTATCAAAGGGTATAAAGAGGGCTTTGCAAATCACTATTTCCATTAGGAAGGTGTTAGAACCAGTTCCACCCAGGGCTCCCCTCCTCTGTGCTCAGCTGCTATTCCCACGGGAGGCGGCTGCTGTGGTGCCGCTGGAAGCGGGGCTTCTGTTCTGTTTCCCCAGCACTTGGAAGAAAAACAAAACAGGCCTAATGAAAAACACACACGGGAAATGCTTTATTATTTCATCATCCTCACCTACTGCGCTCTGGCACTGCTCTGTGATTAGGAAGGACTTCTCCCCTCTCGGAGGCTCGCTCCCTCTGCGAGTGGGGTGGTAGCAGGCCGATGCTCTGTCATTTCCTGTCAGATCGTTTCGGAGGAATTGGCTCCTATTTCCTCCTGGCCACATCCCCACAATTCCACCCCTCCCTCCCCAGCTCAGCACTGGCCACCTGCCCCACAGTTAAGCTGTATTACTTACTCAGAGTTTTGCGGGGGTGGGGGTGGGGAGGGGGCTGGAAACTCTGGACACCAAACAAAAGCTGTTGCAACCTTCAAAAGCTGAGAAATGGGTCAAAACCACTGAGTGGATCCTGACCTCCGAAGAGGGCCGGCAAAGGCGCACCATTTGCCATTTCGCTGAACAACTAGTGGGCTCTTAGAGGAGGGGCATGGGGCAGGGGGGAACAGACGGGAAGAAGCCCCTGAAGTGCATCTGAATATTAATTCAAACTGTAATCATCCCACATATATTTTCTTGACTTTCCACCAGAAAGGAATCAGAAAGTAGACATTCCCCAAATCTCATTGGACCATTAGTAAGTGAATAACTCCTTTCATTAAAAAAAAAAAAAAAAAAAAGCCTCCATTTCTTTATTCTACACAGGGTGAAACCTGGATATAATAAACAATGCATTTATTCACAGGGAACTCAGCACCCCTACCCCCCACCAAATCATCAAGGCATGGTCAAGGCAGGTATGGCTTCCCAGGAAATTGGAATGCTTTAGCTCAGACCTCGGTGGTCTGACCAATTTATTACAGACCAAAACTTGTCTGTAGTAAAACATCAGTAACAGTTCTTTCCTGTGGCAACTTGGAAAGGGATCATGCCTTCTACACAGAAGATGCTTAATAAATATTTGGTAGATTTTCAATAAATATTTGATAAACTGAGTTGGGGCTATTTGTCACAAACAATATGCCTAGTTTTGTGGCAATGAAAAGTAGGTACTTTCAGGCTGTAACCCCATACATTGTTACTCTTTCAGGGGGCCAACACCACACACTAACATCACTAAAAGTAGTAAGTCTTTTTCTTTTCTTTTTAAATTTATTTGGCTACACTGGGTCTCAGTTGCAGCACGCAGGATCTTTGCTGTGGCATGCAGGATCTAGTTTCCTGACCAGGGATCAAACCTGGGGCCCCCTGCATTGGGAGCTCAGAGTCTTAACCACTGAAGCGGCAGGGAAGTCCTAGTAGTAAGAGTCTTATGGGCAACTCTTCCTTGATGAAATTTCCACCGGACTGGCTTATTGTGGGTAAATGTTTTCTAATATCTGTTAAACAAGTTAGTAGCATGAGAAATACACTACCATACTTAAATATTTAATTCAGTGCATAGTACCTTCTCAGTGAATATCTGTTAAATAGATCAGTAAATAAGTGTGATGTTGGTATAAGTACAAAATGAGTTGAGGCAAGGAGCTTTATGGTGAGAACTGGTCCATATGGGTAGATCTGCCTAAATGTAAGGTGCATGTATGCATGCTAAGTCACTTCAGTCCTGTCCAATTCCTTGCAACTCCATAACCCACTAGGCTCCTCTGTCCGTGGGAATCTCCAGGCAAGAATACTGGAATGGGTTGCCATGCCTTCCTCTAGGGGATCTTCCCAACCCAGGGACTGAACCCATATCTCATGTCTCCTGCATTGCTGGCAGGTTCTTTACCACTAGCACCACCTGGGAAGTCCTAAATGTATGGTGAAAGAGGAAGTTGCTCAGTCATGTCCAATTTTTTGCAACCCCTTTAGTCTATGGAATTCTCCAGACCAGAATACTGGAGCGGGTAGCCCTTCCCTTCTCCAGGGGATCTTCCCAACCCAGGGATCGAACCCAGATCTTCTGCATTGCAGGTGGATTCTTTACCAGCTGGGCCACAAGGAAACCCTAAATGTATGGTTCAGTTTGGTTCAGTTCAGTCGCTCAGTTGTGTCCGACTCTTTGCAACCCCATGAATTGCAGCATGCCAGACCTCCCTGTCCATCACCATCTCCTGGAGTTCACTCAGACTCACATCCATTGAGTCAGTGATGCCATCCAGCCATCTCATCCTCTGTCATCCCCTTCTCCTCAGGCCCCCAATCCCTCCCAGCATCAGAGTCTTTTCCAATGAATCAACTCTTTGCATGTATGGTAGTCCCGTGTAAATATAACTCACAATGAAAATGTAGAAATAAATCATGTAAAGCAGCTTGTCAAATGGAAAATTTTAGAGATGAGAGCAAAATGATCCTCCAAAGCAGAAATGGGTCAATATGCCTGCCACTGATAGTTGGCAGGAAAAGTTCTGTCTGGCACGTCTGTACCTTGTTTGGAGACATTTGGTAATCGAGACTCTTGAGAGTCCTTTGGACTGCAAGGAGATCCAACCAGTCCATTCTGAAGGAGATCAGCCCTGGGATTTCTTTGGAGGGAATGATGCTAAAGCTGAAGCTCCAGTGCTTTGGGCACCTCATGTGAAGAGTTGACTCATTGGAAAAGACTTTGATGCTGGGAGGGATTGGGGGCAGGAAAAGAAGGGGACGACAGAGGATGAGATGGCTGGATGGCATCACCGACTCGATGGACGTGAATCTGAGTGAACTCCGGGAGTTGGTGATGGACAGGGAGGCCTGGCGTGCTGCGATTCATGGGGTTGCAAAGAGTTGGACACGACTGAGCAACTGAACTGAACTGAACTGAATTGAACATTATTAATTCCTCACAGTTGACAGCCACAAAAGCACTGAGAATCTTAAAGCCACTAAGTGTATGATTACAATGCAAACAATAAACTTTTTTTAAGTGAAATGGCTAACACAAAGTCGAAATGCTGAGAAAAAAAAAATACCTTGTTCATAGGTAGGGAACGAAACTTGGACAGGAAGGATAATTCCGAAGGACAGCTTGTGGAGAGGTATGTGCCTCAGTGTAGATGAGTGCTGCTAAGAGATCGATGGAACAGGAGACATGTTTGTCTGGTCTGTTAGAGTGATTTTCCACCCTCACTGCATATTTGAATCACCCAAGGAACTTTTAGAAAACACAGATTCCAAAGGCACATCCTGATCAACTAAATCAGAAGCTCTAGTGGCACAGGCATCAGCAATTTTTAAAGCTCCCATTTAATCCCAGTGTGTAGTCAAGGTGGGCCATAGCAAAGGGGCTCCGGTTCTAGCATCAGAATCATCTGGAGGGCTTACAGAGTGATGGTTTGCTGGGCATACTCCCTCCAGAGTTCCTGGTTCACCAGCTGAGGGGCGAAGGCTAACAATGTGCATTCCTAACAGTTTTCCAGGTGCTGCTGCTGCTGCTGTTTAGAAGTCACACTTTGAGAATCACTACACTATTCTCTTCTTCCAGTCTTTTCATTAAAATTGGATCATGTGATGCTTATTTTTTTTTAATTTTCAGTGATAAATGGTAAGAATACACAATTTAAATTTTTCTTCAAGACCATGTGAGGCTTACAATCTTTGGATTCATCCTGTATGAAAGTTTGTTGGCTTTCATGTGGAATCTTGTCAAGTAAGCCCTAAAGCATTAAAAATCCAATTAAAGATGAAATGATGGGATTGTGGCTGCTTGATAGAGGGGAGATTGAACCATATGTGTGAGTGAAGAATACAAAGGAAAATATACATTTTGATGGTTGGATATCATAGCATCTTTTCAGGATATGTACACAGATATGTTTGATCTGATTAAGTAAAGTGGAATGTTTAGAAATAAGACATTTTGACTAATATTCCAATTAACTGTGTATAGATCAGAATTTGGGGGTGGGGTGAGAGGAGAAATCCTCATTTGGAATTTTTTGAAAGAGAAAAAAATGTGCTCATCCAATTTCTTATCTTTGAGATTCATAAAATAAAATTATTCTTTTAGAACTGTAAAACTTACATTTGGGTTAATTAAGGTCTAGTAAATGTGGAGATCAGCTTAGTTGTTACTTATTTAGTTTGCTTTTCAGCATAAGATTAATCTGCTAATTACCAAATAATGACTTCATTTTGGGGGCATAACAAAGATGAACAGGAAAGGTTACAACCATCTTAGTTATATAGAAAAGGCATGTGGATCCTTTTTATTATTTAAACATGTTTTCCTGTTTCATATGTTTAATGTAAAAATATCCTGTTGGTGTCAGTTTTTGCTTGAACACATTTTTCTTTTAAGAGTGTATTTTTCAGTAAAGCTGTGGGAGATTTTTCTTCTCTGGTATTTAAAGTAAGATAAAGTTAAGCTGATTTCTTTCCCTGACTATCCCCTTCCCCCTCCAAAGGCTTAATAACTGCAATCCTAAGATTTATGGTGAGTGAAAAAGAAAAATAAGTAAATTATCTGACTGAGGAGTCATTCTTCCTCTCTCTGGCCATACAGACTATTTTAAATGCTGCTAGCAGCAGTCTAATTAAAATAATTTCTGTCATAAGTCTGTGAAATATGCCGCCACAGCCCAGCTCAATGTTCTCGAGCAGGAATGACAAATCTCTGCTTAATTGGTACTTAATATGGTAGTGCAGGATTAGTAATTCTCCAGGATAAAAGGAGATAACAAATAGAAATCTCTTGCTTGGGGCAGGGAGCCTTGGAAGACAAACAGACCAAATAGTGCTTCCCCCCAAAACTGTTCCGATCAAGGGTTGTTATTTTGCCTATCACTTATGAAATAACAGATAATTAATGCACATTTTATGGCTAACTCTAAGTCCTAATTAAATACAACTATGTACAAAGAATGTGAACAGCCTGACTTCCAAAGACCAAAATAAATACTGGCAGAATTATAGTGACTGCTGCAGCCTTATTATCTTATCTTGAGGATAACCACCTTGGCAGAAGCATAAGCTACTTCTGAGGTACAGCCATTAAGCTGAGATTCATAATGAATTTTAGAAAAATTGGGAAAGATAGAAAAGTAGAAGGAGGAAAACTATTCATATTCTCATTGCTAATAAGTGGGATAAAAGTCGGGAGCACTCCTAGTAACTTGATGTATTTCCTTCCTCTGTGTGTGTGTGTGTTTTTTCCCAGTGCATACTTTTTATGCCTTACTTCTTCAAACTATTGCAGGCCATCTTATGCTTTGCTTTTTTCACTTAATATTAAATAGAAACATATACATATGTTTTTAATGAATGCTTTTAACATTCACTTTTAATGTCTGCACAGTTTTCTACCAAGTAGGTGATAGTAGCTATTACCTATCTTGTGTTGACTATCTGCCAGCGCTATCTTAAGGGCTTTATATGTATTGTCATTAAAGCAACAACAGTCCTATGATTCAAGTCCTTTCTTCATCTGCATTTTGTAGATGCAGCTACTGATGCACAGAATACTGTGTTATTTGGTTCAAGGCTACATCAAGTGGTTAGCAGAGGTAGGATTTGAACAAGGGCAATCTGACAACAAAAACAATGTTTTTAAAAAATGTAAAAGCCATTCTTAGCTTACTAACCATAGAAAGACAGGCCATGGGGCAGATTTGGCCCATAAGCCAACTCTAGCTCTAGATTAAAAGTGAGTTGAACTTCAGTTTGGACGAGTAGGAATTAAGGTAATTAATGTTAAAAACTTTTTGACATTGGGAGAAAACAAATGATTGATTTGATTGAATGAATTATTTTCAGTTCAATTTGTAATATTAATATTATAAATAAACTACGTGTGTGTACTTATTTATAACAGCAATTGAAATGACTAAAGTATTTATGTTTTCATCAAAACTGAAAACTGAGTCATTGGGATAAGTCAACTCAAGGCCAAAATGAATTTATTCTTGGTAAATCTCACAAAGTTGATAGAAAGTCACAAGTTGTGATTTAATCATCAATTTATGCCTTTTGAGGGGCCACATAAAATTCTGGTGTCTTCTGTTCATTTTTTTATGGCAGTGGTTCTCCAAGAGTTGCCCTGAAACCAGTGGCATTGTCCTATTAGAAATGCAAATTCTAGGACTTCATGGCATAAGTACTAAATCAAAAACTCAGGGTGGAGCATATTCAAGTTTGAGAACCACTGTTTTAGGGAAATCCAGTTGCAAACAGATCCTTTTTGAGAACAAAGCTCTGTGTATATGTGCGTGTGCGCATGTGCGTGTGTGCACAAGCGTGCTCATTATTTGTGTCTGAGTCTTTGCAGTCCTGTGGACTGTAGCCTGCCAGGCTCCTTCGTCCATGGGATTTTCCAGGCAAGAATACTGGAGTGGGTTGCCATTTCCTCCTCCACAAGATCTTCCTGACCCAGGGATTGAACCTATGTCTCCTGCATTGGCAAGTGGATTTTTTTTTTTTACCACTGTGCCACCTGGGAAGCCCCACCCATATGCACACCTATGCACAAACAAAACAAATTATCTGTGAGCTAACAATAGCCCATGATAACATACTAATAGCCCATAATACTATATTGGGAAAGATCCCCTGGAAGAAGGCACGGAAGTCTACTCCAGTATTCTTGCCTGGAGAATCCTATGGACAGGGGAGCCTGGTGGGCTACATGGGGTCACAGGGAGTCGGACACAACTGAAGTGACTGCAAGCATGATACTAGATTATGATACGTTATAGAAACACCACGTAGACAAGTCACAAAAATCAAAATGAGCAAATTTTAGAGTTGCGTACATATCTTATGCAGAGATATGAATAAATCGATGCTGTCATGCCTATCTTCTTATATGACACTGTATTGATTTTGTCACAGCTATTTCCTGGTTCATTACTTAAGCATGCTATTCTTTATATTAATAACATTAGGAGATTTAAGACTTAAATGTCTGAAAACTTCCTTTTAAATTGAATGTCCTCAATTATTGAGGATACTACACCTGAAAATTTAATTGACAAGTTTATTATAATAAAAAGCATCATTTTAAAATGTCATTCTCAAGATTTAGGTTCTGGGTAAGATGGAGAAAGCAGACTCCTCCCTAGCCTCCCTCTGAATGCAGCTATAAAACCTGGACAGAATGTGTGTAGTAGTTATTTGAGGATGCTGAGAAGTAAATAATAGCCAATTGGAGAAGAAAACCAAAATCCAAAGTACAACTGAACTTGTGTCATTTTACCATTAGTTTTTCTCTGTTTTATGGCCCTGGAGGGAGGCCCAGGACATGGCAGAGCCCAAATTTCTGACTGGGTGCCTCAAAAGGGGAGTCCCAGGAAACCAAAAAGCACCAGGGAGATTGTTGAGAGGGAGGGAGTTCATAACTGCAACCAAATAAAGTAATTTATTGACTCCAAGACTCTAAAAGTTGAATATAAGTAGATCTCATCCTAATCAACATATAAAAGACTTTGAAAAAGTAAACATATAGACTTATATTCAAATCTCAGACTTACCACTGGCTGGTGCACACATGGGACAGATCTTAATAGCACTGGGCCTTAAAAACTGAACTGTGAATGGGGACCATAATCCAGAAAAATCAGCCTGGAACTTGTAGCCTGAACATAATTTGGTCAATGTGCTTCTTGAAACAAAAATACCAATATGCTCAATAGGTTTTAAACAAGACTCAGAGTCTCATTCAGTTCAGTTCAGTTCAGTCATTCAGTCGTGTCTGACCCTTTTCGACCCCATGAATCGCAGCACGCCAGGCCTCCCTGTCTATCACCAACTCCCGGAGTTCACTCAGATTCACGTCCATCGAGTCAGTGATGCCATCCAGCCATCTCATCCTCTGTCGTCCCCTTCTCCTCCTGCCCCCAATCCCTCCCAGCATCAGAGTCTTTTCCAATGAGTCAGCTCTTCACATGAGGTGGCCAAAGTACTGGAGTTTCAGCTTTAGCATCAGTCCTTCCAAAGAGCACCCAGAACTGATCTCCTTCAGAATGGACTGGTTGGATCTCCTTGCAGTCCAAGGGACTCTCAAGAGTCTTCTCCAACACCACAGTTCAAAAGCATCAATTCTTCAGTGTTCAGCCTTCTTCACAGTCCAACTCTCACATCCATACGTGACCACAGGAAAAACCATAGCCTTGACTAGATGGACCTTAGTCGGCAAAGTAATGTCTCTGCTTTTGAATATGCTATCTAGGTTGGTCATAACTTTTCTTCCAAGGAGTAAGCGTCTTTTAATTTCATAGTACAATATTAAAAATTTTTCTGAATCCAATCTAAAATTACCATGGAAAGAACCAGGAAAACTCGATTCACATGGGAAAAAACAATCAACAAATATTAATGCCAAGATAACACATTCACATTATCTAATATGGACGTGAGTCTGAGTGAACTCCAGGAGTTGGTGACGGACAGGGAGGCCTGCATGCTGCAATTCATGGGGTCACAAAGAGTCGGACACGACTGAGCGACTGAACTGAACTGAATTGAATTTAAAGCGGCTATTATTTAAATGTTTCAACAAGCAATGACAAACTCTCTTAAAGCAAAGAGAAAAATAGAAAGCTTCAGAAGAAAAACAGAAAATTTTAAAAAGAACCCAATGAAAATTTTAGCACTAAAAGTATGGCAACTGAAATTTTAAAAACTCACTGGATGAACTCAATAGCAGAATGGTGTCACAGACAAAGGAAAGGGTCTATGAGTGTAAATTTGATCAATAGAAATTATACAAACCCAACAACAAAGAGAATTTAAGATTTAAAAAATTAACAGAGACATAAGTGTCAGTGATAAAATAATAAAAAGCAAATATTTGTGTCAATTGAGTCTCGGAAGAAGAGGATGGGGGTGGAGATACTAAAAACAACAACAGAAAGAATTGCAAAAATAATGACTGAAAACTCACCAAATTTGGTGAAAGACATAAACCTAAACACTCAAGAAGCTCAGTGAAAAAAAAAGAAAAAGAAGCTCCGTGAATTCTCAAAAGGACAAATTCAAAGAAATCTCATCCCAAGATATATAATAATCAAACTGCTGAAAACTCAAAGCAAAGAAAAATTCTTGAAAGTAGACAGAAAGACAGCATATTATCTATAAAAGAATAAGGATTCTCATTATTGCAGATTTTTCATCAAAAGCCATGGAGATGAGTGGGAAGTGGCACAATAATTTTCAAGCGCTGAAAGGAAAGAACTATCAACATAGAATTCTATATCTAGAGAAAATATCCTTTAGGATGAAGGTGAAATAAACATTCTTAGACAAAGGTATAGTAAGATAATTTATTGCCAAAGGAATAAATTTCCTTTCATTTTCAGAAAGAAAAGAAATGATATTAGAGGGAAACTTGAAACACCAGGAATGAAAGAAATATATCAGAAATGGAATGTATCTGGGTATGTAAGTAAAATAGACTGTTCTCCTCTTGAGTTCTTTAAAAAATGTTTGATGGTTGAAAGGAAAAATTATAACATTGTCTGACAGGCCTGTCAATGTGGGCATATGACAACTATAACGCCTAAGGGGGGAATATAAAAGGATCGATATGGTGGTAAGTTTTTTACATTCCACTTGAAATGGTAAAGTCGTGAGTCTAAGATTATGAAAAGTTGTGCCTATACTGTAACTCTTAGAGTAACTACTAAAAACCTATACAAAGAGATGTAGTTAAAAACATAATAAAGATGGGATACTAAAAAATGATTCAAATAATCCAAAGAAAGCAGAAAAGGGGAAACAGATGAATTAAACACTGATAATAAAAAATAAAATGATAGACCTAAACCTAACTATATCAATAATTACATTAAATGTAAATGGTCTGCACATACCAATCAAAAAACAGAGATTATCAGAAGGAAGTTTGTTTTTTTTTTTTTTTTAAATCATGCCCCTCCACTATGTGCTTTCTACAAGATACTCACTTCACACATAATGATAGAGCTAGATTAAAAGTAAAAAGATATGTCACATATAAATAGTAAATGGAAAAAGTAAAATAATAAATGGAAAACGCTACCAAAACACAAATTAAGATACCACTTCCATCTACTTTTCCTGGGAAAATAGCTGCCTTTCAAGAACCCTGACACTACAATATTAAGTAAACTCATTTGATTTACTTAAGTGAAATTGTTTTCAGTGATCATCAGCTCTGCTTAAGCTGTTTCTTATTTTCAAGTGGGCTAATTACAAGCTTAATTAGGAACTAATGAATCTTTCCTCTGTCATTTCAAAGGGAGACTCACACCTTTCATGGATGTTTCTGTGTAGTGAGAAACACCACAAAATACAAAGATTGATTTTAAATTCTAAGACAAAATCACCCTGAATATTCACGTATAAATGTTTAAATGAGGGAAACACAGAGTCCTCAAACTTGCATGTGGCTCTAAGTGTTTACTGAACATTCGTAAATACATCAGATTTGTACATGAGCTCCCAGATAGACATGCATATGCAGGCAGGTCACAGCTCCTTGGAAAACCACCCATGTTCTCTTCCTCAGTTATAGTATGTAACACATATGGTTCCTGTCAGCAGCACTCATTTAGAGAGATAAAAATCCTACAACAGCTAAGTTCAGCCTCTCTCCAGTGGCCTTTTCCTTTGATTTTCAAGATATCAAGTGACTATTCACTAAACCCTATAATTGCCAACCTTACCCAGTTCCACCTCTAATAGAAGAAGGAAAGAAATGGCCTGTTTAAAAAAATTTTGTTCCAATACATTGCGTAATTAACCTATCTTAATTCTTTCTGGTAGTAGCCTTCTTGTTAACATTTTGAAGAAAGAAAAGGCAGTTGAAAGATACTTGAGTTGATTAACTGCATATAAAAATTGAAAACTAGGGGCATATAACAATTTTTATTGTTAATATACAGTATTAATATATTTGGTATCTTAGTAATAAATGGCTGCAGAAGTTTCTTTCTTGAAAAAACTTTTGAAGATATGAAGCTAGCATCGTTTTCTTCAAAGCTGGCCTGAATTCAGCTTTAAACATTGTTTTCCTTCTTTTTTGTTCTTCCTGTCCTTAACTTTTCTTCTGCAATGTGAAAATACAAGGCAGATGTCTTCATCTCCCTGGAATGCTTTTAACCTTAATGAAGGGTTGTAATAAATCAGTACTTTTCAACCTGTTTTCTATCATCAACACATACATACTTTTTGAGATATTAGTCTCCACAGAGATTATTAGAAATAATTAGGACAAGTTAGAACTTAGTTATTATTTCGTTAATGGACATATCATTGCTATTTGTTAACTACCTCTAATATGCAGAAAGTTATCTTGTTCATATGTCTAGAAACTGCAGTTATTGGGCAAGATCTTTTCTAAGTCATTAATAATTTATTTTTATGCTAGAATATGTGTGGAATATGTATGCATATTTATGTGCACACACAGATATACATACTTCTAAAAGATCATTAAAGTTTAATTGGGTGATTTTTGAAAGTTACATGTATAGATCATATCAATTTATAAATAAACTAAGAAATGAAGAATCTTTTTTACTTTAAGACTTTCATGATTGCTATAAAATTAGAATGTGCCTTTTCTTGGCCAGATAAGGTATTGCATTATTTCACATTTTCTATTTTTCATTTATTCAGGAGCCACAAATGTCAATTTCTTCAATAAACAAAATTCAGCACTCTGAACTCCTCTCATTAATACACAGAAGAAAAATAACCTGCAAAACTGCAGTTTAAAAAGTGGGAGGTAGTATAAATAACATCATAAAATGTGACATCTTGGTGACCTATTTTAAATGGATGAAATTTGGTGATAGCAAAACAAATCACTACTTTCCAAGATCACATGAATTAAGATGCAGCTAGGATTACTGCTAAAACCCTCAGCTAACAATGACTGAATCTGAAAATGTGATAGATTTAAATAAGCTTCCCAGTGTACTAAGCTAAGATAAATTTAACTGATGGTGACATCCATAAGAAAATTTTATAAGGCAAACTTAACTACCTATCTTGATTCCCAAACGTTTAAAAAAAAGCTGTTCTGACTTCCAATGAATCAAACCTACTCATTCACCTTTCAAGAGGCTATAAAGTTTCATGCCTGAAACTCTGGTTCAGAAATTATGAGATTTAAGTTATGGGCTTCCTTCTCCATAGAGGAGAAGTAGGCCACCCAATTCTGTGCAAAGAATTCACCTAATTTTTCTGCCATTTTATGTTTTCCTCTCACTTGGGTGATCAGATCATACAAGCTTTTTTAATATATTTGAGTCCACAGGATGATGGAGTCTGAAGACTCAGCTTCCAATGTCAGCTCCACTACTTGGACGACATTAAGAAAATCACTTGCCTTGCCAAATCTCGGTTTTGTTATTTACAAAATGACGCTCAAGGTATTTTGAGCATGTGTGTGTGAGATTGCTTTGAACAGAACAGCAAAGTGATATTCAGCTTTCCAGGCAAGCTGTGCTGGATATTGTAGATCCTGTTGGTGGCTTGATCTTTGTTAACCTTATCCTTAGCATTGCTAACTGCTCTTTCACTTTCCAGTTCCTTCCAACACAGCATAATTCTGGTCACAATTCCAGGTGGAACTCTATGGGACCTCAAAATGAATCAGTTTGAGAAACGGGTCCAGAGAGGAAGCCAAGATCCCTCAAGAAAACAGGATTTGAATCTAGGTCTTTAAACCACTGGTGCAACCCTATTCCATTCTCTTTTATTCACGAATCCAGTCATTCCACATTTATTAAGCATTTATTATGTGCTGGGTACAGGACTACTCTAATTTCTCTTTCAAATAATAGCCTCTAAAAGCATTAGAACATCTTTCAGTGCTGCTGTCTATGGCTGAGTTAAGATTCTGGTTATGATTTAATCATTATTGAACAATTACTAAATCATAATACTTTTCTGTTGCTGTTATTATTGTCACTGTTACTAAGGAAGCCTTCCTTTAAGTGTATGCTTAGAAAGCTATCCAGGGTAGGGCTCAGATAAAAGCAGGTCTGCTCTGGGTGACACAAGAGTAAACCAGCCCCAGACCTCCTAAGACACTGCAGTCAAATGCCTGGAGTTTTAATCGTATTGGATTCTGAGAACCATGGCATTGCATGATACTCTTGCTTGGGTCTGACTTAGAGGTTTCATCTCAAGATAGAGTATGCAAGTATTTATTACTATTTCAAGAAGCCAGAGAAGCTTAGTTCCATCAAAAAAAAAAAAAAGGTTAAACTGCTTTCTTTTCATCATTTCTTGAATATAGTGGATGAGAATTTTGCATTTCCTTGTTTGAGAAGATGCTTCCTTTGGGTATCCATATTAAAAAAAAAAAAAAAAAGAAAACAAAACATGTTGCTTTGGGCTTCTCTGGTGGCCAGCAGTAAAGCATCCACCTGTGATGCAGGAGACATGGGTTCAAACCCTGAGTCGAGAAGATTCCCTGGAGAAGGAAACGGCAACCCATTCTAGTATACTTGCCCAGAGGATCCCATGGACAGAGGAGTCTGGTGGACCACAGTCCATGGGGTCTCAAACAGTCTGACATGACTGAGTAACTAACATTTCCACACTTTTCTTTGCATATCCATATGTTACATTGGTTCTGACTGGCTACAATTCTCAAATATGGAGGTCTGTTTCCTGTTCTGAGCCACTCTTTCCTCTTCTTTCAATAAATGATTTTGGTCTTTAGGAAAAAAAAAAAAAAAACTTGTAACTGCAGATGAGTGAAGTTGTTCATTGGCCTGGTTACAGTCTGTCATACCATGCCAATGATATTAACAAACTCATCCTCAGAGTGTATTTTGTAGCTCCAAAGTCTTCCTTTCTCTCAGGAGCATCAGTTTTGATAAAGTTCCCCCATCACTATAAATACACCATCAGTGAAGACTATTGAGTTGGAAACAACAGGGCTAATTATGGTGAGCAAGTCCAAATACTAAAAATACATGCTAATAAATCTTCTGATGGAGTCTGAAACAGCTGTATTTGTCTAGATTAAGAAGAGGTATATGACATGCAATAAACTGACTGTTTTGAATTAAGGAATTTTAGCAAAAGGTTACATTTAGAACACAGGATAACTTAGTGGCACCAATTTATTTTATAAAGAATAAATGTAACAGAAGAAAACCTTGTTTTGAGTAATTGAGTTTGGAATGCCCATCAAGCCAATCCAATTTTTGTGCATTTACACTCAACTCATAGGCTAAATGGCTTCTAGTTTTCTCTAGGATCAATGCGTGACATCTTCGGTTTACATATGCCTTGGACTAAGCCTATTTCTGTCAACCACTCTGGAGGTATACAGCCAACATATAGGTTCATGTTTGGGTTATGAAATATATTTTGCTGTAATCATATCTATTCGCTAGATGTTTTCTTATGAGAGATCCACTTTCTTCTTTGTCATCAGTGGACCACATCAGCTTCAACTGACTTAATCTCCAAGATTTTTCAAACTAAATTACCTACTTTGCTTGTTCATAAGAAGTAAAGAAAGGAAAATAGTATTTCTGCTCCATGTGAGTCTACAAGTAAATTATACAGAATTAAAGCGGTTGTCCCTGTGGTTTATTTTGTATACACAACTGGATACATAATAAAAAGAAGAGTTGGTGCTTTTAACCAACACTATTTTTATCCAAAATAAATTCATCTTATTTGAACAAGTGATTTTTTTTTTACTGTGTTTGAGGTAGATCCCTACAAGTTTATGTTTTCCTATTTTGTTCATATACAATATATGTGAGAAATAAAAATGATTGATCACTTATTTCCTAAAAATTAAAAGCTGGGATCTCTCTTTAAAGATGAAGTAGTTCTTTAATACAATAGTCCCCAGCCTTTTTGGGACCAGGGACTGGTTTCATGGAAGATAAGTTTTCCATGGACCAGGGGTGGAGGGGATAGTTTCAGGGTGACTCAAGTGCATTGCATTGAGTTAATAAATTATTAACATTATTTATTTCATCAGCTCCACCTCAGATCATCTGGCATTAATTAGATTCTGGAGGCTGGAGACCTCCACTTTAAGAGTTAAGGGCAGTTATCATTCTTCCAAGAGTCCAACTCAACTTATAAAGTCTTTCTCTGTCGTATTAAGGACTGTAATCATGCTAGCTTACTAGAGCAAGCTACTGTTGACCACAGGTGAGGAACTGGGGGAGATCTTGTACATTTACACTCAATCCATAGGCTAAATGGCTTCCAATTTTCTCTAGGATCAATGCGTGACATCTTGGGTTTACATATGCCTTGCCAAGGGGGAGACCCAAGACACCATGGAAAGGACACACTGAGCAGGGTAGAACTAAGAACTCAACAGGACTTTTTTTTTACTGGTTAGTTTCCTTTCTTACCCTCTAATATAGCATTCCAAATGCTGATAAATCATGAAAATGAATAGAAATAAGAAGCATAGCTTTTCCCCCTCGCTCCCAAGTGTTTGGGAAATATACTGCCTAATTGTTCTTCCAGAAAGGTACCAATTTACAGTCATACAATATGGCATTTCTGATCCTTCTTTTGTGTAGTTTTGGTGAGCTCTTTTTTTTTTTCACCAGCAAAGCAGAGCCTCTCTGTGTCCATGTGTCCAGTGAACAAAGGATGAGCTGAGACAGTTGATCAGTCACCTGTCCATTCATTTCCACCTCTACCTCAGGCTGCATATTTTGCTCTATTGCACTTTGGTAAGGGTGTCACAAAGGAGAGAGAAATGGTAGGGAGGAGGATGAGGAAAGATGCAAACACACTGTCTGAAACCTAAGTCTTTAGGATATAGTATCAAAAATATTTAATAAGATGGATTCTGTGATATATTAAGTGACAAGAGTAGGTTACATTAAAAAGTATGTGTGTATAAAATAAATATTGGAAGAATCACTACTAAAATGTTAACAGCATATATCTCTATATTGTGATATTCTGGGTTATTCATATATTTCCAGATGTTCTATAATAATTATTAATTACTTTAGATAATAAGAAAATATTTTTAAATATTGGAAAAAGAAAAGTGTCCTGAAGGAGATGAAATGATTTTGTAGAAATTGAATGAATGATTAATTATTTAGAAATCTGCATCATACCTTCACATTTTAAGTGCAATCCAAAATAAAACATGATTTCTTTGTAGAAAGCCATAATTGTTTCTTTAGGAAAACTGTCTTCAACTTGGCAATTTAGTAGCCTACCCATTCTCATGTTTTACTTTTATTCTTTTTTCCCCCCTAAACAAAGTTCAGATTTATAGCACCTGCTGTTGCTTTTAATGTAGTAGTTGTACCTAATTTCTGGAGCACAGTGAAATTCCACCATTCTCCGTTCCTCATTTTGCCTTCAGCAATAAGCAGTCTGGGAGACATAAAGCCAAGATATTTTCTAAGGGCAGGTAGCAGACACTTGTACTAAATATGAAATACCAAAGCCACCCTAAGCGAAAAGGGCGTTTACTAAAAAGGTTGCAAGTAAGCACCAGATAATTTTAAGCAGCTCAGACCCGGCAACTTTCAAAGTTGGAAATAAGCCCTTAAGTCAACGAGATCTTTGAAAAGTTATCAGGAACCATCCTCCACAAAGAACCACCAAATGTCCATCTGGAAAAGATGTGAATTTGACCTTTTTGAATGAACAGCATGAGATTTAAAAACACACACACACACAAGAATAATACAGAATTTTATTTTCTCTTGCCAAAACCTGGCAGGCATTGTAAAAAGCTGGTTCAAAGCATGGGCTGTGGAGCCCACACCTGAACACTAGCTATGTGAGCTCAGGAAAGCTCTTGATCCTACTGTGCCTCCGTTTCCTCAGCTGTTGAAGAGACACTCAAGTGCTCTAATCTCATAGGGTTAGATAAAGGGGAAATAAAGCAATTTCTTTACTTTGTAAATGTTTGACAGATGGAAAGCAAAATATAAGCATTACTTAAAAAAATCATTTCATTTTATAATTTTCATTTAGTTCAGTCCCATAACCAGTAAAGGGAAGCATCTTCTTACGACTTCCAAGAATTGCAAGAAATTAAAAAAACAAAAAGAATGGAAAAAAATTCTTTAGAAATGTTTAGAAAACAGAGGCATATTCCAAAAATCTATCTCAAATTCATAGATATGGACCCAGCTTATTTTTGGCTGCCATCCATAGCTTCCATTCATAATCGCAATTCATAAATTCTCAACTGCTCTTTGCTTCAAATTACATTCCTACATAGCTCTCTATCCTGGAATGTATATATATATGATACAGATAACTGACTGCCTCTGTAGAATGGAATAATGTGGGGCAGTCATATACAGTGCTTGAAAAAACTTCCCTTTAAAACAGAAAGGGCTTGTGTTTCCTTATTTTTTTAAAACCTACTCAATTAGCAATGCTTTCTCCATTTCCTGGTAATTGCACTGTAGTCACAGGGATGTATGTATCATGAACAATTCTGAAAAAGTTTCGATGTGGCAGAGAAATCCTACTTCATCTTAATCTCTATGTCCACCTTTTCTAATACTTCATCAAGTCACCATCACCTAAAGGAATAATTAACATCTTAGGATGTCCTGAGTTCTGCTCCACTGAGCACAGTATAATAGGTTGCTAACAATATTAGTGTGCAACCTGAATCACGTACTCTGTTAACCACCCTTGCCAAGAATCAAAAATGTAGCTGTGATATTGACATTATGCCCATTGCTCATTGTAAGTCCGTGCTATGACCACTAGATTCCAGATAATATTATTAGCATATATTATAATAGCAAAAAGAAACATTGGTTGGCCAAATAATACAATAAATAAATTTTTGAATGTGAAAAAAGTAAAATGCAATTTACCACAAACAAAACTAGCTTATGCAAAATATTAATGGGCCCATCAATCCGTTAACTAATTGTTCAAGTATTATAGACACTTAGGCACATAAGCTCCACTGAAATAATTCCAATTCTTTTCATTAAAAAAAAATGCTCCCATGACAGTTTACTAAGAAAACACCTCCACTGCAAACGTTCTAAAGAAAGAAATGGTATCAGGCTTTTTAAATTAATTAATATATCTTTGGATTATACTTTGGGAGTCGCTCGCGGCTCAGCTGGTAAAGAATCTGCCTGCAACGCAGAAGACCTGGGTTCGATCTCTGGGTTGGGAAGATCCTCTGGAGAAGGGCATGGCAACCCACTCCAGTATTCTTGCCTGGAGAACACCATGGACAGAGGAGCCTGGGAGGCTACAGTCTGTGGGGTCGCAAAGAGTCAGACACTTTGAGCAACTAATGCTTTCACTTTCACACTGCATTTTAAGAAGGAGACATGTATATTCAGTCAGTCAGTCAGTCAGTCAGTCAGGCAGTTCAGTCGCTCAGTCGTGTCCGACTCCTTGCGACCCCATGAATCATAGCATGCCAGGCCTCCCTGTCCATCACCAACTCCCGGAGTTCACTCAGACTCACGTCCATCGAGTCGGTGATGCCATCCAGCCATCTCATCCTCTGTCGTCCCCTTCTCCTCCTGCCCCCAATCCCTCCCAGCATCAGAGTCTTTTCCAATGAGTCAACTCTTTGCATGAGGTGGCCAAAGTACTGGAGTTTCAGCTTCAGCATCATTCCTTCCAAAGAAATCCCAGGGCTGATCTCCTTCAGAATGGACTGGTTGGATCTCCTTGCAGTCCAAGGGACTCTCAAGAGTCTTCTCCAACACCACAGTTCAAAAGCATCAATTCTTTGGTTCAATATAGCATAAAACAAATAATACTGAAATGAAAATCCTTACTGACCACACGAATACAATTATTTACTACTATTGTCAAAATCCTAATGGTGGAACTGAGGCAAAGGAACAAGAAGGAGCAAGAAGAAGAAGGTCTTAGAATTAGGCTCCATGAGGACAGGGGTGTTGGTTTGTGTTTTCTTTTCTGCTAGGTACAGAATACGTTTTCAACTTTTGTTGGATGAATGGTTGGATGAATTAAGAAAAATTAGACAATAATACCACAAACACCCTTTACATTACTTACAGTTGTGTGGTTGTGTGAGTGAACTGCAGATGAACACAGGCCCTGTGAGGAGGCAAAGCTCTTTGCCAAGTGTGTCCCAACAAGCCTTGTTCCTGTCGAGCACTATCATTTAGCAACCGACAGTGGCTGCTGCTGCTGCTAAGTCGCTTCAGTCGTGTCCGATTCTGTGAGACCCCATAGACGCCAGCCCACCAGGAGGAACTCCTTATTCCCTGGCTTTGTTTCTTATGGCACTTAGGATATCTTGGCCACTACCTAGGAATTACACACAAAGTAAAATTCTGATGCTTAGTGATGAATTTGTCAACAGGAAAAAAAAAATTATTGTTTATATAAATCACAAAATTGGACCAAGGCCTTGAAAAGGTTAAAGTTCCAGGATGAATGGCAACTGTCCAAGCAATTCTACATTCTTAAGTATACTTGAGAAAGATCGGATTCTAGTACAATATCACTATAAAATCCAAGTATTTGGGGTACTTTCTTGAAAGCTTTTGACAAAACAGTCTCTATCCCTGAGATCCATAAAAATATATATGTAAATATATAAAATGTCAACCATAAGTTTTATTGTTGTATGGTATGTTTTTTTTTTCACTTTTTCAATCTTTCACTTTTATTTTCCTTTATACTACTGATGTAAACATATTTAAACTTTATACATGTTGATATGTCTTATTTTTTGTCCTTTGCATTACTAATATTACTGTGCTATATTCCTGACAGTTCTGTTATTTCCTAATATTTTAAAGAGTATGGCCATGAGCATGAGCCTGAGCTGGTGATATGGTTTCATTTGTTCTTTGTAGCCTTACATCATTATTTGATACATAAATCAAAAACAGGACTTTGGTCTTCACACTAGATTGCAGGCACTATAACAGAACTAAAAAGGAAACACCAGATTTTCAGAATTTGAGTTATGGCAAATGTCATAACCCCACTCCAGGCAAGGTTTTTGTTTTTTTGCATGTGTTGCTTTTGTTTGTTTGTCTCTGGCTACAATGCTCCTACTGTATAAAGTTATTTAAAATATTATAAAATAGATTTAACAGATGACCTCCATTAAAATAGTTCACCAGCCATCACTGGAATCAAGGCTTAATATTTTGAAGGTTTTCTATTTTAATTCTTTGATACAATGATTTTTCAAGCATTTGCTACATGCCCTTCACATTACGCTAGGTCCTGTTAAAGATGCAAAAGAAATATATTATATAACTTACATCAGATGAAATAATTAACGAGCATTATAAGACCAAGAGTCAAGTGCTAAAATGTATACTGTGAGCTGTACATGGGAAACCAGGCAGATCAGGGGTGAGTGTAAGACCAGCTGGGAAATGATGGAGGGAGCTAGAGTTGAGAGGGTCCTGAAAACAGGAGAGAACACTGTATCTGAGGTACTGAACTGCATATGCAAAAAAGGTGGTAGTGGGAAAATCAAACAAAATAAATCAGAGTATAATTTCCTTTTTGGAAATTCCAAAATGACCTATTAGCTACCATTTATTAAATATTTGTTAAGTACCAGGCTGACTTGACTTATACCATTTAATTTAAAACTTAAAAACATAGCATAAGATTCTATTATTATTCCCATTTGCCAGATTAGGAAGCTGAGATTTAAGTGCAAGTTGGGCTTCCCTGGTGGCTCAGGTGGTAAAGAATCTGCCTGCAATGCAGAAAACTCGGGTTCAATCCCTGGTCGGGAAGATCCCCTGGAGAAGGGAATGGCAACCCTCTCCAGTGTTCTTGCCTGGAGAATTCCACGGACAGAGGAGCCTGGCAGGCTACAGTCCATGGAGTCACCAAGAGTCAGACACGACTGAGCAACTAACACACTTTAATCTGCCACATAGCTCGTAATCTGCCACATAGCTCGTAAGTAGGGAAATCAGAAGTGAACTAAGGCAATGCAACCCCTAAACCAGATTTTGTACGTTCCATTGATTCACAGGTTTCTAAATGCAATGGCGCAGGTAAGGGAGATAGACAGGCTTAGGCTAATGTTGGCGACAGGAGTTTCGCTGTGGGCAAACTAGCGACTTGCAACACTATTTTCAGGACTATGAAATACTTTACGTTCTGAAGACAATTTTCCATTTCCTAAAATAAGCACATGTTCAACAACGATGCAGTCGTGATATCTCTTTGATCATAGAATCTGCTGTTATCACAAAGTTCAAGGGAAGCATTCCAATTCTACCTAAGAAGTCGGCCAAAAAAAGTTGAACCCTGGGCAAGTCACTTAGCCTTTCCTGATTTCAGTTTCCTCATCTTAAATGAGGGAGAAGGACTTGGTGATCTCTAGGGTCCATTTTAAAATTCTGCAAGCGTTTTATACATGTCACTAACAATTTCAGACAAACTTTAGAGTTTCAGAAATGGAAATGTCAGCTGAATAATGAGTAGCAGATGCCACGTGGAAATTCTGTCATGATCGTTCTTAGAAAGTAAGCCTTCTTTGTTTCATTAGCAACACAGGAAGGCAAGTACTCCAAAGATTTCCTTTAACAACTTGGAAGTCTTTATACAAATAAAGACAAATATAACTTAGTTATAGTGCATGAAAAAATAGGAAATGTGTATTTAATATCAATTTTTTGTCATAAAAACACCATAGCCTCATACCTTAATTAATCTAAATATTCAAGAGGATGAAATACATTTTACAAAGAATGCTGGAGGCCAATGGTATCATTAGTTAATTGATCTCTTGCTAAGACAAGTGATGAATCAACCTAAAATATCTATTTCCTGACTGTTCACGTTTAAACAACATCATTTCCTAGGGAAAAACATGCAAATGAAACACCTCCTAATTTAACAGGAACAGTCTCAAAATACATCTACAGGTGAATTCCTAAGCAGGTGAATTCATACCATATAATGACTTTAATTTCCTAAACCCCAGCATTTTCATGTCCTATGATAAAAGTGACAAGTGAAAGGCTCATTTTTTTTTTCATTTGCTCTTTAGATTAACTTCATGATTTTATCTTTGTCTGTTTGTGATTGTTCTCACAAAGTAAGCTTTTCTCCACGTATGTTTTTCAGAGAGTTTTTAAGATTTTTTATTTAAGCTATAATTTACAAACAGTAAATAGCACAAAGCTCAAGTAAACATACAGCCCAATCATTTTTTAACATATTATATACCATGTTAACCACTGCCTAGATTAAGATATAAAACATTTTCATCACCTAGAGCGTTCCCTTGTGCACCTTTCTAGTCAATAACCCTCTTTGCACTGCAGCTAGAATTCTGATTTTTATTTCTATAGACTAGCTTTGCCTGTCCTTGAAATTCATCTCAATAGAATCACATATTATGGACTCTTTTGTATCTGGCTTCTTTCATATAATGCGACACATTTAGATTCATCTTTGCTGTGTGGGTATCGGTACCTCATTCCTTTTTATTGATGAGTGTAGGGAAAGAAGGCAGTTTGCTTATCCATTCACCTGTTGATGGACATTAGGGTTGCCTGGGCTGGACTGCCATGAGTAAAGCTGTGATGCACATCTTTGTGCAAGTCTTCTCATGGGCATATGCATTCCTAGGGTGTTCCTAGGAGTAGAATTGTAGAATTTGTAGTAGAATTTATCATAGGGTAGACAGGTAAATGGGCTTCCCTGGTGGTTCAGATGGTAAAGAATCTGCCTGCAACGCAGGAGAGCTGGGTTCAATCCCTGGGTTGGGAAGAACCCTGGAGTAGGGCATGGCAACCCACTCCAGTATTCTTGCCTGGAGAATCCTCATGGACAGAGGAGCCTGGCACGCTACAGTTCATGGGCTCACAAAGAGTCAGACATGACTGAGCGACTAAGCACAGGAAGGTGTTTAAGTTTCTATGTATTTTTATGAGCACCATCTGAGAGTTACCATATTAAACACCTATTGTCTAGGTGTACAAATTTGAGATCGGCAGGTAGGAAAAAAAATGGGATTTCCAGGCACAGTCTTAGTAACCTCCCGGATCCAGCATTCCAACAGGGACTATGCAGAATCTTCAGCAATTTTTCAGCAGTTACACAGAGATGGTATGGGCTTCCCAGGTGGTGGAGTGGTAAAGAATCTGCCTGCTAATGCAGGAGACATGGGTTCGATCCCTGGGTTGGGAAGGTGTACTTGAGGAGGAACTGGCAACCCACTCCAGTATCCTTGCTGGAAAATTTCCATGGACAGAGGAGCCTGGAAGGCTTCAGTCCATGAGGTCACAGAGTCAGACACAGCTGAGCACGTGAGCACACAGAGTCGGTGTACATTCCCACAGAAAGGTGGCGGTACCTCTCCCATCCTCCATAGGTGCTGGGGAGTCCTAGCACTAGGCAGACTGTTTTCTGGAGTCTAGATGATGGTTCAAAACTCAGATATCTTAGCAGGAGATGCTTCACAAAACAAACCCTACTATGTGAGAATCCTGAGCAATGCCGACCTGACATCTCCTTTACCTAGTTAGGTTTCCCTCTGTCCCTGAATCACATGGTAGACTTCAGCCTCAGAAAGTCTCAGTCATTTTAAAACCTATCTCCTGTTCAGGTAATCATCTTTCCTCTGATTTATAGTGGCTGGCCTGCAGGTGTTGAAAAGGTGGTCTTGATTTAGCCAGAGAGCAATAATCCCAGAAAGTGTATTTCCCCGGCTACCTCCCCCTCCCCCACTACCCACCATCAAAGCCAGCCAGCTCCTCACTCCCTCCAGCTGTGAATCTGTAATGTGCCTTGGGTCATATTTGTGTCATTGGTAGCAAACCCTTATAATTCTGCCCCCAAAATCCAAAAGAAAAAAATACCCACAGGGATCAAGGAGAGTGTCTCCTTACACAAATCTTTTTTCTGATAAGAGGTGACCCACAGCCAGAACCAGAGATTTATATATGCATTTTGACATAAATCTGCATCTGTAATTATGAGTCATAACGATCTTTATAGGCTGCACTAAATTGGTGAAGAAGAGTTACTGTTATTGACAAAGCATTGACCTGAACATTAGTGGAGGAAGAGCTAATCTTTTTTTTTTCCCCCCTGAGAAGAGAGACTCCTTTTTAAATTGTGAATCCCTTCCAACCCGGGCCTTTGTTAAACACCTTTACATCTGAAAATAAAGGTAACTGAACCTCCCAAACATATCCTATACCTTCACATAATTATAGATCTATAAAAATTTCACAACACATTCTGGAAGCTTTTTTGATCGTTTCCAAGACAGTGGTCAAGATTTGCAAGGTGACTGAGAGACTGATCTAGACCTTTTGAAAGCAAGTGGTCTGCAAGGTACACTCCCATCTCGCAAAGACCAAAGCCTATTTTTAGCCAGGCAGGCAGGCTGCTGCTCCAAGCCTGGCTTCACCATTAGCGTTAATAGAGCTCGGGGCGGCTGACTGCTGTGTAGGCGGCCCAGAAAATGTACTCTTTAGAGCAAGGGAAGGTTAAAGTGAGCTTTAAATCACAGCCTTATCATACTTGCATGTTATTGGCAAGTCTGCCTAAAAATAGAATCTCATTACTTTAATTCTACAGTATTCTTAGGTGTGCCAACCTTGATTATTAATAACAGCTTTTCACATTTATATAGCACTGTCTGCTTAAGGGAACTTCACAAATTATACACATAAAACTTTCCTACCTTAATGTAACCAGCGACGGGTTAGGAGGGCAGGAGATGGTGGTAAGCAGCGGCTTCCAGACTCCCTCCAGACAGGAGGCACCGAGAGGGTGGCACCAGGTGACTCTAAGCAAAGCCGCTCTTTGAAGTTGAGCCGCTTGAATTCTTTGAAAGCAGGCTGTGTCTTTCATCGAGTGTTTGCAGGGCACTGGAGACTACCGTTGTAACCTCAGGAATAACAGGCTTCCTGATATATCTAGCCAGGTGTTAGCTGGATTTTGGAAACAACAGGGGTGACAAAAATGGGTACCTTCTCCCAGACCCCAGCCAACCAGGTGGTTCTGAAGAGGCTTGCTGTGGGCTCCCAAGCCCAGCTATTTAGATTGGAAGAAGGATAGAACATTATGACTCAGAGATCGAACCCAGGTCTCCTACACTGCAGGCAAGTCCTTTACTGTCTGAGCCACCAGGGAAGCCCTATCTACATTTAGGCTTATACCAACTCCTCACCAAAGCTGTGCAGAAGAGTTAATAGAGTAAGAAGAGTATTTTCCAGATAAAGGCAATGTGGATGTGTTTAAGAATGCTTCTGGGCATAAAGCAGTGTTGTAGGCAAGATTCTGATTCAACCACATAGCTTAATAACTATAGGGGTGTGTGTGTCTGTGTGTGTCAGAAAAGGAGGTGATAGCTGCGTGGTGGCAACAGGTATTCAGACAGTCTACAATTCAGTGGCTCAAACGTAGGAACAGGATGCTAATACCGCTACAGTCAGCACATTTTAGTGTCAGCGCACGTCATCTACAGAAGAAGCCTAAGTTAAGACTTCCAGCATAACAAACAGTTACGGAGTGCCTTCTCAGAGTCAAGCACTGTTATGTAAAAAAAAAATGGGGATGAAAATACCAAACAAGACATAGTCTCTACCCTCCAGCAGCATAGCTGGGGAGCAGATAAGTAAAAGAGAATTTCAATCAGTGGGGAAAGCACTTGGATGAGAACAGAGTATACAGGCATTTATGGGAACCCAGAGGAAAGGAAAATAACCAGGTCTTGAATAGTCAGGGAGTGCTTTCTGGGAAGAAGCACATTTCAGGAGGAGCAAGGAGAGGGAGCCAGAGAGGAGGGAGGAGAAAGTCCCTAGAGGCAAAGGTATCCACAGGTACAGAGCCCTCCAGACAAGAAAGCGACACAATCCTAGAACTGAAAATGAATCAGTAGGCCTGGAGTGTGTCTCATGAGGGGCAAATAGTGGCCACTGGAGGAAAGAGAAGGTTCCTGAAAGGCTGTATGTGCCACACTAGGGAGCCTGGACTTTCTCCTGAGATAGATGAGACTTTACAAAATAGTATTTTAATGGAATAGGACTGCTTCTATTTTGAAATATAACAGATAAGATATTTCAGCTCATTCTATGTCCCACCTGTACTTTTTTTTTTTTTGAGCTGCACCTCATGGTTTATGGGATCTTGGTTCCCCAACCAGGGATTGAACCCACACCTTCAGCAGGGAAAACACAAAGTCTTAACTATTGGACCACCAGGAAAAACTCCCCCCCCACCTGTACTTTTGAAGCTAGCCTTCCTCCTCTCTAGCCCCTTAATTTCCCTTCTCTTACCTCCATAAAGACTGTCTCAGGATAACTACATCTCAGCATCACATCAAAATAATCACACTGGGTCTTCCTATGAAGTCAGAAGTAATCAGTCTCAGAGGTGACTCTTACAAAATGTCAGAGTCTTGTTCTCTTTAAGTGCTCTTTAAGGCATGGGAAGAGAGACAAAGGGGACCTGCACACAAGAAAAGGCATTTCCCACACATCAACCTTGATAAATATGCTTGTTCAGGAAAGCAAGGTGAACTGGAAAGCTGATCTGGAAAAGAATGCACATGTTTGTGCTTCCGAGATGGAGAGATGCTACATGAAAGGCTGGCCTGTTGGCCCTGGGAACTCCTCTCATGGCACCTGAGCGTGTGTACAATGTTTGCAGGCAGTTTCTATCCTGCAAAGCTTCAAGAGGACGTGCTGGCCCCAAGGATCCCGGATTGTGGTGGCATCAACTCCTCTGAAGGCTTCTGGGAAAAGGTCAGTTCAACTGCCTTTCTTCTCTGTCCCTTCCTTCCTTGCTCGATCCCCTGGGAGACTCTCACCACACCCACCCCCCACCCCAGTCCCGTGCTTCTCGTGGATTTTGGAGAACATACTGTGATTGCTGGTGTAGATATAAACAGGAAAAATAAGGCTGACTATTATGGGCTGAACGTTCCCCTTGGAAATTTTGTTTTCAGATGCTAGTTAAGTTTTCTCAGCTGTTCAGTTGAGGGGGATTGAGACCTGGGTTTAATCCTTGGGTTGGGAAGATACCCTGGAGAAGGGAAAGGCTACCCACTCCAGTATTCTGCCTGGAGAATTCCATGGACTGTATTGTCTACGGGTTTGACACGACTGAGTGACTTTCACTTTCACTTGGTAAAATTCTGTTCACATGGTACATTGTCAAGGAAAGCAATTTGACTATATATATATGTATATATATATATATATATATATCTCAGGATCCATAAAAATGTTCACTTTTAAAAAACCAATCATGTAGCTTCTTTCTAGGAATCTCTTGTGAGGAAATCATCCAGAATGTAGGGAGGGCGGATATGAATATAAATAGATTAACCACAGTGCTTTTAAAATATTTTACAATTGACAACAACCTAAATATCTACTCATAAAATTCTGGTTAAATTCATATTTAGTATATCTAATCAATGGAATATTGGTAACTCAATTCTGAGGATCCACTGGGGATTTTCAGTAGGATTCTGCAGCGACTTTCACCAAGGAGGAAGGTTTAAAAGAACAAACTTAATGGACTCTTTCTAATACAACTTCCTTCTGAAAGGGGTTATTTTCAAAATGACCAGTCAATTCTACTTTTTCAAAGATGAGCATAATGGGTGGGTGGTTCTTTGAGTGTAGCTACCAAACCCCAGCCTCTTGAGAAACCTGTATGCAGGTCAGGAAGCAACAGTCAGAACTGGACATGGAACAACAGACTGGTTCCAAAAAGGAAAATGAGTACGTCAAGGCTGTGTATTGTCACCTTGCTTATTTAACTTATATGCAGAGTACATCATGAGAAACACTGGGCTGAATGAAGCACAGGTAGGAATCAAGATTGTGGGAGAAATATCAATAACCTCAAATATGCAGATGACACCCCCTTTATGGCAGAAAGTGAAGAAGAACTAAAGAGCCTCTTGATGAAAGTGAAAGAGGAAAATGAAAAAGTTGGCTTAAAGCTCAACATTCAGAAAACTAAGATCATGGCATCCAGTCCCATCACTCTATGGCAAATAGATGGGGAAACAGTGGAAACAGTGACAGACTTTATATTGGGGGGCTCCAAAATCACTGCAGATGGTGACTGCAGCCATGAAATTAAAAGACACTTACTCCTTGGAAGGAAAGTTATGACCAACCTAGACAGCATATTAAAAAGCAGAGACATTTCTTTGCCAACAAAGGTCCATCTAGTCAAGGCTATGGTTTTTCCAGTGGTCATGTATGGATGCGAGAGTTGGACTATAAAGAAGGCTGAGTGCCAAAGAATTGATGCTTTGAACTGTGGTGTTGGAGAAGACTCTTGAAAGTCACTTGGACTGCAAGGAGATCAAACCAGTCCATCCTAAAGGAGATCAGTCCTGAGTGTTCATTGGAAGGACTGACATTGAAGCTGAAACTCCAATACTTTGGCCACCTAATGGGAAGAACTGACTCATCTGAAAAGACCCTGATGCTGGGAAAGACTGAAGGCTGTAGAAGGGGATGACAGAGGATGAGATGGCTGGATGGCATCACCGACTCAATGGACATAAGTTTGAGTGAACTCCAGAAGCTGGCGATTGACAGGGAGGCCTGGCGAGCTGCGGTTCATGGGGTCGCAAAGAGTCGGACACAACTGAGCAACTGAACTGAACTGAACTGAACTGAACTGAACACAGCATTGCCTCTAGAAATGATAATCCAATTTTAAAAATAAATAAATAAAAAGCAATTTTACAGAAACTATTGGTGCTATACAGACCAGTTCCAGAAGAATCATTAGCCTAATATAGCCTTTTAGAAATTAAAATTCCTTTTCTGCTGTCACTTTAGTGCCATTCCTTGCCAAGCTGAAGACAAAAGTGCACAGTATTTTTGGTTGGTGGGGTTCTTCACTATCAGTCTTCACTATGGGGAGAGACTTCTGCAGTGATGGACACCAGACAACTCTGCCTTGGGGAATCACGTTTGACTTTATAAACACAGAGAAAGGGAAGCAGAAGGCTGAGACTATAGAACATGAGTTTATTTGCTATGGGAAAGTATTCCTCACAAACGGATGTATTAGCACATCAACTGTCATCTGATGAAATTACACGAGACAAATATTGGTTTCCTTGGAGTAAGAGCATTGTTCTTAAAAACAGTCTTTTCACATAACATATGGAACTCCCCCTTGATGAACATAAGCAGTTAGTCACTCAGTCGTGTCCAACTCTTTGTGACCCCTTGGACTGTAGGCCACCAGGCTCCTCCGTCCATGGGATTTCCCAGGCAAGAATACTGGAGTGGGTTGCCATTGCCTTCTCCAGAGGATCTTCCAGACCCAGGGATTGAACCCGGGTCTCCTGCTTTGCAGGCAGATTCTTTACCAAATGAGCCCCTGGGGAAGCCCTGATAAACATGATGTACACCTTTTATTACATTTAAACTTATTCTTTAAAAGCCTTATGAGCTGAGTCCCCTTTTCCTTGCTCACGCCCAGTTCCTGCTCCATCGTACCTTCAGGTGGGGTCAGCCTGGCTTTCCACCAGGTGTTCATATAGCCCCCTGGTAGAGTCAGAGCCCAGAGAGAGGAGGAAGCAGCCAGGCTTCCCACGCTTCTGGAAGCAGCTCCCACCGAGCCAGTCTGAAGCCCTGAGTGAGCTGATCCTCTTGTCAAGAGGGAAAGCCAGGGTGAGGGAGCCCTTGCTTTGTTCTTGACAATCATAAAGGCTCAACCTATTAAATGGAGGATGTGCTTATGCCTTTCTATACCATTTCTCAGCTGGACAGACTCTCTTGAACTGAACTGGAAATAAGCATGTGTTTGCGTCTCCTTGTCATTTCTGCTGTTTTAAGAGGTGTTTATAAAACAGGTAAAGTTCAGCTTCTTGGCCTCTCTGGTCTAGAATGTGAAAACTATGGAAGAAGGCCAACATTCTGAGGCCCAAGGAAAACTGCCTCCCCACTCCGTGCATGAACGAAGAAGCACAGAATAAAAGCACAAAATCACTGTACCATCTCTCAGAAAGCTTGCTCTGAGATGCTTGATGAGCTATTTGTGTCTCTTCATGGATTTTTTTTTCTTTTTCTCTTTTAGAAAATGAGATGAGACACTTTTTATTTTCCCTTCCTTAGGAGTCTTAGAGGTTGTTTAATCTCAAGTGAATTTAATTCACATTTTCCTGGCAGTGTTAGCAGTATTAGCTATAGGCTCAAACCATTTTACTCACTGCATCGTCCCACCAGTCAGCAAGTAGGGATCTAATTAGCTCTTTGCTTTAATGGCAATAGTTAAATTTGCATTATTAATTTAAATATTACAGACTCTGTGGACTTGAGCACATAGCTGACATAAAGACGTAAAATGAATAATAAGGTGCCAAAAAACACCAGAGTCATTATTCCCATCATGTTCAAACTTCTAGCTATAATGATATCAATTAAAACTCTAATCCTAGCAAGAAGCTTTGCTGGTTCTCTTTTATTATAAAAGCTGCATTTATATTTAAATGCTGGGCTGGAGTAGTCAAGTCATACCTTGCAAAATAGAGGGGTCACATGTATCACGGGACATAATTACAGTTCTAATTATAATTTTTTTATTTTTTAAAACATCCAAATGGTAAAAATGTAGTAAGTTCTTCAACATTCTGTTCTGTATCTGACTCTTGCTCTTCCTTCTTCCTGAAGTGCTGCGATCACTCTGCAGTGTCAAAACCTGTTTAGGTTGCAAGACAGATGGGACTTTCAAAATGAAATGTACCTATGACTGTTTGCTACTATATATATAAAATGTCTCATTTAGTCTCATCTGTGATTTTCCAAGAGGAAAATGTTTCCAGGAGCAATTTATCTCAGTCCTGCAGGTTTGTATCACTGAATGACCATCTGAAAAAGAGGACCAGCATCTTTTCTTAAAGGGAAACTGCCTAAGTGTGTTCCACGGAGATGTTTCGATGCAGTAGCTGAACTGCATGAATTTGTTTTTAAATGAATGAAATACAAAATATGAAATAACTGAAAATATGACTTCAAATTTTTCATTTGGCATGTGAACCTTTCATTTGACTTCATAAAATATTTCACACCACTGTCCATGAGAACAACTGGTAGAAAACATAAAATTAATAGACAAAGACATTTTTCATTTTTGTGCCAGTCTGAGCTTTCTGGCCTCCTCATTATCTAACCAGCTCTCTGCCGAGTAAACCAGTTTAGCGCTTCTTTGGCACAAACTCCCTCCCGTGCTGAAGCACCCTCCTTTGTCAGTGCTGCAAGCCTCCCCTTCCCCGGCAAACACTCCTTCAATCTCCTGACTCTAATCCCTCCTTTGTGGCCATTATTATTATTATTATATTATATCTTTGACTGGCCATTATTATTATTATTATATCTTTGACTGAAGATTCTAATTTCCCGTCTCAAATAGATTCCTTGTGGTCAGGCTCTGTGTGGATTATACTGAGTGCTTGGGAGGGATTCAGTAATGTGACTGAGTCAGAAATAGCTAAGGCGGAAGGATGCAATGGGTCACCCAGCACAGATGAAATCTCTCTGCCTTTGAGCATGTAAAACGCATCATTTCAATTTTTCAAGACTAACAATATTTTCACTATTTATTTTGATCAAAAGACCTAGGTTTAACTCTACACTGATCACTCATCAGTGTGGTGGCCAGGGTCTAGTCCTGTCCGCTCTCCAAGGTTCAGCTTCCTGAGCAGCAAACAATGGGCAAGAGTGACTTCCCGGTGAGGATTACATAAATGAGAGCCTTGTGATTTTTCTGGTAAAAGAGGAGGTCTGAATAACAAAGCATGCAACACCCCTCTGTCAACTGGAAATTACAAATAAAAGTGTGAAGGATTATGACTGCTAAGAAATGCAATGAAACTGTGTTTGATTCAGTGCAACCTGGTGGCAAGGAATAAGGATTCAGTCTTCAAAGGGGACAGACAGTCCTGGACAAACATCTAGACTTTTTGACAAATGGGTTAGCCGTCAGTCCTATCTTAGTTTAGGGTAATAGCTAAGGGTACCGACTCTGAATCCGAACCCTTGTGTTCAACGTTTAGAATAATAAAAATAGTGTCTGCCTTGTAGGATTCTTGTAAGGATAATTTACAGAAGGTCCTTAGCCCAGTGATTGCCTTTTGGTGAGCCTTCAGTAAGTGTTCAGTCGCTCAGTCACGTCCGACTTTTTGCGACCCTGTGAACCACAGCACACCAGGCCATTATCAAAGAATCAAATTGCATGAAATTCAAATCCAGCTCATCCATATGTGCAGATATGCTTCATACTGTTTATAAAGTCACTCCATGTATTTTCATGACACCAAGAGATAAGAACTGTCTCGTCTGTTTTTCAATGGACTGATACAAGGTGCCCACAGAGGCCCTAACATGGCACTGAATGAATGGATAAAAACATTCAGGTTAGCGTCCAGAATAGGCACTTCAAAATGAACGGATGAGATGTGTTGACAGGAGCCAGAAGAAAGTCTAAAGTCCTTCATTTACACATTAGATGACTGAACCGGTGTCTACTAGACTCTTCTAGAATACTAAGGGCACCATCTGGAGCTGAGCAGAAACTTTAGGTCACACATCAGGAAAGTCCGTGATAATGGACTAACGATAATAAAAGCAAACATTTAGAGATGCTTTACAGTGTGCCGAGCACCAGGCCAGGAGGCTCACGTGCATTATCACACTTACTCTCCCCATTATACTCTGTGTGTGCATGCGTGCTAAGTCTTTTCAGTCATGTCTGACTCTGCAACCCCATGGACTGAGTAGCCCACCAGGTCCCTCTGTGCATGGGATTCTCCAGGCAAGAATACTGGAGTGGGTGGCCATGCCCTCCCCCAGGGGATCTTCCTGACCCAGGGATCAAACTTGAGTCTCTTACATCTCCTACTTTGGCAGGAAGGTTCTTTAACACTAGCACCACTTGGAAAGCCCACCATAACACTCTAACTTGCTTTTATTCTTATTCCCATTTTATGGAGGATGTCACTGAAACTTACTGAGGTGAAATTAATTTTACCAAACAGTGAACAGTGGTGGCACATTGTTGATTTCAGATCACTGGGCTCTCAAGTATATATTTCTGACATTATATAATACTGCCCCTGTGGAAATGCTTAGGGACAGGGCATCTCAGCTTTTGGAACTCTGGAGACCATGCTAAATCAACTAAAATTTTGAGTTGCTCAAATTTCGAGACTTACCTGGAAGTAGATCTCAACTAAAGTGAGTCTCCAGTTGTTAACTCAGGACCCATTTTGAGCCAAAGTCAGCCCCAAATCCTATGAAGCAAGCTTCCACAGAATTAAAAAGTTGACACAGCCCAAAGGGACAAAAGGCCCCTCTCTGTCCTTTATCCTTGTCCTCTGTCATTGTCCATGTTTTGATCATGTTAAAACTCATAGGGGCAGAGAATACTTAGCAAATTAATAGAAGAAAAGTCCTGGCTTTCCTAGCTCATAAAAGGTTGATGCCTTCCAGCCATGCTACTGAAAAGAATGGGATTTATGCTGCAACTTTCTTCCCAGATGGAAAAGTGCTTTAAAAATAATGGATCTAATGCAATTCATTGGTAGTGAGTAAATTTGTCACCGTGGATGCTGTATTAACTCTCTAAGGCCGATTCAATTGGGGATTCAATAAATCAGCTCTTTCAGGGTATCTCCTGATGCCCCACTGGTTAGAAAGAGTCCTAGATAAATAACAATTTGATCTTTCCCATTCTTTAATCCTTGAAATATGCTTTTAAGAAATGTGGAAAGGCTTTATGCCTCCATTTTCCTTCTAGAGAAGCTGAGGGATCTGTGCAATAAAGAAGGAAGCAGGAGACCTCAGATCATGACCATTTCAACTCCAGTGTCGTGAATATCTTCTAGCTTATTCTTGGATCGTGTTTTTAAAAGTCATCAGCAAAACCATGCTTGAGAACATTTCCCCAACTCGGTCACCTTAGGTGAAATTGGAACTACCGCCTTAAGTATTTTGCTCTTCTGAGCTTGTTTTATTCTCACCCTTGGCTGTTCTGAAGGGTTTCATTCTTCGAAGGGGCACCGCTTCTCTGTGCATTACTTACTGGATGCTCCCTTCACACTAAGCTGAAGGTCACTGTTTATTGAGCCAAAGTTGGCACTGAAAATGGAAATGAATGAGAAAGGATGTGTATTTGAATTCACATCATGTTATTTATGCCCATGGGTCCATGGCATTGAGCACGTATAAAGATTTTTCTATTTATTTATTAATGTGAACTCCAGGGGTCCTTCAAGAAATGAACAAACAGGCACTTCCCTGGTGGTTCAGTGGCTACGACTCCACACTCCTAATGCAGGGGGCTGAGGTTCAATCCCTGGTCAGGGAACTAGACCTCATGTGCTGTAACTGAGAGTTTGCATGCTGCAACTAAAGCTCCCAGATGCTATAAACAGGACCTGGCATAGCCAAATAAATAAATATTTTTTAAAAAAGAAGTGAATATAGCACAAAATTGAATTTTGGCAAAGAAACTTGTATTGGAGAGCAATGCGGGATATCATGCTACAGTGTTGTTCTCTAAACAGAATTCCCTTGCAAAGGAAAAACTGACGCATCTGGCCTTCCTCAGCTGTTTCGTGGGTTAAACACTGACTGTGGGGAAAAAACAAACTCTGAACTCTAAGGGAAGCCATTCCTTATAACTCGATGGGTAATGATTCTGTAGTCGTGTCGTTTAGAAGTCCATGTAATGCTCTTTAATTCTGGTGTATCTGATGTAGGATTTGAAATGTCTTGAGGGATTTGCTGGAAGCCTTGTTTTATTTTGTTTTAAACAAACACTTTTATTTTGCTGTAAATATGGAAGGTGGATCAGAATTGATAGGGTATTTTTTTATACCTTAAATAAGAAGGCCCACTTTTAATATGATCCTGATTTTGGCAACCATGTCTCTTTACTAGTAGTCAGTATTGTTATAATTCACTAAGTATTTTATTCTCACACTGTCACCATACATCACTCAGTATTTCTGGACTTTTTCAGAATCTCCCCTGTAGGTAATTTGCCTTCTTTGGTTACCTGATGGATGGCCTTGTATGAAAAAAAATATTAAAATTCTTCAGAGAACAATGTACATAATTATTGTGAATTCTGCATTAAAGTGGTCTATAAACTTATTGCAAGTACAGATATTTGGTTCATTTTCTTTTTCTAACTTGCCTTTTTCCATGTTGCAAAGCACGTTAAAGTGCTGTTTATCTTGCTGTAGACCGTGTTATTTGTGAAAAGTCTGCATGGAGAAAGAAAACACAGACCGTGTTGTTTGAAGAATCATTAAGGAGATATTATTTCAGATCATAATGTGATTAGAGTCCTTTAGAGGAAAATGTGAGTGTTTATATTTTCAGCTTTTACATAGGAATGTAACTGTGGCTGATTAAGGGAATAGTCAGCTAATTTAAAATGTTTAAATTTAGTGTTAAACCAGATAATATATCTGAAATTACAAAAACTAAAACAACTTTAACTCTGGCTCAAAAGCAGTTCTTTAATCTAGGGTCAGATAAACACTGTTTATAATAAATAACATTCTAATTTGTAGAACTAAATCTTAAAAGGAGTCGAAGGCAAAAGAAAATTCCTTACAAATCTGCCATGTTCAAAGTATCCACTTCAAAAGAGAACTTTTTTATCTTCAATTTATTCTGACAAAAATTCTCTTGGGCTTTTATTTCAAAAGATGAAAAATGAGCCATGGCAGTCAATGGTGCACGGTGACTATTTATCTGTTTACACCTATCCATGTGATTGCTAGAAAAAACCAGATTAGACTTTGAATGTGATATGAAGAATGTATGCTGTTTCACAAGCCCATATTCCTCAGAGCAGAAATAGGTTAAAAACTCAAAACTAAGTTTTAGAAGTCATACATTTTATTTTGAGGAACAATAATTCAAGGCCTGATTTTTTTTCAGGTAAAATATATATGCTCAATTTTAAAATAAACATATACAGCAAGTCAATTCATGGTTTATAATTTTCCCAACCAAAAACTCATGAAGCTAATTATTTAATAATGTTCATGTTATAGTCTATGTGACAGGGGCCTATCTGAAAAATACCTAAACATCTACATTTGATTAACTGAAGAATATTGTAAATGCACTAGAGAAACCTTTTATATATTGACTTCTTTGGCAAATACCTTTACAAAGAAAAGGGAGTCTTATACAATTATTAATAGCTCTGAATCATTCTCATTCTTAGCTCCTGATTTTCATAGATTGGGCTTTCTTTTAAGAGAGTGTGCACCTGTAGGAAATTTTATACAGCAAGCAACCACACTGCCATAATCAGAAACCAAATTCATTTTCGGAGGAAAGTAGGAAATACACAACGGCATACGTGCCTCTTTTACGACCACATCTGCACAGCTCAGGGAAAAGTTTGCAGATATGTCTGCTGATCACATTACAAGGCTGTTATGAGAGAATAAAGTTGCACCTTTGATGGGCTATTGCAGCTGGGTTAGAGGTCCCCAGTCATTAGAAGTTTTGCATGTCATAGCGCAGAGCAGATTGGAGGCTCAGATATACTTTATACAACTAGCTGAATTTTGGTCATTTCCATCAAATATCAGTGGACCCGTTAAACAAAGATGAACAACACACAGACACACACACACCTCAATACACCCCGGCAATAAAGATGACTTTAGGTAATTTCTGATTTTCACCTCCAGGAGAGAAAGTCCATTGTACTCACACAGTGCCTCCAGGACACCAGCTGAGAACAAAGCTGCTTTCAGAAGCAGTAAGTGGTTTCACTCTATTAATGTCCAGGTGAAATGTGAAGCCATCATCGCATCACTAATGTGGCAGCAGACATTCCCCGGCCAACCCCAGGTAGCCCCAGTGTCTGCGAACGTGGGACTGGCAAAGGCAGACCTCAGAAACCCTTTTAATTTTCTGCTAGTGTCACTGAATGCTAACCACAACCCCCAAAGTCATCTTTTACATTTCAAAAGAAGATGAAATTGAACGCCACATAAAAGATCACAGGAAACATTTAAAGAAAACAATTTGCAGGATTTAACTGAAGGGTTTTGGAGAGGTGTTTGTGTTCCAGATGTTACGGGTGGCATGTGATCAGAGAAAGCTTGGAATATGAGGGGGAAGGCTATTGATGTAAAAAAATGAATAATTCCAGCTTCCTGTCACAACACAGGGGGGGAGTAGGAATCATCCCTAGTGTCCGCTGTCTCCTGAGGACTTCTCATAGTACAGCGGGCCTACCTGGGTGGTCTCCAGCTGGCATTGTGCCCTATAAAGGTAATTTCACTTGTGAGCAGTAGAAGTGACTCCTAGACACACCAAGCTACCAAAACACGGAGATAAATAGCCAGGCTGAAACCAGAATCCACAATATGAGGCAAAATAACCACAGCCACCTAATTTTGAAAAGATATTGGAAAATGCTGCACGTGTTCTTGTTTAATATTTTGTCAATGATTCCAAATCCATATTCCCCAGAACTGTCATTTCTTTTACGATAAAGAACCTACCTTAAATAAGTGGAAATTCATAGTTTTCCAGATTGCAATGAATGTCTCCCAGTAAGTCTGATTTTTTTTAATGAGCTATGTTACTTTAAAAACAGTTAAGATTTGAATTCTAGGTAAAAATTTTAAAATCCAAAACGAATAAAGTAAAATCAATATTGATTATTAGGAGTAAAAGTGCTAAATGAGACTATAAAACCTTTTAAGAACTAAGAGCAGAAAATTTCCAGTAAAACTACGATATACGATAAATTACTACTAAATAACCAGAATATTTGCATGGAATTTAATATGAGTACCTCAGCCTCCCTCCCCTCCTTTTTTTAAAGTAGGGTATTACTGGTTCAGTCAGAAAGACTTTTCCAGTAATATTACAAGACCAGCGTCACTTTGGCAAGTTACCTTCTCAACTTACATTTCATTACGTTCTAAAGAAACCTACTTTTAAAATTTCTAATGCTTTTAAAAATTCATTTTAAAATATCACTTGTTTTTTGGCCCTCAGGTCTTTCAGAGCTTAATGCATACCATCGTCACACCAAAGTGAAAGCAAAACCATTTTATTAAGAGACTATATTTTAATGTTGAACACAATATTCTGACAGCAGATATTCTTAAAGACAAGTTAAAAAGAATAAAAAAGGTTCTATTCTTTACCGTGTTCTTATAAGATCTGACCCAACTTTTCAATAAATTGTCTTGAATGGGCAAACGCCAGCAAGATCCAAATCCCCCATAAAAACTGCTTTAATCAGAGTAGAGCCTGGTGGTGATTTCAGGTCAAAGAACCCTAACATTAAATCTGTATGTCGGCATTTAAACACGTTTAAGAACTTTTCATTCCAGAACACTCTGAGGGCTCCATCTAGACTGAAATCCACTGTCTGGAGCAGCATTGAAATGCTCTGCAATATATTATTGTTCCCTTTAGCGAGAAGAAGAATTCTGGTACTTCTTGACAGCTGCTTCTCTGCCTTTCCCCCTTGTTTAGTCCCATCTTTTCTATTTGATCTAACTACTTACTTCTGGGGGAAAAAAAATCTATAGCCAATACAGATTTCTGACTTTCTAGCCATATTTGAGGTTTTATTCATTCACTTAAAGAAAACAAGAGGGAAATGGAAACATTTTTAAACCTAACAATACTCATGCCCCTCATAATTGCTGTTGACTGGGTCCCCTGCCCCCGTCTTAGGGGTGACACGGAGTGACAGTGCTGTTCAAAATTCCTGAAGGACCCAGAAATAGTGTGGGCAGTGCCCTGAACTGACATCAAGCAGGTCTGACTCACCCAGTTGATCCCTCTTTGTGCTTGGAGAGTCCACCCAAACCACAGACTGAGAAAGACTCACGAAAACCATACCTGGGTATATACTGCAAAGAGTATTTCTTCCAATGGCTCATTCTACAAATGAGAAAACTGAGGCCCAGGAAAGCGAAGAGGTAACAGGATCAGGACTAGAGTTCTGGCCCCTGATTCCCATCCCATGAGTCTTGGGACACGTGACAGTTTCTTTGAGCACCTGCAGTTTTGCTGGTTGGTTACTTCTGAGAAAACTTTTGATGGAAACTTTTTAAATGACCTTAACCATTTAGGCATTCTGGGCAGTGTGCAACCACCCAGAGCTCCCAAGCAGAGTTTCTGAACACACAGGGAGGTAAACCCCAATAATGTTAGGACTGATGCTTCAGACTTACTAGGATCTGTGTTTGATCCCCCAAATCCCTCAGTCATGTTGCCAGTACATTACAACTCATAATTGTCAAGTTTTCTGCAACAAACATGTATTACCTTTATAACAGAATAGTTATTGTTGTGAAAATCTTTTGACATCACTTTATAAAGTACTAACTGCTTTTCATGTAGTTATTCATCGTACCTTCACAAAGACTGTGACATAGAGTCAGTGTCCTTATTTTACAGATGAGGAAACTGAGACTCAGGGATAAAGTGATTTGCTGATCCTCAACTGCTATGAGGTGGCAGAACAGGAAGCTGAAACCCAAGTCCTCTGATTCTAAATGTTTCTCCTGTTCCATCACAGTCCTCCTGGATGTGAACTCTCCTCTGTCCATGGGATTCTCCAGGCAAGAGTACTAGAGTGGGTTGCCGTTTCCTTCTCTAGGGGATCTTCCTGACTCAGGGATCGAACCCGAGTCTCTTAGGTCTCCTGCGTTGGCAAGCGGGTTCTTTACCACTGGCGCCACCTGGGAAGCCCATGAGCTTTCAAATGTCTTTCTTCATAAGTTTTCATGAGCATCTTGATAAACTCAGGTCTCCGAGAAGCCCAGATGTTTTTTTCCAACTACTGCCTGGCTTCTAGTTCCCTTTTTTGTTTCTTGTTTTAATCTCTTTTGCATTTAATTTTGAGAGAACAAGATACTGACGAGCTTGACTGTGGCCTGGGGGCACTTCAGGGTTGTGAGCTAGGAAGTCCACACTTAGGGAAGCTGAGTGAGGCGGTACCAAAAAGGTACACGCACACAGCTGGGAACACATCTTTCCAGAGACTTATGTGCTTTAAGTGCACACTTAAAAAAAAAAAAAAAGCTTCCTGTGAATTAATTATAACTTCACATTACTATGTGTGTTTACTGACTAAAACTGTCCAAGAAAAAAATAAGAACAACATCAACAACAGAAAAACCCAAGGAATTTAGTAGTTTACTTACTACTAACTTAACATTCACCACAGTGCAGGTAGCATCCCTCAGCTCATATAGCTGAAATGCTCTTCTCTGGGAGATGTCTTAGAATGCACAGCAGATTAAGATCAGGACTGATGTCTGAGCTCTTGGGACAAAAATGAGAGCTGGGGTGTCCAGGAACTGAAGTAAGCTTCCTCTCATTCCTCAAGGAAAGAATTCCTTTCTGTCATCCACAACCTTAGCAAAGAAAGAGGGTTGCATGATGGGATCTGTCTGGAGGTCCTTAGGTGACTATCTGGGAGCACTGGTCATCACTATTATTACTGACATTCAGCTAGATCAAGGCCATGGCTCCAACTAGGAAAAAATAAAAGATTCCATTGTCTGGTTATGTGAATGGCTGCCATCCTGGATGCCTGCAGCGAAGCTCTACTGTAAAAATGTATGATTCTCTAGTTTTCCTGGCTAGATTTCTAGGAAGAATAGTGAAGCTACAATACACATGCCTGTGTATGTCTTTGCACGTGCACTTATTCATACACATAAGAGTAAACATTCCTTGGATGTGGAATGCTGGCTTAGGGATCAACTCTGCCCTAGATTATATAAAAATAATAGTAGGACAATCATTTAAACCACAGTTTTCCTTTCTAGCTTAATTTTATTTTGTTTATTAAGCTTTTTATGTACACGTTATTGTTTCTGTTTTGTTTTGTTCTTCTAATTATTCACACTTCTTAGCACATTTCTACTATTGTTTTCACTTCAGGCTGAGGACAAATTTGGTAACTTCAAACCTTTAAAGTAGAATCTAGCGTACTGAGTTAATTTCTTCTTTAAGAGGATAAATGTGAAAGCACTTTACGGATTGTAAAGCAATATACAAGTGCAAGATGATATGATCACGAATTTAATCCAACTGATTTTCTATATTCATTCATGAAACAAATATTCACTTAGTATCTGTATGAAGCAGTACAACGTCAAGGGTTTTGTAGTGTCAGAATTGCCTGAGACTCGTATATTTTGGTTTGGAATTGTGAACAGAAAGCTATCCAATAAGTAATGTGCCTTTGAAATGATTCCTAGATAAAAAGGATAACATACAAAGCCTTTCCATTTTAAGTTTGCAAACAACTGAATTTAACTAAGATTTTGAATGCACACGATTTTGTTCAAAGCAGAAGTAACTTCTTAGCCTCATGAGCCACAAGAAATTTTGCCTGGCAATCAAAGGCTGGCTCTACACCATGCAAAGTAATGTAGCTATTTGTAAGTGTTTCCTTAATTTTATCATTGCAGAAAGCAAACGAGAAAATCTTATGCCCTTAAGAGCATTTTTCTTCTTTTCTGCTTTATTTATTGTTGCTGTTAAGTGGGTGGGTATTTTGAGAGGAAGGGGAGGATGAATAATTATTTTGGTGAACTAACTACATTGAGCAAATGAACTGATTTCACAGGCTGGAGGTACTTTAAATGTTCTTTGGTTTTTGATGCCCTTAAATTATATTAGATTCTGTTATTTGAATTTCATTGTCAGAAAGATGTTTTATCTAATTTTATTGGATTGAATAACTTCTGCCTAACTTTATCAAACATTGAGTTTCTTTGTATATTAATAGTAAAAAACAGAAGGCAAAGAGATGGTGGGCAGAGACAGAGTTGTTCTCCAATAAGCTTATACTCAGGAACAATATGGAGAAGGAAATAGCAACCCACTCCAGTACTCATGCCTGGAAAATCCTATGGACAGAGGAGCCTAGTGGGCTGCCGTCTATGGGGTTGCACAGAGTCGGACACTACTGAAGCGACTTAGCAGCAGCAGCAACAAGAACAATAGACACAGGCTTATTTCACAGTTTTTGCTTGTGTTCTATATAATGTGCTTTTTGTTTCTCATGGAACAAAAAAGGATATGTATTTCTTTTCTTTTTTAATAACAGACTATGGACAGGAGTTTCAAGCTCCTTGAGGGCAGCAAGGTTATTTTATCTCTCCAGCACATGGCCTGGGTCTGTCCATGTTTGTTAATTAAACAAATGAGTGAAGAATGAAGAAATGAACTGTCTATACAAATGAGAGAAGCATGGCCTTCTAAACACGACGTAAAGAATAATTAGTGCAGGATTTTCCTGTGTTTTGTTATACAGCACAGTGCTTGACCCATACTATACCTTCACTGAATATTTGGTGTGTGCAAATCGTACTCACAAATGCTAACAACCTTTGTAAGCAAAAAAGAAAAAAGATCTTAGTCATCCAGTCACCCACACTCACTCAATTTACAGATTAAGAACACTGAAGCTCGGAGAGTATCCAATAAATTACAGTCTCCAGAGCATGGCTCGTGGTCTTCTCCACCTTACATACCAGAAAACTGATCCAGAATGTTTAAATGATTTGTTTAGGACCATCTGGCTAGTTAGCATCAGAACATCAAATTGCAGCCCAGGTACCTAATTCCTTATAAAGAATTTTTGTTGACACCTCAGTATGCCAGGATAACTATGTGCTGTGCTTAGTCGCTCAGTTGTGTCCGACTCTGCGACCCCATGGACTGTAGCCCACCAGGCTCCTCTGTCCATGGGATTCTCCAGGCAAGAATACTGGGGTGGACTGCCATACCCTCCTCCAGGGGATCTTCCCAACGTAGGGATCAAACCCAGGTCTCCTGCATTGCAGGTGGATTCTTTAACGTCTGAGCCACCAGGGAAGCCCAGGCTAACTATAACTTTAGAAATTTTTGTGCCCGGGATGGAAGGTGGGAGCTTCTGGAAACAAGGGGAGCCATCCTGGATACCACTCCTGCAATATGGAATTGGAAATTCAGTCAGAAGCTGGGTCTCTGCAAGCATTACTCTGAATCAGAGCAGTTGTACATATTTATGAGTGAATAAATTAGGATAATACCAGCAGCACTCTCAAAACTAGGGAATAAGGCTCCAGCCAGTCTGAAGAGACATTCGGCTGGACTTTAAACACAGTGTCAAGCATACAGAAAGGCAGTCTGTGCAGTGGTCATGAGCAGGGAGAACCTGCTAACGTTGCTCACTGTGCAGCCTTGGTTTCTCAAAGGGAGGTCTGTGCGATGTTTTCAGAGGCAGGCTGCAAAATGAGAGGACTTCTTTTCAAGAGATATGATGTAGGGACTCTTTCCTCAAATTAAATTTATTCGATTTGAAGGACTTCAGCCTTAGATTGTGGTTCTCTCATTTTATAGTTAGAGTTTCCCTTTTTCTGTGAAACAAAGATGCAAGGAAAACTGCATGTGTTCAGTGTCTTTATTGGACTGAGGGTGGCAGGGGATTGGTAATTCTATGTTAGTCCTCAAATTATTTTTGGAAAACATTTTGGTTCATGAAATGCCGGCCAGTGGACCACTTAGAACTTGGCCGTGAAAGTATACGGAACCTGTAACCACAAATCACAGTGCTTCCACTCTCATATAGAAAAGGTGTTGATACCAGTCCCTCCTCTGCTCCCAGTGTCTGCAACGTTCTGGATATGGCACTGACCAAAGGTGAAGTTTTCCTGGTGTATTTCCAATTCATTCCCACACTCACCTGGGCTACACTGCAAATCAAGTTGTCACTACTAGATGCCTTGTTGGATTCTCCTTCCTTGGAGAGACTTCAGAATCGCTGGGTCCCCGCATCCACATAGCGTCCCAGTGCACTTGGGGTTAGGAGAAGCAGAAGTGGTACTTGTTTCAAATGGCAGCAGAAGCTTCTGCCAACTTCGCTGTACTGTCCTGTTTTTCATGGTGGGATGCTAATTTCAAACCAGAGAGTCTATTTAGTCAAGAAATGAAATTCCTTGTGTGACACCGGGGCTGTTTAAGATCAGAGCGACACAGTCTACTCTGATCACACACACATGGGGCTCTGAAGTTAGTAAAGAAAGAATTATGCCAATTCTGGGCTCCCCAGCTGTCTGAGAGTTCAAAAGCTTAGATCGTCATGTGCTTTTTGCTATTATTTGTGCTGAGAAGATCTTTTCATCTTTTTTTTTTTAAGTTGGTCAGAGCAAATGGGTGGTACTTTTCCTTAAAACAACTTGAACAAAAACTAGAAACAAGATAACATCTGCCACAAATGAAAACTCTATTGTACTTGTTCACTAAAAACTCTCCCAGTGACAGAAAAACCAGTCAGCTAAAACCTGTCAGCTTCCCTCTTTGGGGAAATACCACAAGGCTGGACAAATGATGACACTGAGCTTTGAGCCAATATTGAGCTAATCCAATGTAATGTATTGTTATACAGCAAACTCAATGAGAACTTTGGTTTAGCGGAGAAATTATGTAATGTCAGAGAGCGCCAGACTTGCTTAGCTACATGTCTAAGAATGCTTCAAATGGCCTTTCCAAACCAGAGGAACAATTCACTGACCTGGTTTTCCCAATTTGGAACAGTAGTGAATAATGAAAACTTATTTCCCAAAGCTTCCACTTTGATCTTCTATAGCAACCACAAAACGTAGAATTCAGGGGGGGAAAAAAATCACATGTTCAGAAGAATGTAGAATACCCGGATGTTGTAAATTCAGTTCCAGGGTCACTGGCTGATATCAGAACACATCTGTCGCACCAGACGCCGCCGCCAGCTCATGAACACAAAGGAAAAACAAACGGCCGGCACCTCAGCCATTTATAAGGATTCATTCATTCTGATGAACAAACCTAAGGTGGCAGGGGGGCGGGGTGGTATGTACATGGATGCTGACATCAGATGGCATGCTGAAAAGAAAGTTCTGGACCCCGGAGGCAATGAAATTGGAATTTTGGTCCAAATTCTGTCATTAACTAGCAATAAGACTTAGGCAAGTGATATTGTCTCTTTGGGTTTTACTCAGTTTCACTATATATAAAACAGAAATTAGACTAGACCATCTCCAAATTCCCAGGCATCTCTGAGTTACTCATTCAGTCGTGTCTGATTCTTTGTGACCCCATGGGCTGTAGTGCACCAGGCTGCTCTCTCCATGGAATTCTCCAGGCAAGAATACTGGAGTGGGTTGCCACTCCCTTCTCTAGGGGATCTTTCTGACCCACGGATCGAACCTGGGTCTCCTGCAGTAGCAGGCAGATTCTTTGCAGTCTGAGCCACCAGGGAAGCCCACTTTAGGTGGTGGTGGTTTAGTCGCTCAGTCCTGTCCGCCTCTTGCGATCCCGTGGACTGTAGCCTGCCAGGCTCCTCTATCCATGGGATTCTCCAGGCAAGAATACTGGAGTAGGTTGCCATCTCCTTCTAACACTGTCTAATTCAAGCTGTTTATCAAATATCAAGAGAGGACTGCTAAGGGCTGGCAGGGTTTTCAAGATAAATTTATATCATCACCCTCAGGGCATCATGACAATCTTCTGCAGTAGACCACAGCCCCAGGATTTCAGGACATAGACTGAAATGTCTAAATCCAGGTTTTGCCTCGAATGGTGTGACTCTAGTTCAGGAGATAGGACACATGCCTGAACTGTAACACAGGGTAACCCATGCTAAGTACCAAATGTCCACCACAGATAGCATACAGAATTCAAAGCCAGGAAGTCTTTGCCAAGGTTTGGGGCAGAAAGAATCATTTCCAAGGAAGAGGCAGAGCTTTAACCTAATCTCTGAAGGTAAGAAGCTGGATAAGGTAACATCTCAGGATCCTTGGAATTCTAAGATTAGAATTAACAACAATTAATGTTAATATTAAAGAAAAGCTCTCTAATAGGTATAATAAAGGCCTCCAATGGGCTTCCCGGGTGGTGCTAGTGGTAAAGAACCCACTTGCCAGTGCAGGAGATGTAAGAGATGCAGGTTCAATCCCTGGGTCAGAAGGAGGGCATGGCAACCCACTCCAGTATTCTTACCTGGAGAATCTCCATGGACAGAGGAGCCTGGCAGGTATACAGTCCATGGGGTCGCAAAGAGTCAGACATGACTGAAGAGACAGTATGCATGCAGGCAGGCCTCTAATAGGTGTAACTACTAATACCATGGAAATTAGCCAAATTTATAAGATTGTTTTTCCAGCACAGATATTTCAATGATAGTTAATTAAAAATTACTTTGTTTAATCATGTCATACAAGCTAACTACCTTATATGTGACTAAACAATTACCTAATTCTGGCTTAAGACATTGTTTTGAAATAAATTGAAGATGACTCTCAAAAATGATTTCTGCCAAACTTCTAGGATTTCCACTAGTACTTCCCGTAATTACCTCCTCACCTTAAAACCATTATTTAGCAACAGTAAAGAATTCTTCTCTTGCTATACCACTGAGCCTTTCATTTTTAAACTGGTGGACAGGGAGAAGAGAGTCAATTTAACTGTTCAGCCCTTATCAAGTGGCTTTTTTATGTTGGGCAACTTTGCTCAAAGCAAGGAGAAACAAAGGCACAAACTCAAGTTTCCCCATGGCAAGTGGGGAAGAGATAGTGTATTGTTTTTTGTTGTTTTTTTTTTTTGGTGTCCCGCAAACCTTATAGTGCCCAGGAGAGAAGGGAGCTCCCACTGGCAATCCTCAGGGTGCAATTCAAAGTATATCAAATTTAGGATCAGAAACAGACAAGAGGCTAATTTCACATAATCAGGCCATTCTGGGTTCGCTCTGATAATGGTTGAAATGGGAAAGACTAAAAAAATTTAAAAAGCTGAAGCAAAATGGGAAAACACTTACTTAAAATTAATGTCACACCTCATTTTCAATTAGTCTCTTGTGAACTTTGCCTCATTCCTATACCCTTACTTGTGTATGCTGAAACCTGTAGACAGCCATAAAATTAGTTTACATAAAAGCACTAATTAACATAGGCCACTTGAGGATAACAAACCAATCTTTTCATCTATTTTTAAATTCTTATTGTGAATCTTTAAAATATGCCTCATTTTAAAGCATCACTGACTCAATTTTAAAACATTGCCAGAACCTGCTTTGCTAATCTGCAAACTCGATAATTCTACCCCAAACCTCAGCGCACTCAGCAACAATTTAATAGCAAATATCTCTAGTGGGACCTCATATTACTATGATTCTATTACTTTTTATATTACCAAAAAAAGTGCTAGCACACTCTAAAGTATTATAAATAGTTCAGACCAGGCAATGCTTGTCAAAATATGTGAAAGTTTATTTTTTGCACTCACAAACCTGGGATTTTTATCTTATATATTTATAATCTATAATGTGCCTCCCATAATTAGTATAAAATGTAGATTACTAATCAAATTCCTAGTTTCTGGGTATTTTATTTTTGTTAATATGATTACTAAGGGTGATAAGTTGTGTGGTTAATAACCCAATCATGCTACTAAATGCAAATTCTAAACATATCTTAAAATAATTGCATAGATGCCAAAAATTGGCCTCTTTAATTGTATTTTTCTTAGACTGCTAAGCAGCCCATTCTGTGATTGAGGGCATTTGTATTTATGCTTTTTGAGGATTTTTAGTTTGAGATTTAAAAGACAGATATAAATCTGGATACTTATTTAATAATTGTTGTAATACATTTCAAATGACATAAAAGAAGTATATGTTCCCCTGTTAACCAGTAATACTTCATATCTTGACAGAGGTCCCTGTAAAATTGTTCATCTTTTGAAATGTTCAAGATTTTTTTGACACTATTATTAGTACCACTATATAGTACCAGTATATGGAAGTATATCAATCTGTAAACACAGAGATAATTCCACATAGAAGAGACTTCACAATGCTTGTTGCTTTTCAGCAATTTCATGCTAGCTCAATTTTTAAATTGATCCTGCTCATTTATTCTATGACCACTCTGCTATATATTTATTTGTAATAAATGCTATTCACATCAGTAAATAAATGCACATCAGTCCTTAACAAATGATTCCCATTCTTTATGAGAGATGAATTGCAAAGTGCCGTCTTGATTATAAAGCATATCCACTATGATATTTGCACCAAACATGTAAATGCCAGCAATACAGACACATTGATATCCTCCAGCCTGCATCCCCAAGCTCTATAAAGTGTCTCTAAGGGCTACAGGGTGATGATCTTTTATCCCACCCACCCCCACCCCGCCTCTCCTCCACCCTTCACTGTTTCTCTAGCAGGTTCTATCCCTTTAAATTCTCTCTCAACATTAATATCATTTGCCCTTGCTTAAGCATTTATAACGAGCTATAACTATCACAGGAACCAAAATACTCCAGCTCATTCTCTCCCTGTAGGCAGATCTGACGAGCCAGCCAAATCTTAAGGAACAGGCTTCTTGATGAAATCTGAACCAAACAAAGGAAATTTCACATTTAACACACTAAGTGCCTCCTGAGCCATGGCTCGCTCTTGCTCTTGGAATGGCATTTTCCACCTTTCCAGTGAGGGAAGCATAAAACTGCGCTGGGTTTCCTTTGGCAAACCTGCAGCCCTACTCCCTTACCATTTTGGTGGTAAAATGGGGACCGGGTCCTGGAGTAAGACCGATTTCACAGCAGAGGCAAGATGGCAAGAGTGTTCTCTGATCCACTACTCAGTTGCCTGGCAGTGATAAAGGTCAACACCCCTTTGGGGAGCTGACAAGTAGAATCACCTTCTCTTACCAATTTCTTATTCAAACACTTCAAACTCAGAGCCCACTACTGTTTCAAAATGTGTTTGTGCCATGGGCATGGTAGTCGATATGCTTAATTCCCAGCTGCTTCGAATCATCGAGAGTTCAGCTTCTTCTTTTACAGACACAGAAAACAAGCTCCAGAGAGGTTAAACAATTTTTCCAAAATATTGTAGCTGAGCTAGAAGCTCTTGCCTTTCTTTATAGGCGTTTTATCTTATTATTCTTTTTTAAATTTTTTGGATGAGCCTTAGCATTCAGCACCAACTTTACTGGTTTCCCAGTGATTACGTAAACTAGACCATAAGTGACCATTGCAATGAGACCGTTGGGGCAGAGAACAGAGCGGTGTGTCCAGCTATGACTTCAGAAGTTGCCTTTAGGTTCTTGTTAATGAAAATATCTGCAGCCTGAATAAAACTTCATAATAAAAATAAAACTGTTTCACTTATGGTAAGCCTTCTCATAGTGAGGGGCTCCGGAGAAGGCAATGGCACCCACTCCAGTACTCTTGCCTGGCAAATCCCTTGGACAGAGGAGCCTGGTGGGCTGCAGTCCATGGGTCGCTAGGAGTCAGACACGACTGAGTGACTTTACTTTCACTTTTCACTTTGATGCATTGGAGAAGGAAATGGCAACCCACTCCAGTGTTCTTGCCTGGAGAATCCCAGGGATGGGGGAGCCTGGTGGGCTGCCGTCTATGGGGTCGCACAGAGCCGGACACGACTGAAGCGACTTAGCAGCAGCAGCAGCAGTGAGGGACTCTAAATTCTGACTGCGAAACCAAGGATAAGTCATGTCAATTGAGATCCTTGTTTGTGGCCCATAGTCAAGAGGCAGCACGTGGAGTAACACACACAGCCCAGTTCTCTCCAAGCCCGCTCGCTTGTCTGTGCCTCAAAGCCTCACAGCCT
>NW_024070211.1:115039571-115042773 GCF_014754425.2 Oryx dammah | reverse complement strand
GCCACAGCAGTCAGTCGGCCGCAGCCGCCGCGGCCGCCGCGGCCGCCGCTCTGGGCTCCCGGGGTGGCGGCGGGGGCGGCGGGGGTGGCGCCGGCAGCGCAGGGGCCGCCGGGGGCTCGGACTTCGGCTGCAGCGCCGCGGCGCCGCGTTCTGAGAGCGGCTTTCTGCCCTACTCAGCCGCTGTGCTAAGCAAGACCGCAGTGAGCCCTCCGGACCAGAGGGACGAGGCGCCGCTCACCAGATAACTACGTCGCTGCCGCCAGGGGGCTGCGCCCGACGCTCCGACTGTGCCCCGGGAGTCCCCTGAGCGCCCCCCTATACCCCCTTTGCGCCCACGTGCCCTCTGCGCTCCGCCTGCTGCTGAGCCTCTCGCCAGGGGGCGCCCCGGCGCGGGAGGCCGCAGGGAACTTGCCCCGAGTTGGGGGGAAAGAGCCAGCTCGAAAGCCCGGCGTGCGTCCCCTCAAATTATTTCTATTTTTGTATTTGCTACCCTGCCGCCTCCCCTCCTTTTAAGTATGTTTCCCGTCGCCCAGACCCCGCTTCCTGCCTCTGTCCCGAGCTCTTGGTCTCCCCAAGACAATCTCCTCGCCCCCGAAACCAGTCCGCTGTGGTCTCGGGCCCGGGCTGAAGCCGTCAGGCCTAGTTTCTCGGCTGAGCCACGTGGCCAAAAGCAACGGAAAACCACAACAAAGAGTCGGGAATGGTGTGTGCTAGTGCGGTGTGCGGGAGGGAAATCCACCCCGTTGTTCCCGCTGCTGCTGTGATTCTTCCATCCTTTCTTTTATTTTCTTTAAACGAGGGTGAGAGGAGGTAGCAGTTTTTCTCTTAGCCTGAGCTTGTTAGGGGCCCTATCCGAGGAGAGCCGGAAGCATGGAGATCTGAGAAGAAGGCCTAGAGGGCTGATGGAGAGTGCGGGCGGCCGCGGGTGTAGAGAGTGTTTACTGCGTGCAGGGGACACGGATGGTGGGGCTGTGGCCGCGGTCCCAGGAAGGACAAAGCCACGAAGCCGAGATGGGAAGAAGCGCAGTCTCTCTCTCGGCCCACCGCCGGTCTCTCTTCTGATCTTCGGTTTGGGTTGGAGGCGTCTTGCATATTCTTTTGCAAAAAATAATGGTTAATGAGAGTGGCACAGCCAGGCCAGGGGAGGAAAGGCAAACGGAGGGATGAGGAGGGCAAGACTGAACGTAGTATTTGAAGCATCGTTTTCAGCTTAGTTTTCCAACGACTGGGTTCCAGTCCATCTGGGAAATACTTGAATCTCTAGATATATATTATCCTAAAGCATTTACTTAGACACTTTTCTAAGTTCGAACTCTATTCCCTTCATCCCCTTCCCTCTTCGCTTTCCTTTTCCTCGGGTGAAATGGTTCTTGGCTTATTTCTCACGCATGTCTATTGCGCCTTCGCCTCTGCAAAGCCACCGCTGGGTTGCTGAGACCGGCTCTGCCAACCCCGGCTACTGGAGGGGTTTCCTTGAACTTGAAGAAAGGCACATCAAAACCTACCAGTGTTAACTGCCACGTCAATTTTGATGCTAATAATGTGCAGATTATGACGAAAATTGCCAATCATGCTCTCTGATGGACCTCCTTTGAATGTGGAATTGGAGAAAAGTTCCCCGCACGGAGACCTGCTGTCAAGTACTAACAACCCGCTAAGGGAAGTCATTAGGAGAGACGGATAAGAGACTCGGTACATAAAACAATGTTCTTGGTGCATAGAATGTATGTTATTTAATGTTATCTCTGTTACCTGAAGTGATTTCGCAGAAGAAAGCCACGTTCTTATCATCTCAATTGCCAATTTTCATTTTGGTAACTTGGACGCCCTGGGTAGACTTTTCTCTGTTAAGTTGATATTCCACCAGTGTGAACAGCCTCATTAAATCAAGCCCAGATATTTCCATAATGCTCCCCGCAGAGCCACTTCGCTCCTCACATAATGAGATTTTCTGAAGAGCTGAAGCCCTAAAATAACTTGCTCGTGCATGTTTAGACCCAGCGAAGTGGGTATGTGTGTGTATTTAATGTAGGTGTGCTACCTACAGATTCGTATATGTGTGTATATATATATGTATATATACACACATAACATATACATACATATATAAATATCTGTTCTCTTAAACAAACATAAGAGATACACACACATCCATATATACCCATTGGCACTCTTTTCTGTGATTTATTTCAAATTTGTGTTCTGACATACTTGTGTTAAAGACACTGGATTTTAAAAATTTATTTCCTAAAAATAGGCTTTCAGGAAACTTTTGAAAGAATTCACTTTACAGGGGAAATTGTTATTTTCATCAAATGGAAAATATTTCAAGGGGAAACAGTATTTTCCCTGGAGTCTATTAAAATATTCCCATAAAATATTAGAGAACTTCCCAATGAAATAGCAATGATCTAAAGCTCAATTTTTTGTTTTCTTTTTTCTTTAAAGCGACGAGACTACTTGTGTTAAATTGATTATTACAGCTCTTACTGCGTTTACATTAAAAATATTAATATATAATTTAAGGCTAAATAAAGTAAACCAAAATATGGTACCCTTTTATCAGCTTTACCTTTGTAGATTGTTAAAGTCCTTTCTTATGATCAGCTATCAGATGTATATAAATACTTTAGGCAATAATGTTTACATTTCCCTCCAAAATATATATAATTGATGAGAACGCTGGTTGGTCAAATTAACATAAATTCATCTTATGTTAGGTCCATTGGATCTGATTATTATATTAAAAAAATTGTAAATAAAGTCTTCGTGCTTTAAATATTGCTGGCTGTATGAACTCACTGTAAGATATTTTACAAATGTGCAATAATTATAAAGCTTTGTATATTACGTTATTTATTGTGTTTGGTCATGTAAAATAAATGTTATTTAAATCAAAGTGATTTTATTTGTTTAAGAGATTGCAAAACGGTGCGTGCTGGTGTTTGTTTTTAACTGTGGCATCCAGGGTTATGAAAATCTCTTAAAACAACATATTTAAATCCATATAATACACATATCAGACGGATTAATTCATTCTAATCATTATTTTTACGGCAAATACATTACTCATGTTTATAGGAGACACGCAGTACGTCCAAACATTAGTTTAACGTTAATTGGCTGGCTAAACAGATAAGAGTGTTTAGGAGTAGTGTGTGTGGATACGCAATGTAGAGGACACGCTGGCATAGATACAGAG
>NW_024070211.1:114844571-115034571 GCF_014754425.2 Oryx dammah | reverse complement strand
CCAACCCCCACTCTCGACCCCATTTGGGAGTCAATCCCGGGCAGGCCTTTCCCCATTGCGGGCGGGTCCCCTTGGTGGAGGGTTGCCGGGATCGCCACTTGAAATCTGCGAACTTCTGCTTTCTCAGGTTCAACCCCGGCAGGGGGCTCGGCCCGGGGGCTCCGCAGCGAGATGCCCACCCAGACATTCTCCACTCCATTTAGCACACGGAGCAGGAGGACCGGGCGCGAAGGCACCTAAGGGTGGTCTGGCGTTTCTGCGAGGGCAGCCGGGAGAGAGGGAGTAAAGCCGGGAGCAGGGGAAGACAGCTCCGCAGGGGCGGGGTCTCCAAAATCGCTGCACGCGGTGGGAGTGGGAGTGGGGGTGGGGTTCCCGCGTTGGGTCGCCATGGAGGCCCCCGCTAGGGTGGGATCTTTCCCATCCTCCCTGAGTAGGGGGACGGAGACTCTGGACCAGGAGTCACGCGGCCAACGGCGCTAACCTAGGGAAGCGGTGTTCTCTGCGGTTTCCAAATGGGCTGGACTGAGGAACCAGGCCAGGAGACGCAAATGAGACGGGAAATGAAGGGGAAAAGCTTCAAGGCTGCAGTCTCCGGAGCGACTGCTTGCACTTGGTCTTCGCCTGCATTATGCCCTTCCCCCATTCATTCTGCCAAGGCTTGTCACTCCCACCCAGACAGCTGACTGTCCGTCACCTGGGGGCAGGGGTTGGTGCCTTGTAAAAGTTGATCACCAGTCAGATGCCTGGGTCCAGGAATGGTGACAGGCAGGCAAAGTCTGTCCGTGGCCTCCTCCAGGACTGGCCGCTTCTGAAAGCATGGCGGACAAAGCTCTGCCAGCCCAACTGCAGGTGGCCCCCAGGGGAATGTGACCGGTTCAAGAAAGTGCTCAGTGGGCTCGCAGCCCCTCCCACCTCCTTTCTGACCACTAGGCTGTCCAGAGAGGCCATATGGAAGTTAGGTTCAGAGTGTTATTCAGGAACACCCTAATCGGCTTCTCAGGCCCCTCAACTCCTGTTCACCCTGGGGTCACCTCCCTGGCCACCTTGCTTTCTTTGATTTCTTTCCTCCCTCAGCCCCCTCCCCTCCCCACCCTGCTCCCTTAAGTCTGAGGCAGTGATTTACAGTCAGGGTCCCGTTGGGCATAGTCTCCAGCTGGGGTGCTATGAAGGGAGTTCCAAAGGGACTGGGGGTTGAGGGGCACTAGGTTTTCCCTTGGGCCCAGTTATCTCCACATCCACCATCCATAGCCCCAAATTCTTTGCAGCCTTCAAACGTCTAAGAAACAACCCCCTACTCACTCCCCAAAAACAAAAGATATGGCTTGGAAATTGAACAGGTCTTGATGTCCCAGGAAGCATCCAGATGAGAGAAAATTGGATGAGAGGGCAGAGATTTCCTAGAAATTTGACCAGATCTCCAAGCAGAGAAAGAGACTTAGGAATATGGAGTTGAGAGACCTGGACCCAGAGAGGTCCCTAGGATGGTGACAGATTGATGATGAAGTAGCTCAGAGGTCAGGCGGAGTAGCATCAGACTCAGGAACCATTAAGCCCAAGGTAGGTCCAGGCCTGGGGATAAGACTGGACAGAGTGGCAATTTGAAGATAGGTCTCTCAGGTGGCAGGCCTCAGGTCTTGTGGGGAGTGGCTCCCGGGGGCGGGGGCAGGGGCGGGGCGGGGGGAAAGGGAAGATAAAGTTTGGGGCTGGACAGCTATTCTGGGCCTTGTCACTGGCAAGCCTCTGGATCTAAGGGCACTGTTGGGAAATCTTGTAGAGTCAAGTTCTAACTGGCGTTCTCAACTGGCAAGAGTCTTCTTGCTGACACTGCTGACAATTCCCCAAACTGGGAGGCTATAAAACCTAGTGATTTGAATCCCCAGTCTGTCCCTCATTGGTGGTGTGAACACAGGCAAGTTACTGGTCTTTTTTGTGCCTTAATTCCCTTATCCATAGAAGAGGGATAGTCCTACTGTAATGGATTGTTGGGAAGATTGAGTTAGTATGAGTTAATATGAGTAATGCAAATACTACATAGGACCTGTCCTTAAAGTCTGGTTCACAGGGAAGAGTGGGGAGTGTGTGGACCCGGTATTACTCCTTCCTTTGGCTACCCTCACCCTTTCTTGCCCACTGCTCTTTGAGCTTCCAAGGCTGAGCCCAGTCTATGGAATGCTCTGCCCCAGAACCTTGCTAGATCCAGGCCTGAGGTCAAGGAAGGAGGATCCTCTGTTTCTACTGGTGCCTGGGCCCAGTCAGGTAGCCAGTAGGATAGGGTGGGAGGTGCTAGGTACAGCCTGTGCTGCTTCCAGAAAGACAGAAGAGGGGGAAAGACCTTATCTTGAGCATGACTATGTCCTGCTTGGACACCATGCTTAGCATGGGGAAACCGAAGGGAGAACAAGACGAAAAAGTAAGTCTTTTATTTCATTTAATCTTCACAAGGATCTTAAGAGTTTCCCGCCTGCATTATGACCAATTATTCCTATTTTACAGCTGAGAAAACAGGAAGCTGGAAGTGGTTAAGCAACCTGCCCCCAAGGTTATACAATTCAAACCCAGAAAACCTAGACCAGAATCCAGAGAAGAGTCTGTTCCTAGCCTGAGGTCTTCAGCAGGGTTTTGCCTCCCTTTCCCCACCCCCTCTCCAGCAGACTCCCTGAAAATGTTTGTTGGTGGTTCCCTATAGTTTGTTGGTGGGTGATATGGGAAAATCAAAGGGTCAGGGAGCTCAGTTGAGCTCTGCAGGCCACATTCTGCCTCCTGGTACCAACAATCTCCAGATCTTATTTAAAATTAAATGAGCAGGATATCAGGCTCTTCCTTGCTGGAGCTCAGGTCTATTAATCTCTGCGTATTTCAGTTTTCTCACCTGTAAAATGGATATATTAGACTTCTTTCATTTGGATTGTTGGGACCCTTTTTTGAGAAAATAGACTCTTAAAGTTTGTTGGGCACGTAAACTTTATTGTTTCAGAGTTCAGCAAATGATAGACACTTTTTTTCTTCCCATCCCTGGCGCCTGAAGGCAGTAGAGAAGACCAGCTGGAGATGCGGACTGGGCTCGCTCAAATGTGTGAGCCCCCTTACGTATGTTTCCGGTCTTCGCCTCGATTGCGATTTTGATCTTTACGGGAGGACTGGGGCTGCGCTTGCTTGCTGACCGCCCAGGGCAGGTGGGCAGGACCTTGAGGGTTCCGGGAGCTTTGGGCTGCTAGCACCGGCGACCACAGCTGGTTGGGCGGTAGTCCCATCAAGCAAAGGGATGATATTCTTAAAGCACAGTGGCCTGAGGTGAGGGGGTGAGACGGAGTTGGCGAGGCCAGGCTGGAAACAGCGTTCACCCCGGTTGAAGCGGACCCTGAGTCTGCCCTTGGGGAGCCCAATGAGTAATCCAAGGGGACCGCAGGGACATGGAGAGAACTCAAGGTGAGGAAGAGATGCTGACTCAGGAGGCTGGAGCCGCTGGCTGTGCCAGGAAAGTGTAGGCTTAAGCTTCTAGAATCTTCTGTAGAAACCATAATTTTCCCTCTTGGAAAAGGAGACTCTTGAAAGCCTGCAATCAGACTTGCTCCTGGTTGGTCTTAAGGAACATCTATCTACAAGCGTCTCTTTAGTAGGTCGTTGTTGCTTATCATGACGAGTGAACCCATATGAACTCTGTGCATTAGAAACTTTCACATTTTGAAAAATGAGAAGTGGCAGACCTCATTTGTGTTCCTGAAGTCACTGCCGCCTCTTTGGCGGGTCACCGGTAGAACTCTGGACGTCTGCCCTCCACCTGCTGCGCAAACCTGAGCGTTCTCCAGCTTGTGGGGGCCCACGTGGTTTCTGGTGGCCGGGGGACAAAGGCAGCTGGAGCGTGGGGAAAAGATAGAGGCCCAGACCCTCAGAGACTTGGCCTTAAAAGTGGCGAGGTGCCCTGCCGCTTGTCCATTCTCCAACTGGTGCGCGCCGGTCAGGATTCAGGAGCCGGGTCACACTATAAAGGGCTCAGCTTCCCGCGGGGGCAGCGGCGAGGCCAGGCGCCCGGAGTGCGCAGAACCCTTCCTGGCTCTCTCTTTCCTTCCCTGCCGGCAGAGCCAGGCCCACCGCAGCCTCGCAGGCCCGGAAGGGGGACAAGACCGCGGACCCGATCCTGGTGCTCCTCACGTGAGGAAGGTCCTTCACTTCAACCAACTACCAGGCTTGCGGCCTGGAGCACGTCGACAGCTTGCCGTACCTCGCACAATTCTGTCCTTGGGCGCTAGCGGCCTTGTATGGCCAGAGGATTTTTTTTTTTAAGACAAAAAAAGGAAAATAAACGTTGTTTTTTGACCCAGTGGTCACTCCTGGTCCCACAGCCAACTTTGGTTTTCTCTCCCTTTTTCTTTGAAGTAACAGAAACTAGAGAAAGTCACAGACGTGCTCCTCTTCTGCAGTAACCAGAGGATGTCAAGTACGCAGCTCCTATCCTGCAGTAACCAGATGTCAAGTACGCAGCCTCATACTCAAAGACAGCCGAGGGCTTGTTGGGAGCGCCGCTGGACCCATAAAATTTGAACCTGGTCCCGGACTCTGCGCCTTTCGCGATATAGTCAGTTGCACAGCGAAGGTGGGAGGAGCCGGGCGTCGGCCGATGGCGCCGAGTCCGGACAAGGTCTTGGCAGCCGCCCAGAGAGGGCCGGAAGGAGCCCTTGGGGCCGGGCTGGCCCGGCGACGAGCTGGGCGGGGAGCGCCCGCAGCGTTTTCCCTGGTGGTAAACGCGCCAACCTCTGGCCGCGTAGGCCTATTACCCGGGGACAGTGTGGCAGTTAGAAAAGCTTTTCCAGGGATGCCCAGAAACGTCCGGAGATTTCCTGGGGAGTGTGGCCCCTCAGACGTTGCTCTAAGGAAAGCGGGGCCTCGCGTTTTCAAAGAGCTGGGACACTAGTTTTTCTACAACGTGCCACCGGTGTTTATGCCCGGCGCTTGCTAATGGGAACTTAACACAGCCCGCAGGGCCTCAGTGGTTGTGGGAGGCAGGTGCGTCCACATGCGCCTTCCACCGCATGGCAAAGGGTCAGCAGAAGTTGAGACTCTGGCGATGCCCAGATTTTCCGTCTGGCTGCTTTTCTAAGGTTCGTTAGTAAACGAAGACTTGGACTATTGAGGCTGAAGTCCCTGAAAGAGCCCTTGCCCCTCGAGTACGCACCCCACCCCCATCTTCCTCCCTCAACCTTCCGCTCCACCATTAGTGGAGGCGCCAAGATCCCCGTCCAGGGCAGCCCTAGGGGGAGCGCCAGTGAAACAGTGTGGGCTTGCGAGGGGTCCCGGGGGAACGCTTGGACACGTTTGCAGCCTCCACCTTCACCTGGATCATTTATTTGCTCTGAGACCTTGGGCAACTTACTTGACCTTTCTTGGTGTCCTTCTCTGCATAATGGAAATAAATAGTCCTACCTCAAAGGGAGGGGGCGTGGTGCCCTGAGGACTTCTGGAGTTACTTCATGTCCCATAAAAAGTAGTATGCGGCTTGCTTTTAGAAGGCGATAAATGTCATTTCCCTTTAAGCACACAATCAGGGTAAACTCAAGATCCTGTGTCTCCTACGCTAACACACAGGCACGATGAGACTCAGTGGGCTCAGGATCTGTGAAGATGAAAGACTGCAGAGGAGTGGGTGCTCAAATGTAGGCCGGTGGGCTTAATAATGCCAGGACTGCTTTGACTGAACCGATTTTGAGGAAAATTCCTTTCCACTTACGTTTTTGTGCCTTTCTCTCCTGTTTTGTGCTTTTCTCCGTTTGTTGTGAAACACCTTCCCACTCTATTCCCCTGCCTGTCTGAAAAGTTAAGGCAACATTTGCCACTCCCATCGTCCAGAAACTCATTTCAAAGGCCACAGAAAAGCAATGGATAGATTTCTCTTTGCAAACGGACCAGTGAAAATAATGTGGGCTTAGAAGTAACGTCTTCTGGTCTCTGTTACTCTACAATGGCAAATTCACTACACTCTGATTCTTAATTTCCTCATCTGTAAAATGGGGATGATGATAATAATGCTTCTTTAGAGGATCTTTGTGGAAATTAAAAGAAATAATCTATGTGAAGCATTTCATACTGGCAATCCAGGAAGACAGAGTCAAGAATTCACTGAAAGCAATAACCGCAATAATAACCCCCCTCAATAAAACCTAAACAAAGAGGAGAAACCCCACAACATACATTTCCAGTACTGATTGACTAGGGCTTATTTTTGTTCAGGTTGAGAGATCAACAGAAGTAAAAATTCAATCCAGTTTCAGAGAGGGGGTTCAGGACACTCAGATGAGAAGGGACAACTGTGCCCAGTTTGCGACTTTAAAACTCAAGACAGGTCCCTGTCAAGCCTGGGGATATTTTTCTGCAAACACATCTTAGTTTCTCCAGTATCAATGCAGGAAATTGTCATGTTTTAGAGGAAGGCTGAAGATAAAACACAGTCACACATGATAAAACTGCAGAATTACTCCAGATATGCTGAAGTGTTCTTTTAAAACAGGGAGAAAATCCAAAACTATTTTTTTTCTCATGCTTTCAACTATCAAAGTGAATATTTGTATTGCTTCTCATTTTATGTCTCTTTTCTCCACATAAATGTGTATCTATTTTGCATGTGTGTTCATGCTAAGTCACTTCAGTTGTGTCCAACTCTTTGTGACCCCGTGGACTGTAGCTCGACAGGCTCCTCTGTCCTTGGGGATTCTCCAGGCAAAAATAGTGGAGTGGGTTGCCATACCCTCCTCCAGTGGATCTTCGCAACCCAGGGACTGAACCTGAGTCTCTTCTGTCTCTTACATTGGCAGGTGGGTTCTTTACCATTTGCACCACCTGGGAAGCCTATTTTACATATATATGTGCAAATTTTCCTTTTGTGTGAGGGGTTTTTAAAGTAATCAAATTATTAAATTATTAAATTCATGGTTTCTATTAAAAATCAGAGGTAACAAAGATTTTTCTTTCTCTATTCTTCATATAAAAACCCCAACCTGTCCAACAAAATAGAATTTACCATCTCTAGTTAATTTTGTAAAATCTATTTAGTTATTCTTTGGGTTGTGCTCTCCATCCTCTTAAAAATATGAACCCATCAATTATATTAGCCATATGGCTTGATCATAACAGCTAATTTCCATTTCATAATGTAATTGTTGTTTAAACACTGACAATTTATTAGTCAAGGTGTTTGGGAAAGTTCTCTCTGGCTCTGTCTTTTTAAAATGATGATTGAAATGACTATAAAAACTCAAAGCCATTAGACTATTAGTTTTCCTGGTTTTAGATTCTGTGGCTTCTCAGCATAAAATATCTCCAAGGAGAATCTTCTGTTTGCTCTGTGGTCCTGGAACTCGCAACATGGACGTCCAGGGCAGCTTTGTTTTCTTTGCCAGACAGACTTTGAACAGTGAGAATTTGATGTAATGGGAGGGGTGCACCAGGCTCCTCGGTTATGTTGGACATGAGTGCTGGTTGGAAAGGCTGTACAGTCATACATTACTGCAGACAAAACATGTCATCCTTCAGTGATCTTAATGCTTTGTTCCGTTAAATGTACTCCCTCACATAAGTGGCAGTGTATTTATGGGTAAACAGATGTTCTCCACTATCATCTCAGAATTAGAAAGCTGTGGTTTATGGTTTGCTTTAAGCTCCGAGTTTCTCATTTCCCTGAGTATTTTCCAGAGTCATTTCTGTTTTTTTCCCTACCTATCTGAGTTTTGGTTCTATCGTGACCTTATTTTTGGTTTAGGGGTAAAATTTTCCTGCTTTGTAATGCACATTTTATGAGCCTCTACAAGTATTCACATATAATACATGAAAGAAAGATGTAGAACATAACACTAAAACATGCCATATTTAAGGTAATTTGGCTTTAATACAGTCTGACTTAAAGGATATGGTTTTAATGACCTGCTCTATATATCCCTTAGTTCAAATAAAAGAAAATTTATCAGCCTGTCTCCTAGAAGATGGAACTTAAATGCCAGATAGATGGCTGGTCTATTAATAAGCAAAATGATTTGACTTTAAGTCAGTTGAGGAAAGGTGAAATCTTTTGGTAAGTTAGCCTACTCCCAATTAACTAGAATTTTTAAAAACTTACATTAAGTGAGTAATTACATTACATTTCATTATAGTTATTTATGATCTATTCTTGATTATATTTTCTGATAAAGACACTCCATTCAGGTGCACTTCATTGAAAGTATTTGTTAAGAGCATGAGTAGGTTTTCAGATCTTAAGAAAAGGTGTTTATCTTAAAGGCCTTCTGTCATCTTCACTTGATTATTGGACCACAGGTGGGCTTAGCATTAGATCTCTGCTCTCAGGACGATGAACTTGCTACCACTTTATCAACAGAACTAAGACCTCTTCCCCAATGATATGCTTACAAAAATAACAAGTTTATACAATAATTAAATTGAGAGTGGCTAACAGTGCCTTGAAGTAGTGGATGATCGATCATTATTGAGCATGGGTAGGTATCATAGACCTTTCATTTGTTCATGCTATTATTATTATTTTTTAATAAACATCATTGAAATGTAGCATCCTTAGAGAAAGTGTATTTATCTGTTCTTCTCTTGTTTGACATTTAAGCTATATATCCTGTTTGGGCTGTTTTGAATATTGTTGCTGTGAACATTCTTGTACGTGTTTGTTGGTGCACATAGGGTGCTTTTCTGGTGAGCATAACACCTAGGATTGGAATTGCTGGGTTATCATGTATTATATTGATCGTTCCTCCTACTGAGGATTATGTAATAATCCTTCAGTGGCATCCCATCTAACTCAGAATAAAAGTTAATGGCCTTACAATTACTTACAGAGCCCTAAACAATTTGATCTCGACACCAGTTTCTTTCTTGCTGTCTCTACTGCAGCTAAAGTTACCTCCAGGCTGTTCCAAGAACATGCCAGATCTGCCACCCAATTAGGGCCTTTGCCCTTGCCACTTCTCTTTGCCCGGTAGTGTCTCCTCCAAATATTTACAAGGCCCCTTCCTTATCTCCCTCACTTGACTCAAAGGCTACCTTCTTAGTAAGGCCTTTCCTAACCCAGTCAGTTAAGCTGTAACCCCTCTCTATTACTCTATTACACTCATTATTTTTCTTTGCTTTCTGTTTTTCCACAGTACTGATCAGTGTCTGGCATGCTATGGTTTTATTTGTTTGTTTTGGGTTTCCTCTCACTAGAAAGTAAACTCTAAAAAGGCAAGTGTTTTTTTCTTCTTTACTGCTGTATCTGCTGCTATATCAACAATGTGCTAGTTCTAGAACAGTGCCTGATAAACAAATAAATGTTTAAATAGATAGTTATTGAACTAATAAATCAATGGATGAGAAGAGGAGGTCACACTGGCCTCAAGCTGTTGGTTTCTGCTGTGTTTGTAATTGACTCTGTGACCTTGGACAAGTCACTGCCAGCTCCCTTGGTTGTCAATAGGGATAATAAACTCTGCCTCTGTCCAGAACTGTTAAGTGGACCAAGTGAGGTAATATGGGTGAAAGTGTTCTCTGAAGTTAAAGTCTTTATCAAAATAGATATTTCCAATTGACCCATATTTCTGCTTTATTGACTATGCCAAAGACTTTGACTGTGTGGATCACAATAAACTGTGGAAAATTCTGAAAGAGATGGGAATACCAGACCACCTAACCTGCCTCCTGAGAAATCTGTATGCAGGTCAGGAAGCAACAGTTAGAACTGAACATGGAACAACAGACTGGTTCCAAATAGGAAAAGGAGTACGTCAAGGCTGTTTATTGTCACCCTGCTTATTTAACTTCTATGCAGAGTACATCATGAGAAACGCTGGACTGGAAGAAACACAAGCTGGAATCAAGATTGCCAGGAGAAATATCAATAACCTCAGATATGCAGATGATACCACGCTTATGGCAGAAAGTGAAGAGGAACTAAAAAGCCTCTTGATGAAAGTGAAAGAGGAGAGCGAAAAAGTTGGCTTAAAGCTCAACGTTCAGAAAATGAAGATCATGGCATCTGGTCCCATCACTTCATGGCAAATAGATGGGGAAACAGTGGAAACAGTGTCAGACTTTATTTTTTTGGGCTCCAAAATCACTGCAGATGGTGAGTGCAGCCATGAAATTAAAAGACGCTTACTCCTTGGAAGAAAAGTTATGACCAACCTAGATAGTATATTCAAAAGCAGAGACATTACTTTGCCGACTAAGGTCCGTCTAGTCAAGGCTATGGTTTTTCCAGTGGTCATGTATGGATGTGAGAGTTGGACTGTGAAGAAGGCTGAGCGCCGAAGAATTGACGCATTTGAACTGTGGTGTTGGAGAACGCTCCTGAGAGTCCCTTCTGCAAGGAGATCCAACCAGTCCATTCTGAAGGAGATCAGCCCTGGGATTTCTTTGGAAGGAATGATGCTAAAGCTGAAACTCCAATACTTTGGCCACCTGATGCGAAGAGTTGACTCATTGGAAAAGGCTGTGATGCTGGGAGGGATTGGGGGCAGGAGGAGAAGGGGACGACCAAGGATGAGATGGCTGGATGGCATCACAGACTCGATGGATGTGAGTCTGAGTGAACTCTGGGAAATGGTGATGGACAGGGAGGCCTGGCGTGCTGTGATTCATGGGGTCGCAAAGAGTCGGACACGACTGAGAGACTGAACTGAACTGAACTGAACTGAATTGGCCCATAAGAGGCCCCAGAAAAAATGAGTTAAGATGATGAAACAAATAATGATTGTACACTGAGAGCATAACTTATCCCTCTCATGTCTTACGAAGGTTAATGCATGTCATTGTTCAACTGCCTCTTACTAACTGATGCATTTTCTCCTCACTAGAGAGTGGAGTTCGAGGGGTCTTTCAGACATCTGCATCTGAAATCTCCATTCATGGGAAGGACTGGGAATGCTAAAGGAAACCCAGAATCAGCTTGAATGCTGACAGCAGTAATAAGTTTGAATATTTAATGAGTGCTCACTGTATGTCAGGCAAACAGTGTTTTGAATGTATTAGCTCATTCATCATCATAACATCCCTTGGAGGTACTGCTACTACTCTCTGTTATCCAGGTATGGAAAATGAAGCAGAAGGGGGTAAAGTAACTTCACCAAGCTTGACAGGTAGGCCAGGATTTGAACCCAAGTAGTCAGGTTCAGGGCTGTAGTCAACACCTCTTTGCTTTGCTGCCCAAGTTCTAGTAGTCTTCTGGGTGTCTCTGCTGTACTGTAGGATAGCACAACTAAGTCCATGACAGGAGAACTCTCCTCAACAAGCTTACGCAAGAGGCCAGGACAGAGTGAGTGCTCTGTGAAGCTACTAATGAGGGCACTGCCATATACTGTGTAATTACTTGAATTAGAAAGACAGCCATGTATGAAATTGAAAACAAAAACCATTTGAAGCATAAAAATACTTTTCAAAGCTATTTGTCAGTGGACTAAGTAATTTGATTGGCAGAAAAAAATTATCAACAAAAATGATAAGTGTGATGAATTGAAACACAGCACATATGTTTAAATATATGAGTTCATCCTAATGATACAGAAAAAGTCTCAAACTGGTTATCATTGAAGAATGCTAGAGAATTCATTATTTTAAAAATTGGCAAATAAAGGAAAATGATTTATTCTGCCCTTTAATATTAATTGTACCATGGAGTAACCAAACATAGATGAAAAGGTTTCTTTTTATACAAGTATCTGAACACATATATGAAGACACAGTAGAATTGGAATATCACCATTTTCCACCTCCAAATGAATGAACAATCTAGGCATTGAGCCTCAACAGTGTTGAGAGACAGCAGACATTATGTGCCTCCTGATGGAAGGACACAATTAAAATATGAGGTAGTTTTGCTAAAAAAAAAAAAAAATTGGACTGGAATATGATTAAGCTCCCAGATCCAAAGAATAATTTACAGAAAATAGAGAGGACAGAAGAATATGTTAAATAATGCACCTACAAAGTCCAGTCTGTGGGAAACTTGAGAGGACAAACAATCCAATTTATTTAACAAAAACATCACAGAGAATAAAAGAAAAGGAAGAGGAACCTTTGAATTAAAAGATACTCAAAAGACATATTAGCTGGTTGTAATATGTATATTTATTTGGATTGTGGTTTGAAACAACAAACTGTACAACAAATTTATGACATTGTTGAGACAATTAGAAATTTGCACATTGAGTGAAGGACAGGGAAGTCAGGCTTGCAGCAGTCCATAGGGTTGCAAAGAGTCGGATACGACTTAGCAACTAAGCAACAACAGTAACCAAATATTTAATGATATTAAAATGCTGCTGTTTTAAAAATAAATGTAATGGCATTATGTGCTGTGCTGTGCTTAGTCGCTCAGTCGTGTCTGACTCTTTGGGACCCCCATGGACTGTAACCTGCCAGGCTGCTCTGTCCATGGGCTTCTCCAGGCAAGAATACCGGAGTGGGTTGTCATGATCCCCTCCAGGGGAATCCTCCCAACCCAGGGATTGAACCCAGGTCTCCTGCATTGCGGGTAGATCCTTTAACATCTGAGCCACCAGGAAAGCATTTTAGTTAGGTTCAAAAAGAGTCCTTATGTTTTAGAGATATATACTAAATACTTATGGATGAAGTAACATGATATCTGGAATTTGCTTCAAAATAATATGGCAGGAGGGGATGGATGTGTACGGAGATGAAACCAGATTGGCCATGAGTTGATAATTACTGAAGCTGAGGGATGGGTACCTTTAATGCTTTAGTGAATGTATAAAATTCTCCATAATAATAGAATATTCCAAAGTGTTAGCAGAGACTGAAAAATGTATTGTGTTTGTTTGACTTTTCTTCTGGGTAAAATGAAAATGCTTGGCAATACCCATATTGGTGGAGATATGAAGTAGTTAGAAATGAAATCTTATACATTGCTGGTGGGAATGTAAAATCATATTGGGAAATACTATCTGGCAGTTCTGTATAAAGTTAAACATATACCTACCCTATGACTCAGCTATCTTATTTCCAGATATTCACCTAAAAGAAATGAAAACATATGTCCATAAGCAGATTTAAACAAGAAGTTTTTGGTAGCTTTATTCATGAGAGCCAGAAATTAGAAATGATCCAAATATCTATTAATAGGAGAATGGATAAACAATGTGTGGTATATTTGTATAATGGGATACTACTCAGCAATATGTAGGAAAATACTACTGATAAAAGCATTCACATGGCTGAATCTCACAGACATGATGCTAAAAGACTGAGTAGAAGTCTATAGTGATACAGAAGAATCTATAGTGCATTTTTTCTATGATGCAGTGCTAGAAATCAGGAAAATTGTTGCCTCTGGGAAGGGGTTTTGAATGACTAGGGCAGGAGAGATCTTTATTGGTGTGGTGGTTACAGGGGTGTATATGTTTCTCAAAATGCATGACCTGTGCATTTAATATCTGTACATTTCACTGTGTGTAAATTATATTTCTATTTTAAAATATTAAATAAACGTGGTTCAGGCAATCTCTTGCCTGGTGTGAGGCATAGAGGCAAAGCTGTCTGTTGTTTTAGCATAGCTGCTAAGGCGGCTTCAGCCTGGTAGGATCCCTGGGGAGATGAGCCCTCCATGAGATTTTCCTATATTTGGTTCAGGCTCAAAGTTTTCTTTCTTGAAACAACTGGTCATGTAGGCCCCAAAGAAACAGCTATTTAACTATTTGGTTAAGCTCTAGCTGAAGGTCAAAGACAATTGATTTTTAGGCATCTCTCTGATCAGCAGAAACCAGACAATGTGAGGCACAACACTAAAGGCCTGGGAGCTGGGAGCAGGAGGCTGGGCATTGGGCTCAGTATCTTACTAGTGTCAGTGTTGCCACAGACAAGGCCCTTCTCTTCTTGGACCTCAGCTTCTTTCTTCCCCACATGAAGGAACTGTATAGAAGTCTTCTGGGGCATCTGTCAGACCTAACACTCTGAGACTCTGTAGAGCTTTATGTTTGCTACAGAGCCTTACCTGGAGTGGTCCAGAAATGCCCAGACTGAACTCAACATTTTCTTCTCTAAGTTTGTTCCTCTTCCTACATTTTTTTAATCAGCTTCTCAGCGCTACCCTTGTGCATTCATTCATTCTGCAGATGCTTACTGAACCTACAGTGGGTTCCAGTGTCTGCTCCAGGTGTTGGTGATATAGCAGTGAACAAAGAGACAAGATCTCTGCCCTGAAAACCCTCATATAATATAACGGGGGGAGATAGATGGTAATAGAATTGTATGATGTGTCAAAAACTATAGAGAAAGAGGATAGGGAATGTTAGGAAGAATGATGTTGTAGTTTTTATGGGGGTGGCCAAGAAAGACCTCTCTTGGAAAGTGATGGTAGGTAGATGCATGGAAATTGATTGTTCCATGGATGGAGGAACCTGGTAAGCTACAGTCCATGGGGTCGCAAAGAATCGGACATGACTGAGCGACATTTACTTTACTTTACTTTAATCCACCCTTATTGGACACTCCCCATGCCTAACCATCTTGTGAGCATTCCAATTTCACCATGTAATATTTCTCAACTTTATTTTTTTCCCTAACTACTAACACTCAGGTTCAAACCCTAATCATCTCCTCTCTGGATTACTACAAGAGTCTCCTAACTACTGCCTGCTCCTTGTCTTGTCTCCTGAAATCAGTTTTCTACAAAGTCATGCCAGAGTTATCTGAAAGGCATATCTGACTATGTCATTCTCCTGCTTAAGACTCAACAATGGCTCTCCCCTGCCAACAAGGTAAAGCCCAGATGCCCTAATGAGGTATTTAAGCCTTTTGTGATCTGGCCCCTCGTGTCTTCTCCAGCCACATCTCTCACTCATGCTTGACTTGATGGCTCTGTCCCAAAGTAGAATTTCCCCTCCATACACAACACAGCACAATGCCAAAATGCTGATATCTCTCTTTACATGCCAATATAAGTCCTACTTTTAAGATCCATTTTATTTATTTTATTTTTTGGCCATGCCTTGTGGCTTGCAGGATCTTTGTTTCTTGACCAGGGATTGAACCTGGGGCCTTGGCTGTGAAAACATTGAGTATTAACCACTGGATCTCCAGGGAATTCCCTTAAGATCCACTTAAGATCTACTTTAGTAATCACCTCTTCCATCTGATATCCAGACTCTGCAACTTAACCCACATTAAGGGCAACCTAAAGGGTGCCCCTCCTTTGTGGTCCCATGACACCCTAAACACATCTTTTTTTAAAATCACTTTATTTGCCATATTGTTCTAAAGTAGCCTGGAGTAGCCTAAAGTAGCTCTGTTTCCCCTAGGATATGAATTTTCTGGGCATAGAACCATTTCTGTAATTGTGACTGCAACCAAACATCAATCAATGACCTTATTTGGGTTCTGATCCTCCCATTCCCTGGCCCTCACTGATCTCAGTGAGCCAACATGATGATTTAAAACTTGTGACTGAAAGACAGATAATAGGAAATATCCCCATTTCAAGGCTGATTTCAACTCAAGTTAATCATCAGAGAATTACAGATACTTAGATTTAGGCGAGCCATTCCAGGGAATCCAGGTGCTAGTCCCACTACCCACCTAGCACTTGGAGGCCTTTCATCATTTCTACAAGTTGTAGAGTTGTGCAGTCGTTCAAGTGTGGTGTAATGGTGCTAAGAGTATGGGGAATCCTCAGTTCACTGGAGGCTTCCTCTTTCAGGATGTTGTGTGAGAAAATCATGAAACAGGAAGTTATTTGTGTCAGAACACACATGTTTTTCCTTATAGATACATGCATATACACAGTATAATTTTAAATCTATAAATTGCTTAAAATGATGAATGGCAGCCTATTACCTAAAATGTTAAAGATAAGTTAGGGACTGAGATAATACCCAGAGAGAAAATTATTTGTAAATTGAAATTAAAACCATCTGTCAAAGCAAGAGGCTCAGAGTCAAAAGCACCTGGGTAGGTGGGCGCCCTAGATGGATGGCAGGGGACAAGAACCCACCTAGGCAAGTGACTGCTAGCTGGAACTGGCACTCTGGGCACCAGTCTAGCTCTACAAGCAGAAGAGGAGACTGAGCTTGAAGCAGAAGCTTCAAGTATCACTTTGTCTCAGAGTTTTGTGAAGTATACCTTACTAACTTTTGCATATCCCAGTTGAACTCAGTGTGCTTGACTTGCTTAAGCTTATATTTTATCTGAGTGAAGAGCTTCTCTCTTTTTTTTTTTTGCCAGATGATTTTGTAGAAAATAGAGACTTATCTGTAAGTAAGAATAATAACAAACTCTTAAGGAATCAGATGACAGGATGAGAAGGTTGAATGGTATCACCAGCTCAATAGACATGAATTTGAGCAACTCTGGGAGATGGTGAAGGACAAGGAAGCCTGGTGCGCTGCAGTCCACGGGGTCACAAAGAGTCAGATATGACTTAGCAACTGAACAACAACAAAAGAATCAGAATTCTTTAAATTCTATCTTTGCCCCTTGTCCTTAATCTCTAAGTAGTTTGGGAGTAAAAACCTACAAAGGAAAGCACTGAAATGTTGAAAAGTGGAAAACTTACTTTGTCCAGAAGTCATTCAGTCTATCTAGCATAGCCTCTTCGGTGGCTATTCCCTTGGTTGAGTCGAGGTCTGTATTTTCATGGCTTCCACTCATTGATCCTGGTTCTAACGCAGGACCACGTGGAACAAATCCAAATGACCTGTCTGTCACATTATGGTCCTTGAATATTCCAAGGCAGTTAGCTTGTGTGAACAGAAGTCACTGAACTCATGAATATTGTGCTCAGTACAGTGCTAAGATGCTTCAGCTGCTACATGCTTCAGGTGCTTCTTGAGATCAAGAGCCATAGCTTGCAAAGAGGCCAAGCTTCTTCTAGTGCACTGAGAAAATAGCTAAAGTATAAAATGTTTAGAGCTGGAGGGAGTTTTTAAGATTTCTCCAGGTCTTATTCCCCTGTTTCAGTGGTTCTCAGCCTTAATGGAAGGTATGGAGGAATTTTAAAAACTCCTGAGGACTGACTCCTACCCACAAAGATTCTCATGTAATTGACCTGGGGTGTAGCCTGGATATCAAGATTTTAAGTATCTTGTCCTAGATTGCGGATTCAAGAGTGCTGATTTTTGCGGATGGCGAAACTGGCTTCCAGAGAAGTCACACATCTTGCTCAGGTTATGTGGTGGGTGGACACGAACAAAGGACTCAGCCCCCCGACATCTGTTATACTATTCATAGCATATGAGTAGTACTAGTCATTTTTGCCTCAAACAGACACCCCCTCCATTGAGGACTGAGGAGCAGGCTCCAGTTCAGCAGGGTACAGCTAAGATTGCTCACCTTTCAATTTTAGGACAAGTTATTAGAAAGCAGCTTTCATCATTCTACTTCTCAAATATCACCAAATAGTAATATTTCGTGTGGAAAAGTAGTATCACTTTGCTCATTGACGTTTTAGTAAAGGGAATAATCTTACTTTTTATGACATTTACTCCTCCCATGGGACTTAATAAAAGTAACTCAATTTCAAATGAAAACAAAATGAAGTCTGTAAACTTTTAAATTTATGACTGAATTGGCCTTTGTTTGTAAAGGATGTTTATCGGCAACCTTAGGATACAATGTAGAAGGCAGATTGTTGTGGTCTCTGCTCTAGGTGAGGGGGACCAGCATTGCACAGCCACCAAATGCTTCTCCAAACCTCCTAAAACTTGACTGAGTGGTATTTTTACTGATGCCGCTTTTAGGGGAAGCATGCTCTGAAACAGTTTATCTGTTTCTGGGTGACAGAATTTGGTAATTCTGTGCTTAGTTTTTTGAGGAGCCATCAAACTGTTCTCCATAGCAGAATTTTACATTTCTGTAAGCAGTTCGTGAGTGTTCTAATTTCTACACAGTTTCACCAACATTTTATTTTCTGCTTAAAAAAAAATCCAAGAATTATTCTAATGGATGTGAAGTGGTGTTTCGTTATGGTTTTGATATACATGTTCCCAGTGACTAGTGATGTTGAACATCTCTTGATATACTTATTGGACATTTGTATATCTTCCTTGGAGAAATATGTATTTAAGTACTTTGCCCACTTTTATTTTTTTCAATGTAAAATATTTAATTTAAAATTTTTGACACTACAATATATAAAATAGCTATTATAAATGCATATAGTATATTCTATAGCTGCCAAGTTTACCTTTTTTTTTTTTTTAAAGGAAACTGTAAGTTACACTGTGATTAGGACTTGTATCTTCACCCCTTGAAAAAGCCCACATTCTATCACAGTGATGTGTGGTTAGGCTTCACAGCCCCAACTTTTAAACACTTGATTCAAAAGTCATAACCAGTTTTACTGCAAAAGGACCTTGTACATGTTTATCAATTCTAGTACCATAATAGGTACCCAACAACTCATTAACATACAGAAACATGCATCATGAAAAGCAAGAAATATCACCCCTTCCTCTGCATATCAGCAACTTGTCACTCCTGAGAAACAGTGCTCACATCACTAAAGTCTGTGAACAAGCTCTTGTTGCTTTAATCCTGAGTGAAAGATGGAATGACTTAAATACAAATGCAACATATTATAGATAATTTCTTACCAAAAGGAGTCACAAGCTAAACCAAAGTATTTTACAGAATTCACTACAAGACATGATAAAAACTGTTTTCACTTAAAGCTCTCCCCCTACCCCAACCCCATCCATCTAAAGAGCCAGCTGGATGTCTTTGGGCATGATGGTGGCTCTCTTAGTGAGAATGGCACACAGATCAGTATCTTCCAACAAACCAACCAGTTACACTTCACTAGCCTCTTGCAGCGCACCAATGGTTTTTGCCCACTTTTAAATTGAATTATTTTGTTTTTAAGTTATATATTTGGACTTCTTACATGCCAAGCTAATGGTACTCAGAAAGAGGATTCCAAGAGACCAAGGTAGAAGCTGCAAGACTTATGACTTAGCTTCAGAAGGCCTAGGACTTTACTTCTACTCTATTTCATAGGTCACCCCAGATTCCAGGGGAGGGCTAGCAAAAATGTGTGACCATCTTTAATCCAGTAGAGTATGGTATTAAAATGAATTAAAAGAACTCAATTGTTTGAGTAGCGATAACAATAGTAACGAATGCTACTACAACTTTGGATTAATATGACTTCTGTTCTCCTGAGGTTTTGAAGTGCTGTCACCCATAAAAACCTTCACCATGGGAGTTTTACACATTTTAGAGATCTTTAATTATGATGAAGAGCACAGTTACTTGCTTTTTAAAATCATTTAGCCAATTCGCTTTATAATGATGGGATGAGGCAGGGGACTTGGGTCTCAGATTTGGCTCTGCTGTTGACTGGCTGACCAGCCTTTCTTGGGGGATGTCCTCTAACTTCTCTTCTATCTTGAACAAAGTATTGTTTTTAAGAAGGAAGATGAATTGATCAAGAATTAGGATATAGAAAATGTCTAAGTACAGGGCAATTTGTTGCCTGGAAGTATTCCCAAGTGTCATTTACTCACTGGGTCAGAGAAATAACTTCAGCTTAATGACCATTATTATAATAAGATGAAAAATAGCATCAGCAAACACACAAACACAGCTATGATAAGAGCTGAAGAGGGACTGAAGAGATGTCTTGGAGTTTTGAGGCAGAAGGGCAAGAAGATAAGACACAGAGCAGTTCACATCTCAGCCAGATGGACAGGAACGAGGAATACGGTTTTCTGGATCAAAATCTTCGTCAAAGAGCTGTATATAGCAATAGATCTGCAAACAATGGCTAAATCCATAATACAAAATATACAGCAAAGGGGTAGTGGTGGGGTGAGGAGAAAAGGCACCGAACATTTGTAGTGTGTGTCTTTTATATGCCAAGCGCAGGGCTGGTTGTTTTATACTAGACTCACTGGGCTTCCTTGGTAGCTCAGCTGGTAAAAAAATCCACCTGCAGAAGACCCCCGTTTGATTCCTGGGTCAGGAAGATCCTCTGGAGAAGGGATAGGCTATGCATTGCAGCATTCTTGGGCTTCCCTGGTGGCTCAGATGGTAAAGAACCTGCCTGCAATGTGGGACACCTGGGTTCAACCCCTGGGTTGGGAAGATCCCCTGGAGGAGAGCATGGCAACCCATTCCAGTATTCTTGCCTGAGAATCCCCATGGACTGAGCAGCCTGGCGGGCTACAGCATGGGGTCACAAAGAGTTGGACACAACTGAGTGGCTAAACAGCATTTTTCAAAAATAATTTTATTGAAATATAGTTATTTACAATGTGTTTAATTTCTGCTGTACAGAAAAGTGACTGAGTTATATGTTCTTTTCCATATTCTTTTCCATTGTGGTTTATCACAAGATATTGAATATAGTTCCCTGTACTATTCAGTAGGACCTAGTTGTTTATCTATCCCATATATAATAGCTTATCTGCTAATCCCAAACTCTCAGTCCTTCCCTTCCCTCTCTGCTCTCACCCTTGGCAACCACAAGGGTGGTTCTCTATGTCTGTGAGTCAGTTTCTGCTTTGTAGATAAGTTCATTTGTGTTGTATTTTAAATTCCACATAGAAGTGATATCATACGGTATTTGTCTTTCTCTTTCTGACTTACTTTGCTTAATATGATAATCTTTAGGTCCATCCATGCTGCTACAAATGGCATTATTTAATTCTTTGTAATGGCTATAGACTATATTTATTTGATTTTCATAGGCAAACACGTAAGTTAGCATCACTTTCTCCTACTTTCTGTTTTACAAATGAGGAAACTGATGCTCCGCATTCTCCGTGTGGTTCCACAGCCTGAGAGATACCATGTTTTTCTTGCATCAAGCTGCCTGCAATAAGCCAAGACACCATATTTATAGGAGAACACTGTTTAGAAAAAATTCTTATTGGTAGAGACAGTCCTCTCAATCTTAGAATGTAATCACCATCAGTTTTATAGGTCCTCTTTGAAAATGAAGAGAATATATCCTCTCAAGCTTGATTTGGAGGGTGTCACTCACTATCTATTTCTGATTACTTGCAAAATTCTTAACTATCATCTGATTACTTCATATAGAGAAAAATGATTCCTAATAGAAGAGATAATTTTAGTAATTTAAGTAAGTTAGCTGTTTAAAAAGTATGCAACTTATGGGTGGGTCTCAAGTACATTTGTATTGAGTCTAGAGAAGGTAAGTATCCTGTTCTTCCCAGTGCAGAAAGGACCCCTACTTTATATTACCACAGGATCTCAGGCCCATAGGTCTTTTTTTTTCCCCCCATAATTGAGATTTTTATTGGTTGTTTTGAGGATCAGTACACAGACATTTCAATTTGTACACAATTCTTCACATACATACCAAAAATCTTAAAAATCATGTAGTTGTGATTCTTCTCTTAACAGTTATTCCAGTGACTTTCTAGCTTAAAATTTGGAGGTGAAATTTCCTTAACAGGGTATCAGGTACCAATATCTTCAAATATTGATATGCTGTTATATCATAATTCTCACTGATTCACAATTTAGTATCATATATACTACATACTCAAACTGTCAATCATTCACAGCACATCAACAAGGTTACTAGGAAAACTGGACTACCAGGGCCAGATGTTATAGAGTGCACAAAATTCTATCCAGGAGAACCAAGATCAAGGAGTGAGTGGTTTGCTGTAGGAAATAATTCTACCAAAACAATACAGAAAGAGAAGTAATTTAAAGTGTTCAAAAAAAAAAAAGTGTTCAAAACATTAAATGTGCAACTGACTCCAAATTGCCATCTAGCATGCTTTGTGTAATAGGATATAAAAGCTACCCTCTATCTATGGAATATTAAGCTGACACCAAGACAATCAAAGCCTCTCATATTCAATATCCCACTATTTTCTGGTTTTACCAAAAAATAAACAACTAGCAAATGATTTTACCTCTTTAAAAAAAGCATTTTACACTTAAAAAATGGGAGGAGGTGGGAGTCCCTCATTTTTTAGTATGTTTCTAGAGCTACTAAAACACTTGCATTTACAAAATAATTTATAAAAATATTCCTTTGATTGTATAAGAAGGGAGACAGGGACCCCGGACAGGACTGGGTGTGTGATATTAATCAGAGTTGGCTTCTTTCACTTCTGCTTCATCAGAGACTGGGCTCTCCTCACTTTTAGTCTCTTCATTTCTTGCAGGTGAGTCTTATAGTCTCTTGGTTGGCCACTGCTATCTGTTTTCCCTTTGCTCCTCTTTTCCCTTTTGTCTGAACTTTTTTGCCTGTAGATTGATCTATTCCTGCTGTTTTTCTTGGCTTTGTCTTCACTTAAAAAAAAATTAATCAATTCATTTTAATTGGAGGCTACTTATTTTACTGGAATTTCAGTTGAGCTATTTCGAATTCTAAAAGATGATGCTGTGAAAGTGCTGCACTCAATATGCCAGCAAATTTGGAAAATTCAGCAGTGGCCACAGGACTGGGAAAGGTCAGTTTTCATTCTAATCCCAAAGAAAGGCAATGCCAAAGAAGGTTCAAACTACCACACAATTGCACTCATCTCAGACGCTAGCAAAGTACTGCTCAAGATTCCCCAAGCCAAAATTCTTCTTCAGCAATACATGAACCATGAACTTCCAGATGTTCATGCTGGTTTTAGAAAAGGCAGAGGAACCAGAGATCAAATTGCCAACATTCGCTGGATCATCGAAAAAGCAAGAGAGTTCCAAAAAAACATCTATCTCTGCTTTATTGACTATGCCAAAGCCTTTGACTATGTGGATCACAATAATCTGTGGAAAATTCTGAAGGAGATGGGAATTCCAGACCATCTGACCTGCCTCTTGAGAATCCTGTATGCAGGTCAGGAAGCAACAGTTAGAACTGGATATGGAATCCAGTGGTTCCAAATAGGAAAAGGAGTACGTCAAGGCTGTCACCCTGCTTATTTAACTTCTATGCAGAGTACATTATGAGAAACGCTGGGCTGGAAGAAGCACAAGCTGGAATCAAGATTGCCAGGAGAAATATCAATAACCTCAGATATGCAGATGACACCACCCTTATGCCAGAAAGTGAAGAACTAAAGAGCCTCTTGATGAAAGTGAAAGAGGAGAGTGAAAAAATTGGCTTAAACTCAACATTCAGGAAACTAAGATCATGGCATCTGGTCCCATCACTTCATGGCAAATAGATGGGGAAACAGTGGAAACAGTAGCTGACCTTATTTTCTTGGGCTCCAAAATTACTGCAGATGGTGATTGCAGTCATGAAATTAAAAGATACTTACTCCTTGGAAGGAAAGTTATGGCCAACCTAGAGAGCATATTCAAAAGCAGAGACATTATTTTGTCAACAAAGGTCCACCTAGTCAAGGCTATGATTTTTTCCAGTGGTCATGTGTAGATGTGAGAGTTGGACTGTGAAGAAAGCTGAGCACCGAAGAATTGATGCTTTTGAACTGTGGTGTTGGAGAAGACTCTTGAGAGTCCCTTGGACTGCAAGGAGATCCAACCAGTCCATCCTAAGGGAAATTGGTCCTGAGCGTTCATTGGAAGGACTGATGTTGAAGCTAAAACTCCAGTATTTTGGCCACGTGATGCGAAGAGTTGACTCATTTGAAAAGACCCTGATGCTGAGAGGGATTGGGGGCAGGAGGAAAAGGGGATGACAGAGGATGAGATGGTTGGACAGCATTACCGACTCAATGGACATGGGTTTGGGTGAACTCCGGGAGTTGGTGATGGACAGGGAGGCCTGGCGTGCTGTGGGTTCACGGGGTTGCAAAGAGTCGGACATGACTGAGCGACTGAACTGAACTGAATCATTTTTCAATATTGTGGTGGCTTTTGCCACACATTGTTATGAATCAGCCACAGGTGTACACGTGTCTCCCTGTCCCAAACCCCATTCCCACCTCCCTCCCCATCCCATCCCTCTGGGTTGTCCCGTGCACCGGCTTTCAGTGCCCTGTTTCATGCATCGAACTTGGACTGTTCATCTATTTCACATATGGTAATATACATGTTTCAATGCTATTCTCTCAAATCATCCCACCCTTGCCTTCTCCCACAGAGTCCAAAAGTCTATTCTTTATATCTGTGTCTCTTTTCCTGTCTTGCTTATAGGGTCATCATTACCATCTTTTTAAATTCCACATATATGCTGTACTGGTGTTACAGGGCTGTCTTTTCACTTTGCTTCTAGTTTCCTTCATTGTCCAAAAGCTTTTAAGTTTAATTAGGTCCCATTTGTTTATTTTTGCTTTTATTTCCATTACTCTGGGAGGTAGGTCAAAGAGGATCTTGCTGTGATTTATGTCAGAGAGTGTTTTGCCTATGTTTTCCTCTAGGAGTTTTATAGTTTCTGGTCTTACATTTAGATCTTTAAACTCCATTTTGAGTTTATTTTTGTGTACGGTTTTAGAAAGTGTTCTAGTTTCATTCTTTTACAGGTGATTGACCAGTTTTCCAAGCACCACTTGTTAAAGAGATTGTTTTTCTCCGTTGTATATTTTTGCCTCCTTTGTCAAAGATAAGGTGTCTATGAAGTGAAGTGAAGTGAAAGTCACTCAGTCGTGTTCGACTCTTTGTGACCCCCATAGACTATCCATAGGGATTCTCCAGACCAGAATACTGGAGTGTGTAGCCATTCCCTTCTCCAGGGGATCTTCCCAACCCAGGGATTGAACCTAGGTTTCCCATATTGTGGGCAGATTCTTTACCCGCTGAACCACAATTAGGCCTTTCAGAACTTGTTAAAAGTTTAGGTGTTCTCTCTTACCTACCTTAATGGTGGCCATCCCTTCCTTCCCTGCTGTGCCAAAGGTAAAATTTTATATATTCCCCTTTCCCTTTGGAAGGCTCTGTCACTTTTTAGAATTTAGTTCATTTAGTTGCCTTGTATACTCAGTTCTCTAATGATTAAAAAAATTTTTTTGTGGATTATCTGGGTTTTTCCTGTTCTTAGGATAAGAGTGATGCTCTCTTGAAGCTTTCTAGATCCTAAGCAGAACTCTAGATGAAATTTTTTAAATCCTTTGTATTGATATTATGGAAATATTCAAACATTTAAAGAGGTAGAGAGAAGAGTAAGTACTCACCATCCAGCTTCTGCAAGAATTATTCACTAACATTTTTCCATACCAATATCTACACATCTACTTCATTATTTGTAGCAGCAGAATTGTATTGTAGAGAATCAGAATACTTTAGTTTACATAACCATCTCCATACTGGTGGTTATGATTATCACTAGTTCAGTTCAGTCACTAAGTCATGGCCAAATCTTTATGATCCCATGGACTGCAACACGCCAGGCCTCCCTGTCCATCACCAACTCCCGGAGTTTACTCAAACTGATGTCCATTGAGTCAGTGATGCTGTCCAACCATCTCATCCTCTGTTGTCCCCTTCTCCTCCTGCCTTCACTCTTTCCCAGCATCAGGGTCTTTCCAATGAGTTAGCTCTTCTCATCAGGTGGCCAAAGTTTTGGAGTTTCAGCTTCAGTATCAGTCCTTCCAATAAATATTCAGGTCTGATTTCCTTTAGGATGGACTGGTTGGATCTCTTGCTGTCCAGGGGTCTCTCAAGAGTCTTCTCAAATACCATAGTTCAAAAGCATCCATTCTTCAGTGCTCAGCTTTCTTTAGAGTCCAACTCTCACATTCATACATGACTACAGGAAAAACCAGAGCTTTGACTAGATGGACCTTTGTTGGCAAAGTATTGTCTCTGCTTTTTAATATGCTGTCTAGGTTGGTCGTAACTTTTCTTCCAAAGAGTAAGTGTCTTTTAATTTCATGGCTGCAGTCACCATCTGCAGTGATTTTGGAGCCCAAGGAAATAAAGTCTGTCACTGTTTCTAGGTTTCTCCATCTATTTGCTATGAAGTGATGGGACCAGATGCCATGATCTTAGTTTTCTGAATGCTGAGTTTTAAGGCAACTTTTTCACTCTCTTCTTTCATGTTCATCAAGAGGCTCTTTGGTTCTTCGCTTTCTGCATAAAGGTGGTGTCATCTGCATATCTAAGATTATTGATATTTCATCTGGCAATCTTGATTCCAGCTTGTGCTTCATTCAGCCCAGCGTTTCTCATGATGTACTCTGCATAGAAGTTAAATTAGCAGGGTGACAATATACAGTCTTGATGTACTCCTTTCCCAATTTGAAACCAGTCTGTTGTTCCTTGTCCAGTTCTAACTGTTGCTTCTTGTTACAGATATCTCAGGAGGAAGGTCAGGTGGTCTGGTATTCCCATCTCTTTCAGAATTTCCCACAGTTTGCTGTGATCCACACAGTCAAAGAATTTAGGATAGTCAATGAAGCTGAAGTCGATATTTTTCTGGAACTCTCTTGCTTTTTCAATGATCCAATGGATGTTGGCAATTTGATCTCTGGTTCCTTTGCCTTTTCTAAATCAAGCTTGAACATCTGGAAGTTAGTTCACGGTTCACGTACTGTTGAAGCCTGGCTTGGAGATTTTGAGCACTACTTTGCTAGCGTGTGAGATGAGTGCAGTTGTGTGGTACTTTGAACATTCTTTGGCATTGCCTTTCTTTGGGATTAGAATGAAAACTGACCTTTTCCAGTCCTGTGGTCACTGCTGAGTTTTCCAAATTGCTGGCATATTGAGTGCAGCACTTTCACAGAATCATGTTTTAGGATTTGAAATAGCTCCACTGGAATTCCATCACCTCCACTAGCTTTGATTTTATAACTAATGATTCAGTTCAGTTCAGTCGCTCAGTCGTGTCCGACTCTTTGCGACCCCATGGACTGCAGCACACCAGGCCTCCCTGTCCATCACCAACTCCCGGAGTTCACCCAAACCCATGTCCATCGAGTCGGTGATGCCATCCTGCCATCTTATCCTCTGTCGTCCCCTTCTCCTCCTGCCCTCAATCTTTCCCAGCATCAGGGTCTTTTCAAGTGGGTCAGCTCTTCACATCAGGTGGCCAAAATACTGGAGTTTCATCTTCAACCTCAGTCCTTCCAATGAACATCCAGGACTGATTTCCCTTAGGATGTGAAAGGTTGTTGTCGAATTATGATGCCGGGATTCTTGGCCCCTGGAGGAGAAGAATTCAATCCGGGGACAAAGACGAGGCTTGATCACTCAGAGCTTTTGTGTAATAAAGTTTTATTAAAGTATAAAGGAGATAGAGAAAGCTTCTGACATAGGCATTAGAAGGGGGCAGAAAGAGTACCCCCCTGCTAGTCTTTAGCTGGATGTTATATAGTTATCAGCAGTCTGTTAATGAAAGAAAGGAAGTCTCAAAACTTAGAATGGCACCAGGCCCCTCACCCATAGGATGTATTTTGGGATAATCTTGGCTCCAAATGGTTCATCTTGGGCCATAAAAGGATTAACTTGAATTTTGAAGAAGGGCAGAGCACCATACAAATAGTGTTATTTACATAGATTAGAGGAACAATATTAGAGTATAACATACTGGTTTATCAAGTAGGTTCTGAGCCAAAAGGCAGAACCGACTTGAAGACAGAGTTTGGGGTAAATGCATAGTACATTAGCATAGCCTAAGATAAACATTTCCATAAGAAAAAGGCATTTGTTAACTTCAGGTGAAACCAGGTGTCATGGCAACACAGAATTTTAAGAGAAACCTCCTTTTAAATTTGTATAGAGAAGGAAAAAATATCGCTACTTTGTTTCCTCCTGCCACTTAAGAGAGATAAAAATGTCTGACACTTGCAGGCTATTTCCTCCATTTGGAGACCCCTGGCCTTCCTGCCTGTTACCCTCTCAGATGGACTGGTTGGATCTCCTTGTAGTCCAAGGGGCTCTCAAGAGTCTTCAACACCACAGTTCAAAAGCACCAATTCTTCTGCTCTCAGCCCTCTTTACAGTCCAACTCTCACATCTACACATGACCACTGGAAAAACCATAGCCTTGACTAGATGGACCTTTGCTGACAAAGTAATGTCTCTGCTTTTTAATATGCTATGTAGGTTGGTCATAACTTTCCTTCCAAGGAGTAAGTGTGTTTTAACCTCGTGGCTGCAGTCACCATCTGCAGTAATTTTGGAGCCCAAGAAAATAAAGTCAGCCACTGTTTCCCCTGTTTCCCTGTCTATTTGCCATGAAGTGGTGGGACCGGATGCCATGATCTTAGTTTCCTGAATGTTGAGTTTTAAGCCAACTTTTTCACTCTCCTCTTTCACTTTCATCAAGAGGCTCTTTAGTTCTTCACTTTCTGGCATAAGGGTGGTGTCATCTGCATATCTGAGGTTATTGATATTTCTCCTGGCAATCTTGATTCCAGCTTGTGCTTCTTCCAGCCCAGAGTTTCTCATGATGTACTCTGCATAGAAGTTAAATAAGCAGGGTGACAATAAACAGCCTTGACGTACTCCTTTTCCTGTTTGGAACCAGTCTGTTGTTCCATGTTCAGTTCTAACTGTTGCTTCCTGACCTGCATACAGATTTCTCAAGAGGCAGGTCAGGTGGTCTGGTATTCCCATCTCTTTCAGAATTTTCCACAGTTTATTGTGATCCACACAGTCAAAGGCTTTGGCATAGTCAATAAAGCAGAAATAGATGTGTTTCTGGAACTCTCTTGCTTTTTTGATATCCAGCGAATGTTGGGAATTTGATCTCTGGTTTCTCTGCCTTTGCTTAATCTAGCTTGAACATCTGGAATTTCACGTTCACGTATTGCTGAAGCCTGGCTTGGAGAATTTTGAGCGTTACCTTGCCAGCATATGAGATGAGTGCAGTTCTAAAGAAATGATTATAAGCCAGTAGAACTGCTGTCATTCAAAATATACATTTTGACTCCTAGCTATTTCAAAATTTATTTTCATATTAATTCTGGGACAGTTTCAATTAGAGAGATTTAGGAAAAAATCAAGTCCCAACACTTTGAAACATTCATATCATAAAATGTAGTTCTACTCTGTCTATCAAACCTCAGCATCTGGTTAAAGATGTTTGGAAAAATCCACCTATAGAGCCTTATTTAAATTTGGTCAAATTATTTGGACAGCCTTAATGTAATTACTTTCTCTGCTTTCAGTGGGAAGTCTCACTGTTATTTTGGTCCTGAATAAATATTGTTTTCATGACCACACAACTAGCTATTGATTTGATCACTTTTTAACGTAAACATAATCTGCATTTTTATGCAGAAATAGCCAAAGTATTGTATGTTTAGAGTCCTATCAGAATATGTGAAGAAATTTATATTTAATTTGATTTCATCCTAGCCTTTTATGTATTCTTAACTTATTTTGGGTTTATATGGCCTGACATTTTCAATTCAGTAGTAGTAATATGGAAATTAAAGATTTAAGTAGTATTTGTTCCATAGGGAATCTAAAATCAGCATTTGGTAGGGTGGATGTGGGCTAACCTATTAGTATAATAACTTCATTTTATTAGGTAATCTCTGGGAGTAAGCACTCATTTGAGAAAATAATTTGTCTGTTCAAAACAGCTCCTCCTTCCCTTCACCCATTGTTTGTTCTTATTGATTATTTCTTATGTTGTATATAGTATTGGTTAAAATTTATAAGAATCTCATTATATGAGGAAATAAAGACAATACATACAAGAACTAAACATCCCAGGCCCTCACTTGACAACAAGGCATATTTTTTAGCTCATACAACACAAGTAAGATGGATTTTTGTATGGCTTCAGGATCTGTTGGCATTTCCTCTTTGTAAATCACACTTACATCTCAGTCTTATTTTGTTCTGCTCATGAAAACATTTTAGACAAGTCTGCAATCATTACATGTTTCACAAAACTGAAACAGGAAGTTGGCATTTCTTTGAAATACTTCATTTTTTGAGATGTTCCTGGCTGTTTCCCAAATCTAAGTTGGATTTTTAATATCCCATTATGAGGACTGACTAGCTCACCCTGGTGATGGGAAAATAGACAGTAAGACATCAGGGTCCCAGTCCTATTTTAATAGGAATTTGGGGTGACTGCCCAAGATTTCCATGTCTCAGTTTCCACATCCATAAAATGCTTTGTAGAGGTGCTCAGTGTTTATTGAATGAATGAATGAATTAATTAATAGTCAACACTTACCAAATGCTCACCATAGGCTAGACACTTTATATGCATCATCACATTGAAGCTCTATGAAATAGATGCTGTTATTAACTCTCAGAGAGGAAAAAGGAGAATAAATAACTTGTCCAAAGTCACACAGCTAGCAACGTGTGAAATTTGAATCCTGGCCACCTAAACCCAGTACCTCTATTCTTAAACATGCTAAGTCTGAATCTTCCCCTGGCTCCAGTGGCAGAAAATCAGTTAAAGGCAACTAACAGCCCTCCAGCCATCCTTTGCCTGGTGAATTCCTGCCTGTGCTGTGTTGTGTTACACCACTGAAGAAGAATTTGGCAGGGCTGGAATCTCTCACGATGTGGTGTCAGTGATTTTGGGTGCAGGAAAATTCCTTTACCCTTTGTGTCTTGGAGTTTGCATAACTAAGATCCTTCTAAACTAAAGAGACAGAGTAATTGACCTCAAAATAGGTACTGCCCTTTGATCCCTCTGGGAGTAAGCAGTGGTTAAGCAGGAGCTAAGTAATACTGCCATCTCTTTCAGAAATCTCAGTGTAACACTCTCAAAAAGAAATTTGACACCTGGCATAACAAATGGCCAATGGATGCTTCAGACACAGATGGCAGTGGAAATTTGGAGGAAGAGGCTTCCCTCCTTTATCAAAGCCACAGAATATCCTAATTACTATTCAGAAAGCGTATACATGGACATCGAGATTGAGTTTATATGACTCTGAAAACCTTCATTTCATTTTGAAAACAGTGCTACAGAGTGACCTGGCTATGTGGAGTTTGAGAGTAGATCTATGCTCTTCCTTACGGTTTAGAAATACACTCCTTGTTTTGGAGTTTTATTGAAATCTGATTTATAAAGTGAATACATTCTGGGCTATAAACTGAATATTTTACCAAGCTAAAGTTAAGTAAGAGTGACTCCAGTTACACTGTGGGTGTCAAGGGTGTGCGGAGGCAGAGCTAACCCCGTATGTCTTGAACAAAATTGGAGACCCTGCTGTGCATGTGAAAGGTCAAGGGGAACTTACAACATATTCAGTCAGGCATGAGAAACAGATATCACTACCAAATAAATTAAAAATTTTTCTTTTTGTTTTGGCTGCATTTCAAGGCATTCAGGATCTTAGTTCCCCCACCAGGGATCAAACCCCTGCCCCCTTGCAGGGGAAGCATAGAGCCCTAACCACTGGACCTCCAGAGAAGTCCACAGCCAAACAAATTTATACCTTCCTGAATATGTTTTTAAAATATATTTTAAAAATGGCAGTTTGGATCAGAGGAAGAGAACAGAGAGGCTACCCCAATGCACAAGGAGGAGAGAGAGGCACATAGTAGAGGAGAGAATTGCAAAGAAAATGGAAGAAATATGATCTTTGTTTCCTTAACCAGAATCACACATCTAAAGAGATTAATGATTCATAAGCTCTAGTCAAGGCTATGGTTTTTCCTGTGGTCATGAATGGATGTGAGAGTTGGATTGTGAAGAAGGCTGAGTGCTGAAGAATTGATGCGTTTGAACTGTGGTGTTGGAGAAGACTCTTGAGAGTCCCTTGGACTGCAAGGAGATCCAACAAGTCCATTCTAAAGAAAATCAGTCCTGAGTGTTCTTTGGAAGGAATGATGCTGAAGCTGAAACTCCAGTACTTTGGCCACCTCATGCGAAGAGTTGACTCATTGGAGAAGACTCTGATGATGGGAGAGATTGGGGGCAGGAGGAGAAGGGGACAACAGAGGATGAGATGGCTGGATGGCATCACCGACTCAATGGACGTGAGTCTGAGTGAACTCCGGGAGATGGTGATGGACAGGGAGGCCTGGCATGCTGCGATTCATGGGGTCGCAAAGAGTCGGACACAACTGAGCGACTGAACTGAACTGAACTTAAGCTCTCAGAAGTACCTATCAAAACAAAGACATTTAAAATGCACCGCCTCTACAAAAACCAAAACCAAAAAACAAAACCCTCAAAACTATCAAGACTGATACAAGCCAGTAGGCAGCAAAATATCTGTTAATTTTGGAAGCCTACCATATGTCAACAGAACACAGCCGAATGCTGTTTTAATGACTCTCTTAGCATACCCTGCGGTGTTTGAGTATTGGATGACACAGTATCTTTTTGGTGTAACTGTACATTTCCTTGCTTCCTTTCCTTTCTGTCTGTCAAAATAGAAGTATTCTAATGTTATGCATATAAATACAAAAATTTTAATAGTTAATAATGGAACAATTTAGACTGCTCCAAATATTTTAAAAACTCAAAGCAAAGTATACATAAAATATTTAAATTTTTTTCCATAGGAACCTCTAAAAACAGTTTTCTGTGTTAACAATTTATCTTCTAAACTGGATTCAGGGAGTGAGGTTTTAAGGTGGTTATTCATACCATGCCCAATACATAATTATTAAAATGATGTAAAAAATAGACGTAACTAGCTCTGAAAAAATGAGTTAAATTATGTAAGAAAAAAAAAAAGCCCTGGTAAATGGCATTAAATTGTTAACTTATAAAATTAAGTACCATAAATGTTCAGTGTACATTTATGATATCTTAGCACAATAACTTATATTTATGGAAAGTACTTTTCCTTGTAGAAAATATCTGAAGAGTTGCACTTTAATCATTTAAAATAATTGCATATGCATTTAAAATTTTGTGTTTATGGAATCAAAATCTATTAAGAAAATATCTGAATGTTTGATGATATGTAATTTATTAGGAAAAACTAAAAATAAGATGAAGTTGCTTAGCATACTTTAAGGCAATATTAATACCAATGAACTCAAGACTGAGGACAAACAGGTCTTACTCATAACATGATGTAGGTGAAGATTTCTTCCCTTCTCTCCACACGTCCTCTTATTTCCATATTAAACTAAAAGGAAATTCCTTTTTAAAAGAAATTGAGGATAATGAAATATTATGATTAATTTAATATTTTGAATAACAAAGGCATTGCCACATATATGAAACTTTTAATCCTGGATCATACGTTTCAAGGAAATAATACGATTTCTTTAATAGTGAGACTAAGTCAAGCATAACTGTACTGCTTTGTGCTTCAGAAGGCACTTTCATCTTGCAGAGTCATAGGACCATCTATAGGAACACGAATTATTGCCTATGACTACAAAGAATTCTGGTGTTTTGGGTCTGGCTAAATGGGAGCTTATGGTATTTGTTTCAGTTCTCTTTTTGACTTCATATAAATAGAACCTTAAGCAAAATGGTTTTTAGAACTTTTCTTAATGGTCTTTTTATAGTACAATAGAGTATTTATGTTAGATGTTTTCATCACGACTACAAGTCACAAAAGACTTGCAGTAACTTATGACCTATTTGTTAATTTACTTCTGATTCAATATTATTAACTAACATTATAATGCAAAATATAACATATGTTATATATATTAAGCCAGAAGTAAAAGTTTCTATCAGGAAAATCAATGTAAAATTATGTTTATAATATGCATGACAGCATAGTGCCTCCAATTTAAGAAGTAAGTTTAACTGGGAGATAAGTGAGGTAATATATCATTTCAAACTTTTCAATTTTTGAAATTATGTACATATATTACTATTTCAAAAAAAAAAAGAAAACAAAATAATTGATATTTTTAGGCCAGAATGGTGACAATAATATTCTATTATTTAATATAGGTAAAGTGGATTTTTTGCCTTTAAAAACCTTTTTTATTTTCGTTTTTGGAGTATAGTTGTTTACAATGTTATGTTCAGATGTACAGCAAAGTGAATCAGTTATACAGATAAATATATACTCTCTTTCTAAAATTCTTCTCCTATATAGATCATTGCAGAGTACTGAGCAGAGTTCCCTGTGCTATACAGGAGGTCCTTATTATCTATTTTACAAATAGTAGTGTGTATATGTCAATCCCAATCTCCCAATTTATTCCTCACTACTTTTTTCCTTTGGTAAACATAGGTTTGTTTTCTACCATCTGTGACTCTATTTCTGTTTCATAAAAAAAGTTTATTTGTACCTAAAATGGCTTATTTTTAAAAATTTTTATTGGGGTATAGTTGCTTTACAATGTTATGTTATTTTCTGTTGTATAGCAAAGTTAACCAGCTATGTATATATATTTATACACACACACACACATACCCTCTTTATTTTAAAAGTAGCTTGCAGAGTTAGAATTATAATTTCACTCAGTTCTATCTCATTGCTTTTTTCTGGTATTACTGCTTGACACTCAGTTACTAAGTATGGTTATTTCTTGAAAAAGTAGCAGAAATCATTCATTTTATGAGAACATTGTGACAAAGATTAGAGAATCCTGGAAAAGTCCTTTAATACTTAAAAAAACATGTATCATGTTTTTAAAAAGTATGATGATTTCGAGTTTAGAAAAATGTACTTAGAGACCAGTTTCACAGCAGTTCTCTCAAAGAGAGTTGACGTTTCCCATACTGGAATATGTAGAAAACAGGTGGATGGCTGCAAGGGAGTTTATTTTCCCAGCTGACCTAATAAAACCACATTTATCCACTTATGTTTTATTCAAAGGAAGTCATAGGACATGTACATTATTGTTGATATAACTTAGGGGAGTTTAAGACAAAAGGCAGAACCTAATAATCTGGTGTTTTTATGGAATTATGAAGGCAAAATAATATTAAATACTTGATTTTTGTGCCAGAAGTTGTGATTTGGAAACTAGTGACATCTCATCAATTTTTAAAATTGATCACCAGGCAACCTAAGTAATGGCAGTCACATAATTCTCATTTGGTTATGTCTCCAAATTTATTAGTGGTTTTAATGAAATTATTTTATGGACTCCGCTGATGAGATGACTTTGTAAGATAACTTCTTATCCACCTAGAGACTTTTGCTTACTTCCAAATGTTTAGCTAAGTATATATCACAGCAATAGTTCATTTTTATTGAGTGCATACCACGTGCAAAACATTTTACGTGAATTTTCCCATTTAATCCTCACAAAATCCTTATAATGTTGGCATTATTTTTATTTATACTTTACCAATAATGAAACTGAGACTCAGAGAAGCTAAAATATTTGTCCAAGAACCTGTTCATAAATGTCAGAAGTGGTATTAATTCAGCTCTGAGTCTAAAATCTGAGCTCTTCCTATTATGCTGTCATCAGACTCCAGATCTTAAGTTCATAACCAATTATATACATCATATTTTGTGAAAAACACATAAATTTATGAAAGATTAAACACCTCTAAGTGCTTTGACAAATTCTGCTTTATTCATTGCACTATCAGGTGGGTCACTTATTTCTTTTGAGGGTTAGTTTTGTTCCTGTACATCATTATTGAGTTTTACGATCTATTGTTTCTTTTATATTTTTCTGGTTTTTCCAGATTAGATTCTAATCTGTACTGTGATGTTCCAGATCTTTAAAAGTGACTTACATAACATAAGAAGGTATTTTACATTTTTAGTTTCTTGCTGACTTTGGGGGGAGTCATTTTCGTTACATCATTATACAAGATCCCCAATTTCATCCTTATATTCTTACGTGGTAAGGAACCAAATGTTAAGAAATGGTTCTATCTATAAGATACTACTCATTTAAAAAGAACGAAAATCTGAGTTTGTTTTCACAAGAAAATAACCAGGAACACAGAGAAACTGTGATGAAGAAAGTAAATAAAGATAATTAAACATCGACTAAGGTTGATGTCATCATTCCTGGGTACTTTCCCTTTAATTTCTACTCCACTATTTTTCACTTATTCATCTGCTGCTTTGTCACTTTTCTACAGTTTCATACATTTCTCTTTTGTCATTTCAACTACTTTATATTTTCACTGGAACAGAACCCCATCTTCTAGTTTTTGTTTCTGTTTTTTAGATTATGATCCTGAAAATCCTGGTATTATGAACAAATTAGCACTCAATAAATGCCTACTAAAAGAATAATTAATCATTTATGTGTGAAGGGAAGAATTAACTCCATTAACTCAGAAATAAGCTTTACTTCTGAGTCAAAGAAACAAGATGGAATAAAATACCTTTTCATAATTCTAAAATCCCAGTGTACTTTAAAAAAAACATGTGCCGCCTTAAGAGCAAACACCAAAGGATTAATTTATCAACCAACTTAGCATTTTTTATAGAAAAATCATGAAGAAAAAAATGTTTATTAAATTTTATTAAGGTGAAGTCTTCTGCTACAAGGTGTGAATATATCACAACTCTCTCTTACAGGTTCTTAAGATGGAAATGGTCTGACCATAGAAACGTTATAGTGTTTGGGCATAGGAGCATCACACTCTCCCTGAGGAACAGCTGGAGTTTTGACTTGTGGGAGTGTTACCCAGGCTACTAGTCCTTCATTAGCAACCCAAGAACTTTGGTTTTACTACTCAGTTTGTCTTTCTGTGTTAGATGTGTTTGTGATCATTTGCCAACTATTATAGGCACGTATTACTTGAATCTGGTCAATCTGGACTAAACCTTTTTCCATGAGAGGAAGTGAAGGTATAGAAAGAATGAGTGACTTGCCCAGAGCATTTTTCTATTCAGATTCGATTTTTTCCCCTTCTTGGAGCCTGGTTTTGGGGTATGAGATAAAAACCCAGGTGAAACTAGCAATAAAACTTACCTCTAAATATCCCAGAAAAGATGCCTGGATTCTATGGGTAGTGTTTGATTTATAATTTTTTGTTTTGGTTGATAAGTGAAGTAAGGACTCATGCAAAGGGCCCAGGATAGTCCTGACTCCTCCAGCTGCCCCCTCTCACCCCACCAAAGTACTTGCTGGATTTCCTGAAGCTGGGACAGCAATTGGACCCGTAAAATGAAGTTCATTAATGAAAACTAATTGAAAATTAATTCACCACAACTCCAGGGAAGAGCTTGCATTTAAAATGTTGTGTTGTGAGCGAGCAAGTCTCTAATCATCAGAGCATGGCAAAATACTTCAGAATGACATATAGGTTAATGAGGTGGTGAAGCATCGGAAGAACAAAGTCTTGTAATATTAAAATAGCCACCAGGCTTGAAACGACTGCCATGCCCCTCCCTCTGACTTCCCTTCATGCTTCATTCCACCTTCTTGTTTCATTGTCACTGGACAGAGCAGACCCCATGTTGTTATCCCTTCTCCCAACAAGTCTTTCCTTGAGATGAAATTCCATAATAATCTCCAAGTTTTGGTTATTAAGTATGAATTTTGTATATGCCACTTTACTCTGAAAATCCTGAGGAATATACTTTCTCATTTTTAAAATGTTTATTATGGAAGATTTCAAACCTATAGAAGAGAGAAAAATGAAAACACTTCATCTGACTCTAATAGTTATCTACCAGGTATCCATTTAAAAATATATTTTAGTAAACTTGAAAGAGCAAATATTTAGATTTATAGTATTTTTTTTCTCACAAAATAGATATTGTGTTGTAATAGGCTTGCTTTTCTTCTTTCTTTCTCAGTCATCTAACAAATATTCATTAATTATGTACAAGATGAAACTAAGAAAGATTGGACAGTTATTCTTTAGAAATTCCATCCATATCTCTTCTAAAAAATTATCTAGGATCCTCTTGAAGCATCTTTACATGCAAATAGTTTCTAATCATATTTATATTTATGGATTTTTTTTCTCTGTTAGGTCTCAATTCTCATTAACATTTTATCATCTTTTGGGCACTCCAAGTGAGATTGTTGTCCATGAAAGTATCTACATACGTATTTTCATTTTGCTCTTAACACAATTCATAGTTATACTGGTATTAAAAATATTGGTAAACTGGTATGTGAAAGAATCTGATGAATCACTGCTTTTCCTCTCTATAGTATTATTTTATTACTTTTGAAAATGATAAATTAAGGGAAGAATTTTGAAGATAAATCCTTTCTCTCCATTTGGTTGTTACTAGAGTCAATTTATATTTCCTTTATCGTTATTTCTTTCAGCAAATCTCATCTCTCAACTTGTCCAAAATTTATTATTCAAGTATTCTACCTTCAATCTCAATCCAAAGAAGATAATAAATACAATCTCTTTGTTATATCTCTTAGAAAATTTTTAAGAAAGCTATTCAAAACTATCCAACTATTCTGGAATTCTTTCAAGGGATGGCGTTTACATGTACTTTCGCAATAGAGCACAGCCCTCTTAAAATTCCTTCTTCACATCCTCCTGTATATGAGCTTAATTTTTTACTTCTTACAATATTATTTCAGAACAATTCTGCTTTGGTATCTTCTTTTTAGGATTTCTTTTTATTTTTTTATTTCCTCCCATATCGTATCATTCTGATTTTTCCAACTAAAGGATTTAGGCAAACATATATTTGTGATATGGCTGTACTGTTATAAGGTTTTGAAATAGGAACATTTTAAGTGGAGAAAAGGAAACTAGACAGTAAAAAGTTAACCAGCCTATGAAAACACCTAGCCCTGCCCAAAGTGGCCTAAGAGATTGGTATTGGGCTCTGTGATTTTGTTATTTATTTAATTGTGAAGGAAAGGTCTTGTGTAATTCAGTTTTTAAAAGAAGGTTTGATATAAAACTAGCATCCACAAGCTTATTAGTACTAGAGCCAGTTTCAGTGGGAAAATGGAGACACGAACAAGACACAGATTATGTCAATTTGAATATGTCAATTTAATATATTTGGTCAGGTATTTTCCCTCCTTTGACTGAATTTCTTCTGCGTTTTATAGTTATTGATTGAAAGGAGCATTACACAGCCTATTTTGGGTTCCTTCCTTGCTCTGCTATGCAAGTATACTATGCTTAGGAAGAAACAATGTGATGAATTAACAAGAATCCTGGGACAGGAAAAGTAGACTGTTTAGCTGAAGGGACCCATTATAAGAGAGGAGCCCAAGACTGGACGCAAGAAGCAGCACATAAAGTTGTCTTCTTCACAGAAATAGGAGCTTACCCACCCCACGTGTACTAAATGAAACACAGGCACACAACATTTCGTGAATTTCTGCCCTAGTCTTTAGTTTCTAAAAGGCATACCCGTTTTCTGTCAAGTTCCTTGGCAGTGGCCAGTGAGGGGAATTTTAGGATATGAGCAAAGTTTTTGAATGACAGTATCAAAGAAAGCTTGAGTGTTTTCCTTTATTAACAACCAGTCAATTAACTATCTCTAATTTTCCTTAGATAACTTACAGTGGAACTTCTAGCTCAGCGTCGATCTTGTAAAAAGAATTTTTAACTGTAAAAGACAAAATAAAAAACAGCAAAAAAAGAATCCTTGGCTTAATTTGAGTTTGAGCATTTCAAAGCTGGTATTTGCAAACTTAGAAAAAAGAGCTTTTCATTAATCCATGATTTTGGAAACAGTTGCTCTAACCCACAACCACATACAAATACAAAAATCCTAATGGGACTATTTTCTTACTAAGCCTGTAACAGTTTACATTCACCTAATGGCCTGGGGTTATGAGCAAACTACTCAATTAGAGAATTTAGGCTGGTTGCCCACATATTTTAGAGCAAATTATCCTTTCACAAATGCAGAACCCCCTATATAAAACGCCTAACCAGTATTTCCTGTAAAAAAATACTATTCCCTAAATTCCCACCTTGAACCTACTAAGAATTTCCCTTTTTGCTAGGGCAAAGATTTTATGGAAATATTTGTTTTTATATCACATACCTTACTGTCGGTCTTCCTGTGGGCTTGTGTTTTTGACCTTAAAGCAGTTAAGAATTTATAATCAAAACACTTCTAAATAAGATATTTCTTTTCTAAGTACTTTTGCTGAGTACTTAAGCTAAGAACCTTAAGTTGGAAGGTGTAGAATCCTGCTAATTCTTTGATAACAGATCTTCTGCTTGGGGGGTTAAATGAATTTCATGGTTATCCTTAACACTTACTATTTCTTCTTAGGCTTCTTTCATTTAAAAGGGAGTCGATGCTTCCAATCTATAAACACCTATTAAAAGTTCTCCACCCTTTTATACTTGGCTGCTGGTCTTAATTGTCTGCAGATGGGTGGATCACTGCATTTTTATTTCAAAGGTAGAGATTTGCAAAATGTAAACGAGCCTATTAAAAGTTCTAAATCAAGACTCTCAACATCCATTAAAGGGATCCATGTGTAAATAGGGATAGAACTCAGTTTGAAAGTATCTTTTGGTAACAAATGTTTTCACCCACATCTGAGTAAGAGTGCCTATCACCACCAGTGTGTTGCACATGTATTCAATACAAATAGTGCATCACTAGAGGGGTATTTAAAAATTTCCTGCAAAATTTGGAACTAAGGAAAATATGTCTACAAAACATTTTTCCCTTTTATAACAGTTGATAGATAAGAGATGCCATATAACTTATTCTACATTATAAGTTTTCACTGGGTTGAAAAGAAGCAAAAATAATTTTTACATTTTATTCAACAAAATAAAAAATCAATACCATATATACCTATAGTACTAAGAAATATTTTATTGCCCTTGCTATGAAATCTCAAAATGTGACTATTTTCTGTTCACCTACTAAATTATTATTTCCCATCCTGGTAAAATTCTTTTTTAAAAATTGAACTTCAGTTCGCTATGTTGCTTGTGACTGAGAACTGAAACCTGAGCTAGTTGTTCTTGGCACTGTGGTGTTCTGGCTTATCTTGCCTAAGGGACTGACAGTTTATCTCAGATTCTACGGTTTCTTCCATCCTTCTTTCACTAGCATTCCCCCTTAGTCTTGCTTTTCATTAGCCCACCCTGATGGCCAGCCACTTCTAATCTATAAATTAAACAAAATGAAAACGCAAAAGTATGCTTCTTTTATCTCTGGAAATCAAACCCATCACAAACGCAATTTAGTTGGAGTTCTTTAGGTCCAAAACAAGATATTACAAGTAGCACAAAATGTTGCTGGAAAGCCTGCACTTAAAAACCAGCCTGAGATACTAACCTTGCAATGGAGGATAAAATGAAATTGCTTTGGACTGCTTTATTAACTTTGGCTTTGAGCCCCACAATCTGTACCCAGTAGTCAAATCAAGGTTTGAACATCTGACAACGATATTTCCTTCATCCTTTCTCTCAATGCAAGACATAGTTTATTTAATTTTAGAAGAATGGTGTTTTCCAGTTTTAATATTCAGATTACAGTGACAATATTTCAGAGACAGTCCAATCTTTAAAACTCCATTTTCTTTTCTTAGTCAATTGTTCTGTGTTACAAAAAGGGAAGCAGAAGTTGGGTATCTAAATAGAAACAAAAAGACAATTTAAGTTTTTCTCCTTCAGCTTGCAAACATACATTTACAAGCTCTCAACAAAATTTTACTTTTAAAAGCCATTTTAATATTTGTTATCTTTTTCTGAGTAAAATAAGCTGATGCTTTTACATGTGGATCTTATTATGTAAAAAGCTGTCTAAGTGTGCTATTGAACATAATCGTATGAATTACGAACTGTGACTTTATTCCTTTTATAATCTTTGTAGTTTTTGCCATTACTTTTACGTGTCTATGTCTGGCATTATGTAGCTTTGAAACTATGCCAAAAATATTTATTGTCGTATATCTGGCATTCTCATACTATGTGGCTGAGTTTGGTTTCCAAGCTAGGTAAAACTTACTAGCAGATACAGTTTGGCATTTGTTTGAAAAAAATCATATGTAATTTAGTCCTGCTCCCTGCCCCCAATACAACCTTTGCACTCTTGAAACATGTATGGAGTTGAAATTCCAAAGTTTGAGCTGTCTCTTTTTCCAATTTTGAAAATTCTTCAGTTTTAAAGTATATAACATGGAGCAAAATAATGACAACAAAAGAAAACAGAAAATAAAAGAACAAATTTAACTGCAAACCAGGACAAGTATTTTGAAATACTTGTATGGATGATCTCTGTAAAACATTTTCCAAGTATGCAAATCCTAGGAAGCTAGGGAAGAGTCTGAATGATACAGTGCAGAGCTGGTACTTTGTTACATGAACTAACAATAGTGGTAAAAAGCAAAATAGTGATAAAAAAGTTCCTTCGTACTCTCTTTGTAGCTTGACTAATAAAATTCTTTAAAGAAGTTTAGTCAGTTCCTGCTTAGGCACAGCATACTGCTCATGTAGTTTATTCCCATATATCTTCATATACATAAATAGACTATTTGCTTTATTTAAGATGTTGTTAAGTTGTTAAAGCATACTTTCTAGGAGAAAGTAGTCATGACTCATACAAATACAAACACCTATCAAATATTTAATTTAATGCATTGATTGATGAAGGAAACTGTATAATGTTACATGCAATTCAAAGAAGAATTCAAAGAACCACATACATGTGGGCAATATGGAAAGCTAAAATATATTTGCAAATGATGCAAAACTGATCTATGCATAGGGCAATAATCAATGGCATTCTGTTGTATATAAGCAATAATCAATGGCATTCTGTTGTATATAACTTATTTGCATTTCTAAGGACAAGAATCATTTGCATTACCCATTTTCTATAATTTACAGAGTAATGTATGAGAATTCTTATACCAGTTACTTTAGATGGTAAAGACTCTATTATTTGAAATTTAATATAAATTATTTTTATTTATATATTTATTAATTGCTTTGGATCAACAAAAAATTTTTTTGAGTACCTATTATGTGTTAAGCATTGCATTTGATGCTGGAGATACAACAATGATCAAAATTAGCTCTTGCAGATCTATAGTTTAATGTGGAGACAGATATTAATCAAATAAGCACAAAAATAGATATACAATTTTAACTATGAGTAAAACACAGAGTCTTAGAAGAGTCCGCAGGGCTCTGACAGGGTAGAACTTGTAGAATTTTACTTTTTTTTTTTTGGTATATGAAAATTTATTACTATCGTGCTTTCATCATCAAAATTTATGATCTTGGTGTTTCCTTCTTGCCTTTGTATAAAGCCAAAAGAGAGACATTGGCTACTTTGACAACCTTGGAATGTCACCAACAGCATGACCTTTGCAACCAAATCCAGCAACCAGAACTTCATCGTTTTCCTCAATAAAATTCAAGCAACCATCATTGGGTACAAAAGCAGTGATTTTTTTGCCATTCTTGATTAGCTGAACCCTGACACACTTCCTGATGGCAGAATTTGGCTGTTTGGCTTCAACTCCTACTTTTTCCAGCACCAATCCCTTGGCGTGAGAAATGCCACCAAAAGGGTTGGCCTTCAGGGCAATGCCCAAATGGGCTTTCTTGTACTGTGTATCATGCCACTTCTGGTCTTGTCAGTGGCTACGGAGCTTCTTGGCAGTAGGAAGACTGCGACACTTGCCCATCCTGCTGGCGCTGTGGGCCTGAGCGAAAGAGAATTTTACTTTAAGTAACATCTATATTTCCTGATTTTTGTATTTATCAAAGGTGATGCTTTAACTTAGAAATCTATTTTTAAAAATTTTATCTTGCTGGGTTAATTATTCATATAAAACCTAGTAATTCTGCAATACACAAATAAGTCTAATATTTACATAATTTAGTATTATTATAAAACTACTGTGTGACATAAACTTCTGTGTTAATTTATTAATTAGGATCATAGAAGAGAATCATAGATGGTAACAATTAGTAAAGTCAAAACTAAATCAGCTAATCTTTTGCCAGTTGCTTCTTCTGCAGTCCTTCTTCCTCCTCACACCCAACACTCCCCACCCTATTTTCCATGTAGTTCAGCAATCATTCCCCTTATTCGAAACAATGACAGGCAATATATTTGGCCCTCCAAAAGAAGTCACTCTTCAGTGCTTTAGAATCCATGACTTTCTGTATTTGGAAAGACTCTAAGTACCTGAGGGTTACCCAGTGCTGAAGTGTCACTGAGCACTTCTGTTGTCCATTCTAGTAATTTTATTCCCTTTATCTTCAAAGATCCAATTAGAAGATTGCTTTTATGAAGATCAATTTGATAATACACAAGATACAGATTCATTCACTTTTTGAACAGATTGTAGATATCCACATTACAAAAGCTAAATTTATATATATGAATGTGCACCTAGCAGCAGAAATACACATTTTAGTTTTTCTTTTTTCCCATAGTAATAGTGATAGCTGCGAGCTAAGTCTTTCCTACTTTTCCAGATATTCCTTCTGATCTTATATGGGAAGCCACTGAAAATGACCCAGCACCTTTAGCCCTTTACCTAGTGTCTTAGATCAGGCTTCCTAGAAGCAGACCATCAGATGAGGATTCATGCGCAAGTGATTCATTAAGAAAGTACTCCTGGGGGAAACCAAGAAGGGGATGTGGAAAGCAGGACAGGAAAGAGAAGACATACGAGCAAGGATGAATCTCAGGCCAACTCTGATAGAGAGTAGTTTCAGCCTGTGATTTGCAAGGGAATCTAAAATGTAAGTTATACCTCAGGGTTGTCCTAATAGCAGAGGGTAAGGGGGCTGGTCTTTCATACTGTGGCACACATCAGCCCCCCCGGTTGAGGTAGAGTTGGGGGAAGTAAATTCCTAAGACTTTCCAGTGTTCCTAGAACATCTTCTGAAAAACAGTCCAGTGTTTGATTTTGAAAGCAGAAACACATAAAGAGGTAAAACAAGATCTGAGGCTACTGGGGAGAAACATCGGCAGTGCTTGCAACACCCTGTCTGGGCACTCCCCTCAAATCCATTCTCCTTTTCTTCGTGAGCACGTAGTTAGTGGGTCTCCCTTGCCAAGCATGGCCCTATAACTGTGTTCTCTTCAGTGGAACAGAGTGCAAGTGATATGTGCCACTTCTGGGCCTAGGATAGCTTCACACATACTGTCTTTCTCCTCTCTGCTGGGTGGAACTCTGGGTGATCCAGCTTGTACTATAAGAATAATGACAATGACCTAAGGTTTGATGATGCCAAATGATGGAAGGGCTGGGGTCCCTGAATGACTTCTTGATGATCCAGAGCAGTCAGGGTGGACTGTTAGGTGAGAAACAAACCTCTTCTTCAAACCACTGAATTATTGTTGGGTCTTTATCACTGTGGGGGTTTCTCTGGTGGCTCAGTGGTAAAGAATCTGCTTGCCAATGCAGAAGTTGCGTGTTCAAACCCTGGGTTGGGAAGATCCCCTAGAAAAGGAAATGGCAACCGACTCTCGCATTCTTGCTTGGGAAGTCACATGGACAGAGGAGCCTGGCGGGCTACAGTCCATGGTGTCACGAAAGCGTCAGATACGACTTAGTGACTAAACAACAACAACTGATCACAGCAGCCTAGCTGTTTTCTAATTAATACAAGATGCTTTATTCTTATCATAACATTATATTATAGATTCATTTAAATTGCTTATTCTTGGTTTCTTCTATTAAAATATATATTATATGAGAGCAGGAGCTTTACCTATCTTTTTCTTGCTGGCATAAAATACTCAATAAGTATTTATTTAGTGAATAAGCAAAAGCATAGTTACCTTGTCCTATAATTGTTAAAAAATTTAAAACTACATTACAATTACAGAACTTACTATAAAACTAAATTCAGAGTGATATAGAAGAAATGAAAAGAGTTTAAGGAAAAGTAATCAAAATGTTTAATGAGATAAAATAGTGATATAGAGATAAAAATACTGATATATTAGAAATGAATGGCAGATAAACCGTGTAAACTTGAAAAAACAAGGCTGAAGGGAACCTTGGTAACTGTTTTTGCGTATTGAAAGGTGATTATAAAGAGGTTGCTGACCAACTGTTTTCCATGTCTGCAGAGGAAAAACTTCAGGAAAGAGCTTAAACTGACCTGACAGTAATAGTGATTAAACATTAGAAAAGGCTCCAGAGGAATATTGTAGAATCTCTGTCCCTGGTGAATTTTAAGGACAAACCATCTGTCTTAGACATTTCAGGCAGAGCCTTGCAGGAAGAGAGAGGTCTGGATTAAATGACTCCTTGAGCTGGCTCTCTTTCAATTCCAGGAGTCTGTGCCACTATACAAGGTATCAGGGGATCTGGCAGTGACATATTTCACTCCAGTGACTAGCCAGATTGATTAACTGGCATCTTATCTGTAACTTGAGAGAACTATTTCTCTGGATGAGGATGATGTGGTGGGTTGAAAGTAGAGAATAAGAAAACAAATTTCCCCTTCCCCCAAAAAGATATGAAAAAGTATAGTTTGCACTTACAACTCAAAGGTACTAAGTGATTTCCATACTATCAATACAAACTAACTAGAAGAGTTTTAAGATTTTTATATCTTTCAAGTGCTGCTGCTGCTGTTGCTAAGTCGCGTTAGTCGTGTCCGACTCTGTGCCACCCCATAGACGGAAGCACACCAGGCTCCTCTGTCCCTGAGATTCTCCAGGCAAGAACACTGGAGTGGGTTGCCATTTCCTTCTCTAATGCATGAAAGTGAAAAGTGAAAGTGAAGTCACTCAGTCGTGTCCGACCCTTAGCACCCCCATGGACTATAGCCTACCAGGCTCCTCCGTCCATGGGATTTCCCAGGCAAGAGTACCGGAGTGGGGTGCCATTGCCTTCTCCTTCAAGTGCTAGATTTTATTTAGTAAGATTAACTTCTACAACGATTGAAAAAAAATGGTTTACTACTATATATAAAATAGATAGCTAATAAGGACCCTTATGGCAGAAAGTGAAGAGGAACAAAAAGCCTCTTGATGAAAGTGAAAGAGGAGAGTGAAAAAGTTGGCTTAAAGTTCAATATTCAGAAAACGAAGATCTTGGCATCTGGTCCCATGACTTCATGGGAAATAGGTCGGGAAACAGTGGAAACAGTGTCAGACTTTATCTTTTTGGGCTCCAAAATCACTGCAGATGGTGATTGCAGCCATGAAATTAAAAGATGCTTACTCCTTGGAAGAAAAGTTATGACCAACCTAGATAGCATATTGAAGAGCAGAGACATTACTTTGCCAACAAAGGTCCTTCTAGTCAAGGCTATGGTTTTTCCAGTGGTCTTGTATGGATGTGAGAGTTGGACTGTGAAGAAAGTTGAGCTTTGAAGAATTGATGCTTTTGAACTGTGGTGTTGGAGAAGACTCTTGAGAGTCCCATGGACTACAAGGAGATCCAACCAGTCCATCCTAAAGGAGATCAGCCCTGGGTGTTCTTTGGAAGGAATGATGCTGAAGCTGAAACTCCAGTACTTTGGCCACCTCATGTGAAGAGTTGACTCATTGGAAAAGACTCTGATGCTGGAAGGGATTGGGGGCAGGAGGAAAAGGGGACGACAGAGGCTGAGATGGCTGTATGGCATCACCGACTCGATGGACGTGAGTTTGAGTGAACTCCAGGAGATGGTGATGGACAGGGAAGCCTGGTGCACTGTGATTCATGGGGTCGCAAGGAGTCGGACATGACTGAGCAACTGAACTGAACTGAACTGAAGGACCTACTGCATAGCACAGGGAACTCTACTCAGTACTCTGTAGTAACCTATATGGGAAAGGAATCTAAAAATGAGTGGATATATGTATAACTGATTCACTTTACTGTATAACAGAAACTAAGACAACATTATAAATCAACTACATTCCAAGAAAAATTTTTAAAAATTAAAAAAGATAGTGGTTTAATACCAACAGTGAAATGACATAGAATAGAGAAAAATGTTACTATTGACATTCCTTTATATTTATTTACATTATTTTGCAACACTAGCAACAATGTAAGAATGTTATTTATGATATTGCATTGAATTTATACTATACTTATGTTACTCATCAATAATAATGTTAGAAGTTCCCTAAAGACGAGCTCTCATTAGAAGAGGGATTTTCTGAGTCTCAGAAGTTGACTCTTTTTTTATTACTGAATAATATCATGGCTACAAAAGCAATTCAATAATCTCAGTGAAATTTCACATTTTTGCTACAGTCCAAAGATATACTTTTGAATTCTTCCAGAAAAGGCAGAAAAACCCTTTAAATTCTAAGGTGTTTTAGTTAGTTAGTTCAGTCGCTCAGTCGTGTCCGACTCTTTGCGACCCCATAAATCACAGCACGCCAGGCCTCCCTGTCCATCACCGACTCCCGGAGTTCACTCAGACTCACGTCCATCGAGTCAGTGATGCCATACAGCCATCTCAGCCCCTGTTGTCCCCTTTTCCTCCTGCCCCCAATCCCTCCCAGCATCAGACTCTTTTCCAATGAGTCAACTCTTCGCATGAGGTGGCCAAAGTACTGGAGTTTCAGCTTCAGCATCATTCCTTCCAAAGAACACCCAGGGCTGATCTCCTTTAGGATGGACTGGTTGGATCTCCTTGCAGTCCATGGGACTCTCAAGAGTCTTCTCCAACACCACAGTTCAAAAGCATCAATTCTTCAAAGCTCAACTTTCTTCACAGTCCAACTCTCACATCCATACGTGACCACAGGAAAAAACCATAGCTTTGACTAGAAGGACATTAGTCGGCAAAGTAATGTCTCTGCTTTTGAATATGCTATCTAGGTTGGTCATAACTTTTCTTCCAAGGAGTAAGCGTCTTTTAATTTCATGGCTGCAATCACCATCTGCAGTGATTTTGGAGCCCAAAAAGATAAAGTCTGACACTGTTTCCACTGTTTCCCCATCTATTTCCCATGAAGTGATGGGACCAGATGCCATGATCTTCATTTTCTGAATGTTGAGCTTTAAGCCAACTTTTTCACTCTTCTCTTTAGTGTTTGCTTATTTATTTGTTTCTCTCTATGTATTTATTCATTTATTTTAATGGTAGCTATTGCAAAGTTACAACTCAGTAGGAATCTTTTTTTTCATTGAAAGGAAAAAAATCTAGTCATATTTGGAAAGAAATATTGACTGCTCTTAATGTAATGAGTTTTGAAAGTAAATGTTGCTCTTAAATACATAAAGTGATAATCCACCTCCCTCATAATTAGAAAACTACAAAATTACAATGAGAAACCATTTTAAAAAATTTAAGTATAGCTGATTTACAGTGTTATGAGATACCATTTTTATCATACACTGTGTTGGCCAGGGTTTGGGAGAAAGACATTTCTGGTGGGAATGTAACTTAGTACAACCTCTATAGAGGATAATTTGGCAATATCTATTGAAAGTATAGTTGTCTAGACCCTTTAGCCCAGCAATTCTACTTCTACATATTCTTCCTTACAGATGTACATGATATAGAAAGAAATGGCACATGTAAACGATTATGAGCTTTTTTGTATTGCTTGTAACTGTTAAAAGATCAGAAGCAGCCTAAATATTGATGATGAAGAATGCTACATCCTATTTGAATCAGTTCTAATGAGGTGGATGAAACTGGAGCCTATTATACAGAGTGAAGTAAGCCAGAAAGAAAACACCAATACAGTATACTAACACATATATATGGAATTTAGAAAGATGGTAATGATAACCCTCTATGCAAGACAGCAAAAGAGACACAGATGTATAGAACGGACTTTTAGACTCTGTGGGAGAGGGAGAAGGTGGGATGATTTGGAAGAATGGTATTGAAACATGTATACTATCAGGTAAGAAATGAATCGCCAGTCTATGTTCGATACAGGATACAGGATGCTTGGGGCTGGTGCATGGGGATGATCCAGAGAGATGATATGGGGTGGGAGGTGGGAGGGGGGTTCAGGATTGGGAGCTTGTATACACCCGTGGCTGATTCATGTCAATGTATGGCAAAACAGTATTGTAAAGCAAAATAAAATAAAAATTAAAAAAAAGAGAATGCTACATCCTTTTAATTGAATATAACACAGCTATTAAAAGACTGCCATTCTTAAGATATATGCTTAATAGTGTAGAGGATGAACTAATCTTTGTTTGAAAAAAAAAAAGAGTGAGTGAAATATATCCATATATTCACAAAAGACATCTGAGAAGCTAACCAAGAACTGGCAATAGTGTTTGCTTCTAGGGAAGGGACCTGTAAGTGCTGAGAACAGGGTAGGAGAGAGACAATTTTCACCTTATGCCCTTTTGCAACTTAATTTTGTATCATATGTGTGTGCTACCCATTCAAAAAATAAACAAAATTATTTAAAAAGAAAAATATTGTGAATAATTCATTTATTCTGAGTTTGAGGATTTGTTTACATCAACATAAAATTATCTTTAATTTCAAAGTATAGAATTATGGCAATATCAAACTTTTTTAGACTCTGCTTGTACTTTCTAAGTGAGCTATATTTACAGGTAATAATTACTATTTATAATATGAAAATCCACTTCAAAACAGTTTCAATATATTGCCCTATGTAAAGACCAACATTATTCATTTCTTCTTCATCCTTAAAAGTATGAGGTCCTTGAAGCCAGGGATCTTGTACTCTTTCACCTAGAAAGATAAAACAGGACAAAATTGCTTTTTAAAAAAATTATTATTTTAATTATAAAAGTAAGATATGCCATGCATATTTCAAATTTGGTGGTTATTTTAAAACTGACCTTAAGCAAGGGCTGATTTATACGTTCACCCATAGTGTATGAGAATACACATCACAGAACTTATCTCGGGTAGACTATTTGACCTGTTTTACTCCCATCGCCTCAGTGCGTGCATGCAAGCTCAGTCGTTTCAGTCTGCAACCCCATGGACCATAGCTTGCCAGGCTCCACTGTCCATGAAATTCTCCAGGCAAGGATAATGGAGGGGCTTGTCATGCCCTTCTCCAATCACCTCAGAGAAATAAGGACAAATAAATAAATTTGGCTAAATAATTTAGATGGAAAATGAGAACAACTTACTGGTATAAAATAGAATTCCTAAAGGAAGCATAAGGTCTCTGAACTACTCTGAAATGAGTCATTTTGAAAAAGGTTGAGAATGAAATTTAAATAGCTTCAGTGTAGGAAAAAATGGAGTAGATAATTCTAGAGTGAATTTATCTCTAATAGAAATTGATTTCCACAACAGTAACCTACTTCTCAATAACACAAACAATATTTCTAGGATAAAACAAAGATAATTTGTTCATAATAATTTGTTGTGGAGGGTCAAAGTTTAATGCCAGAAAAATTAATACTGGAGGTGTTGAAAGATGGCATGTGCAAAAACAGCTGAATATAAAACAATAATTTAAATTGCTATGAATAGTTATAAAAAGGTAATATTCTAAATTCTTTCATCAAGATTTGATCACCACTACCAATGTTAATCATATTGGAGCCTAAGGCAAAGGAAAAATCTGCAATATTTATTCCATTAAACTTTTTTTTTGACATTTTATTAATTACAGATTTTTTTGCATTCATCTTAACAAGTATAAAGTTTATGCTGATTACTGAGTTTTTTGATACCTCCCTATAGCTTGGATTTGATGTAAATGCCTCATTCACTTCATCTAGTTCTTTCGATCACTCAAATAATAACATAGTGTTAAAAGAAGAGAAAAAAATAATTTAAAGCCTCTCTTATGTACCGTTTTCTCAATGTTCCCAATATTCTATGGAGAGATATTGAAATGAGAAAAAATAGAGTTGATGAAATGCTAAATTTTTAGAATTCTTACAAGTCAGCAAGATAAGTATATTTTCTCCATATTTTGTATATAAAGAAATTGAGGCTCAAAGATGTTAGTACTTTGCTTGGGACATACAGAAAAACATGTGGCTCAGCTAAGATTGAAACCATTTTTCTGTCGTTTACCAGAGCCCCAGTTCTTTCCAATACACTGGGTTCTTTCTCAGGGAATTATTGACATTTGAATTAAGCCTCAAAAGAAGAGTAGGGATTTGCTAGGAGTAGAAAAAGAGACAAGACATTTCAGGCAGTTGGGAAAATTGTGGAGAAAGCTTGCAAGTAATGTCCAGAGGCAGATTTACCAAGAAACTAAGGAGGCTGATATGTCAAGACTCCTTGGAATAAAATGTTAATAAAGCTTCTTGATAGGAAATTTAGTGATGGTGCTCTCAAAATTACATATTTTTGCTAAATTTGCCCAAGTAAGATATTTTAACTCCAACCAGTGAAGATTGCAGTGTCTTTCCTTCTGACTTTCCTCCATTCAGTTCAGTTAGGCTGCTCAGTTGTGTCCGACTCTTTGCAACTCCATGGACTGCAGCATGCCAGGCTTCCCTGTCCATCACCAACTCCCTGAGCTTGCTCAAACTCATGTCCATTGAGTCAGTGATGGCTTCCAGCCATCTCATCCTCTGTCATCCCCTTTTCTTCCTGCCTTCAATCCTTCCCGGCATCCAGGTCTTTTCTAATGAGTCATCCTTTCATATCAGGTGGCCAAAGTATTGGAGCTTCAGCATCAGTCCTTCCAGTGAGTATTCAGGATTGATTTCCTTTAGAACTGACTGGCTGGATCTCCTTGAAGTGCAACATACTCTCAAGAGTCTTCTCCAACACCGCAGTTCAAAAGCATCAATTCTTTGGTACTCAGCATTCTTCAAGGTCCAGTTCTCCCATCCATGCATAACTACTGGAAAAACCAGAGCTTTGACTAGACAGAACTTTGTCAGTAAAGTAATGTCTCTGCTTTTTAATATGCTGTCTAGGTTGGTCATAACTTTTCTTCCAAGGAGTAAGTGTCTTTTAATTTCATGGCTGCAGTCACTATCTGCAGTGATTTTGGACCCTCCCACCCCCCGCCCCAAATAAAGTCTGTCACTGTTTCCATTGTTTCCCCATCTATTTGCCACAGAGTGATCAGACAGGATGCCACGATCTTCGTTTTTTGAATGTTGAGTTTTAAGCCAACTTTTTCACTCTCCTCTTTCACTTTCATCAAGACACTCTTTAGTTTCTCTTTGTTTTCTGCCATAAGGGTGGTGTCATCTGCATATCTGAGGTTATTGACACTTCCCTCTGCTATCTTGATTCCAGCTTGTGCTTTATCCAGTCCAGCATTTCACATGATGTACTTTGTGCATAAGTTAAATAAGCAAGGTGACAATATTCAGCCTTGACACACTTCTTTCCCAATATAGAACCAGTTCGTTGTTTCATGTCCTGTTCTTACTGTTGCTTCTTGACCTGCATACAGGTTGCTAAGGAGGCAGGTCAGGTGGTCTGGCATTCCCATCTCTTAAAGAATTTTCCAGTTTGTTGTGATCCACATAGTCAAAGAATTTAGGGTAGTCAATGAAGCTGAAGTAGATGTTTTTCTGCAATTCTCTTGCTTTTTCTATGATCCATTGGATGTTGGCAATTTGATCTTTGGTTCCTCTGCCTTTTCTAAATCCAACTTGAACATCTGGAACTTTACAGTTCACATACTGTTGAAGCCTGGCTTGGAGAATTTTGAGCATTACTTTGCTAACATGTGAGATGACTGCAGTTGTCTGGTACTTTGAACATTCTTTGGCATTGCCTTGCTTTGGGATAAGATTGGAATGAAAACTGACTTTTTCCGGTCCTGTGGCCACTGCTGAGTTTTCCAAGTTTGCTGGCATATTGAGAGCAACACTTTAACAGCATCATCTTTTAGAATTTGAAATAGCCCAATTGGAATTCCATCACCTCCACTAACTTTGTTCATGGTGATGCTTTCTAAGGCCCACGTGACTTCCCAGGATGTCTGGCCCTAGGTGAGTGATCACACCATAGTGGTTATCTGGGTCATGAAGATCTTTTTCGTATAGTTCTTCTGGGTTTTCTGTTTGTGGGATATATTTACATGTTTCACAGCCACTCCTGTGCTTATTGCTAACCATCTCAGGGTAAGAATAACCTCTCAGCATACTTCAGTTGCCCTTCCTGCCAACTCGCTTGGCATGGTGATATGAAGGTGCCAGGGCCAGGGGCTTCTGCCAGATGAATGGTGCCTGGATGATGGGAACAGCTTGTCAGTGGAGGAGAAACAAGATTTGAAATGTATGGACTAGAAGACAGTTTGTGGAAAATTCTTTCAATCATCAGATGAGTAAAATTATGAGTTGGAAGTTGAATTTTCATTAAGAAAGTGTCCTTTTTAGAAGCCAAAAATTAAGCATCAAAATACCAAAAGATTTCTTATTATCTTGGAATACATGCTAAAAATGCCAAAATCATAAAGAAAAGGATGGATTCATTAGAGGCAAGAAAATGTAGTGACAGTGGAAGAGATAAAGATTGTGAGAATCAGGGCACTCCCAAAGAGGAAATGAAAAATCTGGAGAAACAGAAAATAATCAAGCAAAATACAGTTTGTATAGTCAGCAAATGTTGGCAGCAGCTTCTTGTTTATGACTTCACTGACTTTAATAAGAACTGTGGTTTTTTTTATTATGGCCCTATTGCTAAAAAGTAATAATGTCATTCAGTATTTTAATTAAAGACAATTTTTCCTTCAAAATTGTGAGTCCAATAATATTTATATAGAATCAAACAGAACATAAAATGAGCAAGAGAGATATTTCTCAAAAAGATATTTTGAAAAAAGTTTTAAGGAGTCACACTCTTATGAGATTCTGGCTAGTTTATCCCAAAGCAAAAAGAGATCATAAATATTGTTTCATTGTTAAATTATTTTCAACAAGACAGACATTACTTACACTGGATGGTTTTACAGACTAAATGAATTTATTGATAGCCCTCAAAAGCTGTGACTATTCTATGGAGCACAAGACAACTATCTTTTCTTAGATTACCCATAAATCAAAAACCAGCTGAGTAAGAACATTCCAAATTATTTTGAAGTGCTGAAAAAGAAGTAGTTGAGGTTATTGCATTTTTAAGGGGAATTTCAGAGGTCATGATGAAATATAATCATTCAAATAACAGAAATTTAATGGGAATCCTAGAAATAACTATTAAATTTAATTAATCTTTGCATGAGAACTTGTAAAAATGCCCAAAATTGAGGGGGGGAAAGTCACAGTTTATGAAGAATGAATAGAAGTAATGGGAAAATACATAATAGAAGGGTTAACAGATAAATAAACCAGAAACCAAATGTTACTCCATTTTTGTAGCTTCCAGGCCAGATGTGTCAGACACTGATTAGTTGGCCATTGTTGTGCTCTACTTCTGTGATCGAAAACTATATATGGTTTTGACATTTTTCACCAACTGTAAACCAGCCTTTGGCTTTATTCAACAATGTGAAATAACTTTTGGAAATAGTAACCTGTGGTTGAAAACATTCATGGAGTGTTGTCCGTCTAGACATAGGGGAGGAAAAGGGCTCCCAGCACTCTTTAAAGATATTAATAAGTATGCAGGATGTATACCATGTGCAGTTTATTCCTTTAATCTATAAGAGAAAAAGCTGCTTCTACAGTTGTTAACCATGTTGGCATTTTACAACAGCTATTTTCATTTCAGTTTCCTCTCATAAATGGAGTATTTTACATAAACATATCAACTTGGATTTAAAAAAAAGTCTAAGGGTAATACAATGGGTTATCCTCTGTAAAGTTGTTCAAACTTTGCAACATGGGTCAAGGAAATTTTATAGGCCCTAAAATACATTTTTCAAAGATTTGGAAGGAAACCCCTAACACAAAAGTAAACCAAAAAGCTTATTCAAAAAATTGACACCCAGCAAATACATCACTATAACTGTAATATAGAAAGACACTTTAAAATGTTTCTATAAGATATTTAAGAAATTGCAGTCACTATATTTGAATTATATAAAGGAGACCATCCTTCTTCATCTTTAAATCTATTTATAAAAAACTGAGAAAAAATTCAGATAAAAATTAATGGAATATGAAACAAAAGTGGAAAAGGTAAGCAATTAAGTCAATAGAAATTATTCTGACATCAAGAAGTATTTGTAACAACAACAAAAAAGATTTGAAATCATCACCAAAGGCAGGAATTAACCAATGGAAGAGATATATTTCAAATAGAACTGATGAATAGGCTCTTGTATAGTTTGATAATGCACTTAATGAGAGGAAAGAATCATATTAACACAATAGAAAAGGATTTATAACTCTTTGATTTGACACAAAATGATTACATTTCAAAAAGTAATATAAAACTCATAATATGCTATTGCAACAAAGACATAAAGAATGAGTAATAACTGTTATTGATTCAAAGACTATTTTTGATTAATTACTGCACAAAGAAATGTGAAAACTCTGACATTTTATGGTGCCTAGATGAAAAAATCTAGCAATCTGGTAGCACTTTTCCCTCACTTGATAGCCATTCTTAAAATTTACATATTAACAGCTGAAATGTTTTCCTAAACAATCAGTAATGCAAACCATTTAAATCAACAAAAGACTGGATTATCATTCTACTCTTTATAGAAAATGATATTATAAAATTATTGTCACATGAAAAGTCAATGAAAAACTAGCAGGCTGAACTGATGTGGTCAAATTATAAGCCTACTAAAGCCTATCTTTCTGCTGATTACTTCTAAAAACACTAGATGAAACGCAAAAAGCAACTCTCTGAGGACCTTGGAAAGTAAAGAAAAGCAGGCAGATTGGGGAAAGGAGTCAAAACCTGGAGAAGTGAGCTGTATGGCCGTGAATTTCCCATATTTTTGCCTTTTTCTTGCTCATCGTCTTAAGTGTAGGCTCCTAGTACAGCTGGCACATCAATACTGCTAAGTCACTTCAGTCGTGTCCGACTCTGTGTGACCCCATAGACGGCAGCCCACCAGGCTCCCCCGTCCCTGGCATTCTCCAGGCAAGAACTGGAGAGGATTGCCATTTCCTTCTCCAACATCAATACTACAGACAGCTAAAACTCAGAGAAATCCTATCTATCTTTCTGTCCATAAGACCCGAAAAGGGGATCCCTGTGGGCCAGAGAGCATGGCACTCTTTTCTCTCTTCTTTTACTTCCTTTTTTTGTTTGTTTGTGTCTTACAGAGGGCTGACCTATAGTGGAGTTGAAGCAGTTTGTCTTTCTGTCCAGAAGGGTTGAGAAAAGGGAGCTGAGGGACAGAGAAGGTAGGGAGCATTCCCATTTTTTAAAAAACCTTTCTTCCCTCCCCTGCCTTGCCCAGTGGGTTGCCCCAATTGTGGGAAACTGGCAGGAAAATGGACATCTAGAAATCCAAGAGAAATCCCACCTTTCTGGCTAGAAGATCAGGAAACAAGGCTTCAGAGGGCTGGAGAATAGGAGGGAAATCCTGGAAGAGGGAGACTTAGAGAAGATGATTCCCCCAAATCTGTGATAAACCAGAATAATGCCAGCCGACATCACTGAATTGCACACGTGTGGGTGAGGTATTTTACTCACAATACATCTGACACTAAATGTGTGGGTTTTTTTCTTTAAAATGAACCAATTTTCCCACTCTCTGGACATTAACTGAGTGTCCTACAATTCAATTCAATTCTGACACAATTATCAGAAATTAGCATCAGATGCCACAGGGTTAAGGGCTAGGTCCCGGAAGATTGGACTTCCACAATGGCTCAGCGGTAAAGAAGCTGCCTGCAGTGTAGGAGCCACGGGAAATGAGGGTTCGATCACTGGGTCAGGAAGATCCCCTGGAGGAGAGCATGGCAACCCATTCCCGTATTCTTGCCTGGAGAATCCCATAGGCAGAGGAGCCTGGCGGGCTACAGTCCATAGGGTCACAAGGAGTTGAACACAAGTGAAGCAACTTAGCATGCATGCACACCTGGAGGATTGCCCTCACTTCAGATGCCAGTCACAAAACTATTGGGTCCCCAGGTTACCTATGCTTCTATCTGACAGCTACAAATCAGGGTTCCCACAACCTCCCTCCCTCAGGTTTAATAATTTGCTCAGTCAACTCATAGAATGAAGGAAAATATTTCACTCACTTGTACTAGTTTATTTCTGCTTTATGGCAGAAAGCGAAGAGGAACTAAGAGCCTCTGGATGAAAGTGAAAGAGGAGAGTGAAAAAGCTGGCTTAAAATTCAACATTCAAAAAGCAAAGATCATGGCATCCAGTCCCATCACTTCATGGCAAATAGATGGGAAAACAGTGGAAACAGTGACAGACTTTATTTTCTTGGGCTTCAAAATCACTGCAGATGGTGACTACAGCCATGAAATTAAAAGATGTTTGCTCCTTGGAAGAAAGGATATGACAAACCTAGACAGCATATTAAAAAGCAGAGACAACTTTGTTACTTTGCCAACAAAGTTCTGTATAGTCAAAGCTATGGTTTTCCAGTAGTCATATATGGATAGGAGAGTTGGACCATAAAGAAGGCTGAGTGCCAAAGAATTGATGCTTTTGAACTGTGGTGTTGGAGAAGACTCTTGAGTCTGCAAGGAGTCTCCAAGGACTCTTGGACTGCAAGGAGATCCAACCAGTCAATCCTAAAGGAGATCAATCCTGAATACTCATTGGAAGGACTGATGCTGAAGCTGAAACAATAATACTTTGGCCACCTGATGTGAAGGGCTGACTCATCAGAAAAGACTCTGATGCTGGGAAGGATTGAAGGCAGGAGGAGAAGGGGACAACAGAAGATGAGATGGCTGGATGCCATCACTGACTCAACGGACATGAGTTTGAGCAATCTCCTGGAGATGGTGAAGGACAGGGAAACCTGGCGTGCTGCAGTCCACAGAGTCTCAAAAGAGTCGGACGTGACTGAATGACTGAACAACAACAACCACTGGTTTATTATAAAGGGATAGCCAAAAGAGAGAAATGCATATAAGGCAAGGTATGGGGAAAGTGGGTGGTTTGGAGCTCCCACACCCTCTCCAGCTGTGCTCTCTTCCTAGTACCTCAACATGTTTACCAGTCTGGAAGATCTCTCAACTCATGGGTTAGAGATTTTTATGAAAGTTTCCTTATGTGAGCATGATTGCTTAAACCTTGGCAATTGGTGGTTAACTCAATCTCCAGCCGTTATCCCTTCCCTGGAAGTCGGGAGATGGGTCTGAAAGTTCTAAGCTTCTAATCAAGGTTTGTCTTTCTGGTGATCTGCTCCGATTCTGAAATTATCTAGGAGCCCCTCAGCCGAGAATCATCTTATCAACATATCAAATGCATTCTTATCATATATGAGATTCCAAGGTTTTAGGAGTTCTATGACAAGAACCTGGAACAAAGCCCAAATATATATATTTTATATTTTTTATTTTACCACAGTGGGACAGACCCAAGTTATATAGCTAAGTCTTTGTAAATGGATCTACAAATCTCAAATCTCAGACTTTTAAGTGGTACATGAAAAAATGTAAAATAGCCTAGCAAATAAATTAAAAAAATCAATCATTCAATCAAAACAAAAGAACCCCCCCAAACTAATATTGGGAGCCTGACCTACGGACAGTGAAGACAGAAGAAGAGATGAAACTTGTGTTCTTGAATGTAAATATGTTGATTGCATGCTACCTAGAGTTAGTCAAACTGTGAAATTTGAGGGTTCAGGGCTCTAGACTTCTGACACCAATCTATATTCACATTCAATAATTCACTCAAAGCATTCAGAACTCATTGAGGATTATTATGCTTGTGGTTACAGCTTATTATAGGATTCAAGATTTGAAAATCAATATCATTCATCATATCGACTCACTAAAGAAGAAAAACTATGTGATCATCTCAATAGATGAAGAAAAAGCATTAGACAAAATTCACCATTCAATCATACATTCAATATCAAACTATATTGTCCCATCTATAACATTTGTATATATAAATAAAATTCCATACAAAAATGGAATTACTACAAAAAATAAAGGATTGATTTGATTGGTAAACCTCTGAAATTAACAACTGGAAATCCTAACTATATAAACATTCAACAGCATGATAAATATTTTCTGCAAACTAACAAGGGACTTCCTTAATCTAATAAAAAAATTTACAAAATACTTGCATCTAATATACTAAAATTGAAAGACTGAGTGTTTCCCCTTAAGATTCAGTTCAGTTCAGTTCAGTCACTTAGTTGTGTCCAACTCTTTGCAACCCCATGAATTGCAGCACGCCAGGCCTCCCTGTCCATCACCAACTCCTGGAGTTCACTCAGACTCACGTCCATTGAGTCGGTGATGCCATCCAGCCATCTCCTCCTCTGTCATCCCCTTCTCCTCCTGCCCCCAATCCCTCCCAGCATCAGACTCTTTTCCAATGAGTCAACTCTTCGCATGAGGTGGCCAAAGTAGGGAACAAAGCAAGGATGTCTGCTTTCACTACTTCTATTCAATATTGTACTAGAAGTACCATATAGTACAAAAAAGCAAGAGAAACAAATGAAAAAAGCGGATTAGAAAGGAAGGAAAAAAAAAACTCTGTTAAAACTATGTGATTCTTCCACATAGAAAATACCAAGAAATTTATAAAAACCTCCTAGTACTAATAAACCATTTTAGAGAAGTCACAGGATAAAAGGTCAAAATATAAAAATGTTTTATTTCTACATATTGCCAACAAATATTTGGGAATCAAATTTTAAAACACAGTATCATTTAAAATAGTACCAAAGCCATAAAATACTTAGATACAAATCTAACAAAAATATGCAGGACATGTATGCTGAAAACTATAAAATAATGATGAAAGAAATCAAAGAATATCCAAATAGATAGAAAGAAATACTCTGTTTTTGGATTGGAAGACTCAGTATTGTTAATATGCCACTTTTCTTCAAGCTATTCTATGTATTCAATGCAACCCCAATAAAAATCGGAGCAAAGTTTTTCCTAGAAATTGATACATTTACTTAAAACTTCATATAGAACTAGGATAGCCAAAACAATTTTTAAAAAGAGCAAAGTTGGAGGACTCACACCACCTCATTTGTTTACTGTAAAGTTATGTGAAAAAAAAGTGAAAGTGTTAGTTGCTCAGTGTGCTGGACCCTTTGGGACCCCATGGACTCTAGTCCACCAGGCTCCTCTGTTCATGGAATTCTCCAGGCAAGAATACTGGAGTGGGTAGCCATTCCCTTCTCTAGGAGATCTTCCCAATGCAGGGATCAAACCCACGTCTCCTGAATTGCAGGCAGATTCTTTACCACTAAGCCACTGTAAAGGTATAGTAAACTCATTAACAAAAAGACAAATAATGCTATTTAAAAATTGGCAAATGTTTTGAACAGATAATTTCCTGAGTATGACCTATTTGGATAATAAAGAGAAAACTGTAGAGCTGCTGTGTCTACAAAGGTAGCAAGGGAGGTGGTTTGTGCCCTGAATACACTATACAGTAAGTTTGCCTTTATCTTGGAGAGAAATATTGCGTCTGATATCAGTATTGCCATAGCATATGGTATTTTCTAGAATATAGGTATATGTTAAGAAAACTAGTGCTTTTGAATATATAGTCTAACATGAAGTTTCTTGTGCATTATAGCTCAAAAATATTCATAAGCTTTGAAGTTGTTCACAATTCAGCTGCATATAGAGTAGTATGGAATTTTATTTATATAAACAAATGTTACAGATGGAACAATATGGTTTGAGCAAGAAGTTTGGTTTAGTGTCTACTGTTTGGGAAATTTAGCTCTTAACCTTTCTAAGAAATGAATTGTATAGTTAGGATTTCCAGTTGTCTGTTTTCAGAGGTGTGCCAAGCAAATCAATCCTACATTTTTTTTCTCATGTATTTGCTCATGCCTCACAGCAGCAAGTCTTTTCTTCTATTTTTATCTTGTTTTTCCTCCTTGCTCATTTCTTAGAACTTTGTCTTTCTCACATCTTTCATTCTTCCTTCAAACTTTTTTTTTTCAAATCCCTGGCATTTCCCAACTCTCTGTTTTTATAAGACATGTTTTTTTTTTTTTTTAAATATATCCAGTCTCCCATTGGTGATCACTTGTAAATCATCATGACTTAATATTTTTCCTGTTAGCTACCACCTACATGTGTTTTACTAAGCTCAAGGCAGAAAATTTGTCTTCCATATTTTATGCTTTGTAAAACCCCATGTACTCTTATGACTCCTATTAAAAATAAATCTCAGTGTGAATTAGCTAAAGTGATATCTTCCTTGTTTTATGTGTAAGCTTTACATGCATACAAGAGAAGACTCAAGTTTCACCAGATCCCTGTTTTGCCATGTGTACCCTCATTTTTCAGGAAGCATTAGAATGCCACCTTTTTTGGACTTACTGGACAGCAAGCCAATAATTTATTTTCTTAGTTTATATATATTTTTCAGAACAAGCAAAGTTTTTTTTTTCTTTTCAAGAAGAAAATGTTCCTTTCTTTTACAATAATTAGTTTGGACTCACATGGAATTATCTACATGCCAAGATACTTTGTATTCTAATTTTAAATTATGCTTTTCAGATACAATTGGTCTCTGGAATTATGCATTACTTATGATAATAGGAATCTTCAGCATTAGACTTGATGTCAGTATTTATTTTCCGTTATTTCTCAGCGATCTAGACTTTATGTCCCCTCTCTTTTATTGAGATACGGGAACCACATTTAGTGCTCGTTTGCTTCTGGAGTGTGGGCTGGACTCATCTGAACGTGATATGAGCAAACAGGCTGAGGAGCTGTTGTGCTCCTTTCATGGCACCCTAAGCGCTTGGCTTTTGGTGCTGTGCTTTCCCTGACTTGCCATCCCTCTCCTCCCAAGTACTGTCTATCTATCAAACATAGCTTCAGAGGCAGGTGTAGATACAGGTGCATTTTTAGTCTGGATTCTAAACGGTGAAGCAATCTCAGCTGCAGGTCTTGAGTAGTGTGACCTCTGTGGTTATCATCCTACTTCAAGTGAAGGCTTACTTGATAAGCCACCAAGATTTCTGCTCAATAAGAAAGGTGCATATTAATTTTCTTTTGCTGCTGTAACACATTACCACAATGTTAGCATCTTAAAATAACACTCATTTATTATCTCACAGTTCTGGAGGTCAGGAATCCAGGCATGCTGCAGCTAATGTGCAGTAACAGCATGTGGTTAGCCTGGTGCAGGGCCCAGGCATGGCAGTAGCTGCCACCTGTGTCCACCAAGGATGCACAGAACAGCCTCAGGCTAGAAAGGTGATTCTAGAGGCTAGTTTTAGAGTGGAGCCTGCTCACCTCCTGGTCGACACATGGGCCCTCCAACCCAAACACACCCTTCAAGGTGCAGTCCCTGGAGCCTGGATTCTCTGGAGCTCAGAGTTACCTCTTTTACATCTGCAGAAGTCCTTCATAGCAGTATTTAGACTATCATTTTATTGATTAATCAGGGGATGGGAATCTTGGAGGGCCATCTTTAGAATTCTACCTACTATAAAGGTATGAAACTCGTGTGATGAAAATGAAAAAGTTTTTTGGAAAACACATGGGCACACCTGAACAAATGTGGAGTCATACCATAAGCCAGAAAGGGGAGGCTCATGTTGAAGGATATTATTCTCCCTGAAATTAATACCTACAATTAAAGAAATATGGATAAAAACCTACAGCCGCATGGATGAATCTTAAAGATATAACTTTGGGTAAAAGAAATCAAGACATGAAAAAAAAATTTATGATTCAATTTACATTGAGTTAAAAACCAGGCATGAAATATACTGTTTGAGTAATTAAGCAATAAAACTGTAAAGAAAAGCAAGGAAGTCAATATTTTAATAATCATGATAGTGTTTATTAACCCTAAGCACTTGGGGGTTATACAGGAAGGGGCACTTTGGGGCCTTTTGGGGTGTTGCTAACATTCTACTTTTTGACCCAATGTGGGTTACATGAGTGTTTTGGGTTATAGTCTTTAAGTAGTATACATCTGTTTGCTCTATTTCCCATCAAAAAAAAAATAATTCTAATCTCTTTCCCCCCTTACTTTCTAATTCTTCCTCTACATCTACAGCGCTTCATAGAGAAAAAGAGAAGTTACAGTGAGACTACGTAGAGAACAAACAATTCAGTCTTTATAAAACAAAATGCTTACAACGTAAGTTCTTGAGAATTTGCTGAGAGTGAAACATAGCATTCGAATCTATTTCCCTCTCAACCCTGGCCAGATTAGCTAAAAGAAACCTCTGAATTGGTAGGAGTATATGAAGCATAACACCCATAACACCTTCCCCAGGGAGGGAAGGACAAGCTTTGGTGGGAGTGGTAGAAAAAGAGAGCACTGGAGTAGGCTGAGCACCATTTCAGTGGACAGGGCAGGAGGCCTGGGCTAGGAGCCAGGAAAGCTGTTACAGTAGCCTGTCAGGGCTCCCTGCTGCCTACATTTGCATCATTCAACAAAGGACACCAGCTTTCCTCTGAACTGCCTGACACTGTAGGACACCTCTGTCAAGGATGGAGGGTGAAATCTTGGGCTACCTGGTACTGCATCATCTTCCTTTCTCCCATCCTCCCATCCCCAGAGGGATGTGCTTTTAATAAGCACTTAGGGTAACTCTCATGCAGGTGGCCTCTGGCACTGGAGTACCACTTTCCAGAGAAACTCCCTGAGAGGAAGACTCACTGGTGGCACTTGTTAAAATTTCAAAATTTGATGCCTCATACTAGAGAACTTTTTTTTTTTAAATGAAGGCCTCAGGTAATTTCAAAGGAAGTTGGGCCAACAGCTTTAGAGACTTATACTTTTTTGTTTTTCCACAATACTTATAATATTTGCATTTTGAAAAAATAAGTACTTTGTGGAAAAGAACATATTATAAACCCGAACACTTTTTCTCTGGCTCAGACTTCTCAGTGCTGCAGACCCATAGATCTGTTTATGTGACATCTCTCCTTTTAAGTCATGAAAACATCTGAGACTCAGCCTGTTGAAATCAACTGAAATCACCATCTCCCCCCAAATCTGACTCTCTTTCAGTGTTCTCCACACCTCAGTGAACATTGCTTTCCATCCACTGTGCCTGCCAGATATCCGGTCATGACTCTTTCCTCTCCTTCAATCCCCATTCGTTCCACTCTACCCAAATCCATTCCCTAGACCTATTTCACTTCCTAAATTGTTCCATTTTCCTCACTTGTCTCCATCTCCTTGTGCCCATCCCAATCCACCTGAACTACTTACTACCAACATTAGCCATGATTCATAGATCCTAACTGGTCCAAGACTGATCCTGTTCATATCGCCACACTGTAGCGGGAATGATTTCTTTTCCAAACACGGATCTGATCAGGTTAAATCCCGACCCCATTTTGTTCTCAGTATGGCCAAGCAAGTCCTGATTAGTCTGGTCTCCTTGCAAACTATGCTTTAGTCACAGTGACTTCCTTTCAGAGCCCTGGGCTTGCACTGTTCATTCCTGACAAAAGGCTGTACATATATTGTTCCCTCTGTTTCCTTTTCTCCTTTCTTCAGTTTCTCATCCTTCAGATCTGTATTCCAGGTGACCTCCTCAAACATGCCTTACCTAACTTTCCTGACCAGATCAGTGACTGACTCTAAGCTCTCAGAGCACCTATCTCTTGCAACTTTCATTTATCTATCTAAATAAATGTGGCTCACTTATTTGTTGAATTAGATCTTTACAAATTCCTTTGCTTAGAACAGTTTGTTTCCTTGCTCATCATCTCTCTGCTTTTCACGTCTTTAGAATCTATTGCAGGACAATTTTTAGTATTAGTATTTACAGCTAAAACACCCCTCTGGCTGTTGTTGCCTTAGAATTTTCCGATCTTTTGAACATTTGCTTCTACCACAACACTTATTTACCTTATATATATATATTTTTTTTTTTCTCAAAGGTTTCTTTCACTAGTGTCAGTGGCTTTGCTGCTGCTGCTAAGTTGCTTCAGTCGTGTCCCACTCTGTGCGACCCCATAGACGGCAGCCCACCAGGCTCCCCTGTCCCTGGAATTCTCCAGGCAAGAGTACTGGAGTGGGGTGCCATTGCCTTCTCCGGTCAGTGGCTTTAGGGCAGCTGTTTTACTTATCTCTGTGTTCTCAGAATGTAACACATGGTCTTGTCTTCAATAAATATTTGGAATGACTGCTGGAGCCTTAGTTCAGCCATATAGTGCATATGCTGATCTTTCTGCTTCTAATATCTTCTCTCACTTTGCCTACAAACTCTTACCACTTGATATAGAGGAGGCAGTGATATAGAGGAGGACAGTATTATTTTCAACTATATGTATATAATTTTTATTCAGTTCCTTTTTCTTTTCAGTTTCATTTGAAAACTGATAATTACCTTAAAAGGTGATTGGGAGGGTTAAAAAAGTTAATGATCTCATTAGTACTCCTCTGTCTTCCCTTCAGGCCAAATTTCTCCTTTTCTATATCAACTACCTAAGGCATTTTGTCTCAGGATTAGGTTTTTGGAATTTCTTGCACCCAGTTAGCTCTTTTGTTCTCCCCCACCTGTTTTTGTCCTCTTTTCAGTAAGTCTTGTTGGATCAATTACAACTAGAAAACAAATCATTAGCAAATAGAAAGTATCTCTTCCTTGTTCTCTAGGAAAAGAGATTGTCCTGAGGTGAGGAGCTGTCTTTGCAAAACTGTACAGGCCTTTCATTTATTTTAAATACATACACATATCCAAATTCTTTTCCTATTTAGGTTGTTATATAATATTGAGCAGAGTTCCCTGTGCTATACATAGGTCCTTGTTGGTTATATATTTTAAATAGAGCAGTGTGTACATGTCAGTCCCACACTGCCCTAACCCTCTCTCCCCACTACCCTTCCCCCGTGGTAACCAAAAGTTCATTCTCTAAGTTGCCTTTTTTTAAACTTTAAAATAAGAAAGGATGAAAAACAAAATGGTTAAATTTCCATACCAAAATAAGTGAAATGTTTCATTTTCTTTTAGATATGTAAAGTGTCTTACCCAGAGTATGAGAAGAAACTTTGGTTTCCTTCCCTTCACATTTACAAAGCTGTAACTAAACATTTTAGCAGTTAAGCAACTCTACAGTGAATTATCTGGTAGCTTCCAGTATAATAAATTATTCTCACCAACTAAATACTTTGCTTTCTTTTCATAATTTACCTGTTTGGTTGTCAAAGTTTAAACATAGCACAATACAACGATTATACTCTTTAAAATACCATGGGCACTTAAAACGTGTATGTAACTGAACAAAATAGAAGTCCCATGAAAAATATTTGAACACAGGGGTAAATCGTGACAAGAGCTTTTGCTGAAGTTTCTCTATGCTTCTCCAACATTACCTTGTGTGATTGAAGTACTATTTGTTATTGAGACTTGTCACTCTCAGTTGACTAGTAAATTTAATGCACTTTAGCCAACGTTTCAAATCTGAGGCAAATAAAACCTAGGTGGTTTATTCGTGGACCTAGTACCAAGACCTGCCAAGGGAGTGTTCTTAAGCGTTTTAAGTTAGAAAACTCAGCTTATGTTGTTAAGCCACCGGTTTGAAAGCAACATCCTCGGGCAGTTGACGTTTACCACATAATCGTGAGGTAAGCGGCCCAGTCATCAAAGGACCCTTTTTGAAGTCCATGAGTCATTAAAGTCTCAAGCACTCCTGGAGTCCAGGCTGAATTTCTTCACTCGCTTGTTTGGGAACCCATCTCTCCTAAGCTGTGTAGTATTAACTGGCTCCGCTGCCGGCTGGATGACAGCTGATCCCGCACTCTTCAGGGCGGGCTCTTGTCCAGGTGCACCTATTTCCACCGTCAAACCCACTCCTCTCTCTCGCGGCGGTCTAGGGCCATCAGGACCAATTTCGGGGTTTTCTTTAGTCAGTGAGACTTTGCAGAACAGGTTCCAAAAGAAAAGCAGGAGGCAGAGGAGGAGTAAGTAACTATTGGTAAGAGTCAAAACAAATGACACTCCACCTGTGAGACGCGACGACGAACACCCCGTTTGGCCGCGGAAGCCACAGGGATGCACAGACCTCCTACCGCCAACCCCCCGTCTCTTCTCCCAACTGCCCGCCCTAGTTGCGGTCACGTGACGAGGGAGCGGCGCGCGCCGGCCGCGGCGCTGATTGGCCGGCGGCGGGAGCGCGGGGTTTGATGGGAAGGAGTTGGCCGGGCCCGTATCCCTGTCAGTGGCTGGTGCTGTCCGCTCTGGCGGCGGACTGCGCGGTGGTGGCCGAAACTGGCAGAGGTGGACGCCAGCGCCGGGCTTTGCTCGTTTCTACTTGAAGGTAGAGGGCTCAAAATGAGGGTCATTGGGAAGGTTCGGCAGAAGGGAGGCGCGCTGAGCTTTTCCCTGGGAAATACGCTCCCGATTACCTTGCTTGCCTCTCTCGGGCGCTCCGCCTCATGCCGAGTGGCCTACCAGTTCGGCGGCGGCGGCGGCGGCTAATCGAGCTCCTGCCCGGCTGCGCGCTGACCCCGTCTCACCGCCTGATCCCCTTGGTTTCCCGGTGCAGGGGCTGGGATGGCTCTGGAGTGTTGGAGACCCCTTTTTGTCCCCGGAGGGGAGTTGGTTCCCCAGCCTTTTTTCAGAGATTCGAGGCGAGGGGTGGTGGTGCGGTGACTGGGTTGAGCTGAGCACCGTCCCTTTGACCCACCTCCCTGTCCGAGCGAAGGGTCAGAAGGTCGTACAGTAAGCTATCGCTTTGCGTGGGTTCTACCCTTGTCATCTTTTGCTGAGTTGTGCGGAGGCGCCGCGAGTGGGAGAGATCGGGAAGGGACCGAAAACTGGCAGTGTCATACTGCTCGGCCCAGGCGTGTGGGCGTGGATTGTGTGCTGCTTAGAGAAGCCTCTCTTCTGCCGTTGTCCTTATGTGAGAGATGGTGGGGTGAAGGGAAGGGCGAGATTCCCTGGGAGTCATAGGCCTGGCAGAAGAAGAGCAAATCTAAACCGCATCAATAGTTTTAATTCTTGAATATTGTGTAAGGGGATTAAGAGAAAGTTGGGATTGGTGTACTCAGTTTTGCTGATGGTGTGCTAAGTAAAATCTGTGACTCACTGAATTTTCCATGTTCCGTTTTTTCCCAGTAGGCTTCTGGTTTGTGGTGCCCATTTGTCGACTGTTTTCTCCTTTCTCTGTGGCCTGGGTTGTCACTGTTGACAAAATTGTCACCGCACAAAATTCAACAGCAATTTGTATGGTTATGAGTAAGCTTGGTTTCAGGGATATGTTCAAACTGGCAGGGAATGCTAATTTCTTGTCCTCAACAGCCCCCGTAGTTTAGTTTTAGGGGAATCAAGTTGATTTTGAACACATTTTTAAACGAGTGATGCATTTACAATTAGAATTTCAGTTTTTCTGTCATCTACTGGGATGAACCCAATACTGTTAAAAACTTTGGTGTTTATATATTATTAACTTGAAAGAATATAAGGAAGAAATGGCTTACAACAGGTATGATTTGTTGTAGAAATCTTTCCAATCAAGATTTCTAGTCATTTTTTGAGTAGTATTTAGTTTAGAATGACTGTTGACTTTCCGTGAAGACCAGAACTTAATCATTAAATAATAAAAGTGCTTTTAGAAGTGTACTTCTTTTCAGTAATTTTATTTTTGAGCAATAAATGTGGTGGTTTGGGATATTTCAGAATTGTCTTTTCAGTTAGGATATTTGGAAGTTAGAGTTCTAGAACAAACCCTTTTAATCTCAAGTTGAATAGTCCAGTATATTATAGAGGTTTCTATTGATGGTGACTGAATAGTTTCTACTTAAGTTTGGAACTTGATAAAACTAAACTTCCTTTGCTATTAAAGCCCCTACAGGGTTATTTTAATGGAAGAGTTGTTAGAGTATTTTGCTTTATTTTTTATACTGGAGGAAACGAGAGCAATACAGTTTCAGTTTAAAATGCAAACTAATTTTGTTTTCCAATTTTAAAATTATGAAACAGTTTCTTTATAAGAAGGTAGAAAGAAATGTGTTCCATATGAGAAGTATTGCTGTACTACATGTGTTTTCTGGTAATAGTAGTAATAAGTTCTATAGTTTATTATACACTTCATTATTTGTTGAACACTGTGCTAAATAATGTATGATTTCATTTAACTCATGCAACAATTATGTGAAGTATATTTTCACCGCTAAACAAATGCTGAACTGAAGCTTAGAGAGTTTAGTTTATCCAAGATCACATAGCTAGTGTGTGGTTAGTCATATTTTGAATCCAGACCTTTTTTATTCCATTATTTCAGTATGACTTGAAGTAAGCTGAAAATTTAAGAATAACATGTCTCAAGATTTTAAATTCTGACACCTAAACCTGAGTGTGAATAGCAGTTAGTAGAAAGCATTCGAATAATATGGTGGGCATTGTTCTTTATCGAAAAACACATTAGATGCACCCAGCTCTTATGGTCATGTCAGGTCCCATTATATCAAAGTAGAAGGAGACTCTTTGTACATGTTCATAGAAGAGTTCTTGGAATAGGCCAGTTGAGATTGAACCATCTGTCCACTCAAGGGCAAGTAAATTGATTTATGCTTCAGAAAAAATGCTAGTAGTTTGATTCTCATGTATTTTCCCTGTGTTGAAAGGAAGCAGAGATGGACTGGAGAAAGGCAACAGCCACAGCAGTAAAAACAACAATTTGTGTTGAGAAATTAGGATGTGTCAGACACTGTTGTAAATACTTTAGAATGCTTTTTAACATTTGAGAGGATTCTTATCTATCACTGTTTTGCAGATGAAGATAATGAGTAACTGAGAGGTTAAGTACTTTATTTGCCCAAGGTTTCATAGTAATTTTAATGTTTCGTTAATACCAAAACAATTCTCAAGCAAATAATTGATGTGAAAGTTGGTATTAATTGTAGTATTATGCATATATTTCATATGACATGTATTTTAAAAGTGATATGCAGTAAACAAGTAGAAGTAGTACTTGAAGACTTCTCATACCAGTTCTGCCCCTACCTGGAGGTACATGATTTTGGCACATCATTTAGCTTCTCTTCCATGTAGACTTAAGCATTCAAATTTAATCAAATAAAGGAATTGGGCTACATGATACACTGTACCAAGCCTGGATCTTGTGCTTATAACTTTCCACTGCAGTAACCCCGTTTACCAGATGTTTGAGAATGTCTGAGGGTGCTTTTATGTACAAATAATTCAGTCTAATCTACAGAAAGATTTTATTTCTGATTTTGAGTTATTGGAAATAACGTTTCTTTTTTTGGCCTTTTTTATTGAACTATAGCTGATTTACAATATCATATAAATTGCAGATATGTAAGTTAGTGATTTACAATTTTTAAAGATTATTCTCGATTTATAGTTATAAAATGTTCGCTATATTCCCTTGCTGTACAATATATCCTTGTAACTTATTTGGTTTATACATAATAGTTTGTACTTCTTAGTCCCCTACCCCTAACTTGTTGCTTTTAAAAAAATCAAAACTAAAATACTGTGTCTGGCTCTTCTATTAGTACTTACTGTTTTTGGGAACTTAGCAAATTATTTCACTTCTGTAGCCTCAGTTTCCTCATTTGTAAAACAGATGGATAATAGTATCTAAATGACAAAATTTATGAAAAACATTTGTTTTAGGGCTTGCTAGAAGATTGAGTACTAAGCATTTAAATATTATTGTCATTACTTTCAGATGTTAAAAAATCTAGTTTATGGTAGCTGTAAACTTGGAGGCACATCACTGTTTCAAACCAGGATGTGTAGGTCAGTTGTGTACAAATCACTGTCCTGTACACCATGCATACGTGGGATAATGTATACTTTGAAAGTATACAAGTTAAGTGGTTCATCTGAATCTTCCCTCCCCAGCCATGTGTCTTGGTGATGTTTAGCATATATGGTTTTAAGATCTATTTAATGTCTTAGCTTAGAAATGTTTACTTTTATTCATTAAAGTTCCTGGGTTACCTACAGCCACATTTTAGAAATTTGAATACTGAGTTACTATTGAAGGATTAATAATAATATTTAGATTGCAACTTAAATGTGACTTTATAGCATTGATTACATTTATAAACTGCAGAAATTTTTAGGATAGATGATAGATATTTCTGTCCATAAAAGTCACATTGTATGTTTTATAATTAGATTTTTTGTTACTTCTGTAACCAAGAAAGTTCAAGGTAGGCATGCCTTATGCTAATTCCAACCTAAAAATAGTATTTCAGAGTGTATGTACTTACTTGGTACTGGCATTATTTTGTGATTACATTTATGGGTTTAAAAAAATGTAAGAATTATGTCCTAACTTTTTTTGGGTGGAAATGAAGCAGTTTTATAATTGGTAGTATGTAACTGTAACCTTGTAAAAATATGTAAGTTTGAAAATATACTTTAACTATTTCAATTTAAAAGAATTAAAAATTATGTAATTATTGACTGGTAAATTTATTTAGGTTATAATATTGCTGATACATTTTTTAAATGTATGGTAATATTTAATATAGCTTCCCTTGTGGCTTAGTGGTAAAGAATCTACCAGCAATTCAGGAGACCGACCGCCTGCAACACAGGAGATGCCAGTTTGATCCTGGGTTGGGAAGATCCTCTGGAGAAGGAAATGGCAACCTACTCCAGTATTCTTGCCTGGAGAATCGCATACATTTGAGAGTCATAGAAAAACAACCAAAAGATGGGGATAGGAGATACAACTACCTGACATGACACTTTAACTAACTTGAGGGACTCAAACAGAGTTTCAGAGAGAAATGCTTATTTGGGTGTTGACTGGTTGTGGACAGACCAGAAGTCTGAAGATAGAGTTCCTTTGGGTAATGTTTCTTCTGAGTTATTGCACAAATCACTTGATTTCTTTCTACTTAATTTTCTTATCTGTAAAATGGTAGTAATGAAGATTATCCTGTGAAAAGTGGTAGTATTATTAACTTTAATGTACAGAAAAGAAAATTATGGCTCAGAAACATTAAATGATATGCTCATTGTCACAAGAAGCCTTGTAACCCTTATTTTCTTACTCAGAATCCAGTTGACTTTCTATTATTGTAAAGTGGTGTTATTCTGAACATTGTAGAGCACCCCTAACTCCAAATAACTAGTTTAGTTGGGAGACAGCCAAATGATAGAAATGGCTGTATTTAAGAATGTAGAATAAAAGTATAGCAGAACTTTTCTTGCAAGAACAACATAGAGGACCTACTTTAAGGAACAGAAAATTGCAAAGTGGTATAAATACACACTTTTAAAATGCCTTGCTACTTAAGTCCTTCCAGCGTTATTTTCACTTTTAAATATGTTCTGCCTTGGAAGAAAGATTTTTTAAAAGGTGGACTATCTGCAAGTCTATCTGAATTAAAATCTCACATAAGTGGAATCCAAGGAAATTAATATTTTATAGTATTTTATTTATTTTATAGTTTTGCAACATTTAAATTTTATAGTGAGTATGCTGTATATTTAACTTAAACTTTAAAAATAATTGCTTTATTTCTAGCTGTGAATTCCTTTGGACAACTGATGATATTTATTATTGTGCCCAGTTTCTACAAATGAAAAATGGGTGGATTATTTTCTCGATGGAGGGTAAGTTAGTTTTCTTTATAACAGTTCCTAGTCTAATGTAAAAGTGTCCCATAAAGTTATTTGTAAAGGTCTCCTTTGTGGTGTAACTTGAGTAGTAGTTTAAAATTATCCCTAACTCTATTTAATTTTTTTTTCCTTCTTGTGAATTTGTTTTTTATTTGGACTTTAATGGTTATACTTGCTTTATAGGTGTCTCCTGTCTCTGTTTAACAGGATTATTTCACTTTGACTTATGAATTATTTTTATTTCTATCTTTATACCTTCATGTACAAATGGTTGTCTTTTATTGTTTCCATAGCACCTAAATTTCAATCTTACTTGAAAGATAGTTGAAATTATTCTATGCAGTACTTAATGTTTTTATAGGTTGTATCTTTTTGCTTAAAGCTTATCACAAATATTTACTGAAGTGATACTAGATGTACTTTTAGGAATTAATAGGTTAAACACAATTAAAAATAGAGTTTTATTTTATTGGCTAAGTCTTTAAATTTAGGATTATAAAATATATTGGTAAATGCTCTTCTTTAACATAAGAGAAGGTAATGTAGTCTAGGACAAACTGCTTTGCTTATTTTTTTTACTCCCTTTTACCATAGTAACGGCATCTAGCAGTACTTGATATACAGTTTAGTTTTTGAACTATTGCTGGAACTGCTTTGCTTTGGATTGACGTTTTATTGATACTGTCCACTCTGCCCCCCTTTAAAATCTGATGATTGAATTAATCTGTTTTTCCTTTATTTTTCTTGTTAGGTTGAACCATATGAAATTACCAGTCTTCAACAGTTTTGACTACATAAACAGCAATTTCATATGGTTTAATCTAATATTAACAATTCCTGTGGGTACTACAATGAATTGATGATTATCATTATTGAGTATATAATTAGTAATTATTTTTTCAAGTGTTATGTGAGCCATTTTGGCTGATTTTTATTCTAGGTGATATAAAAAATGTCTCTGAAAAACAAGCTCTGTTGTAATGAAGTATTCTTAGATGCCCTTTAAAAATCTGATCTTCAGAAAAGTATTTTAGGAATTCAGAATGAAGGTAGCTTATTGATTTTTGACCCCCAGCGTCCTAAGTGAACTTTTAGCAATAGTAGATCAGAACATCTTTAGTTTTGAATTTTTAAATAGAATTTTTAGTTATAATAATTTAATGTAATTATTTAGAATTAATAATTTATAATAATAATAGAATTCTTTCAAATAATCATATCTTAAAAACTTTTCCTTAAAGGAAAATTTAAACAAATTATCTCCCAATAATTTCTAAGTATGTTTTATTGGGGTTAAGGAGAGTAAAAATTGAGCTACAGAGTTGAAAGTACTTTTGGGCCTAAAAATAAGTTAAATAGGAGCATCTTATTTCTTTAGTCTTGTGTAATTTTGTTTATACTTATAATTTTTATTTAAATCTAAATCTCATTTGTAAATAAACAGGAATACATATTGCTTGGTAATATTGAAAAAACTTAGTTTTGGATTAAAATGTCCTTTTATGATTAAAAAAGTCAAAGTGTTTCCAAGTTAGCGATAACAAGCTTTAATGCTGTCTCCTATTTCTGTTTATATAACAGACGAAACCTTCAACTGTAGAGGTTCTGGAAAATATAGATAAGGTATGTTCTTTGGCTCTGGGGTGTTACAAAATATTATTTTAGTATATATTACTTTGGAGACTAGATCTGGTATGGGAATTTAGAGGTGATATACAGTAAGTCTGAGAACTTTCATGTTAAAGTCCAAAGTCTTATCAGTGACTTAAGAACTCTGTCAAATAATAGTGTAAATCAATGTTACACCATTATAGATAAGTAGATTATGAAATAGTCTGCAACTATTTATATCAGCTTGCAAACTTCACAGCTTTTTACAGTTTCTATCATAAAAAATACTTATTCCTTGGGAATATTGAGAATGATGAATAGATCGAGGGAATCTAGTATGGATCACTATTTCAATTTTTATTAATCCTTTTTATAGTCACCTTTATTTTTGGCCTTGTACAAAGAGAATTACTACTTGTTTGTTTTAACAAATACTGTTTATTGATGCCAACTTTATACCTCTGAGCTTTGCTAGTTTGATAGGTTATCAAATATTATTTTTAAATATCTTGCATAAAGAGATTTGTCAAATCATTATAGGCATTTTAATATATTTTATACTTCATTTTAATTGTCTTTTCATATTATGTTCTGTTTCAAATATCAAGGTATTATATTTCATTGAATTTTAAGGGTTGTTTCTCTATAACTTCTCTATCATGTTAAATTTTTTTAAAAGTTTACTTTCTTTATGAATTTTTCTTTTCACAGGAAATTCAAGCATTGGAAGAATTTAGGGAAAAAAATCAGAGATTACAAAAATTATGGGTTGGAAGATTAATTCTGTACTCTTCAGTCCTCTATCTATTTACATGTTTAATTGTATACTTATGGTATCTTCCGGATGAACTTACAGCAAGACTTGCCATGACACTTCCATTTTTTGCTTTCCCGTTAATGTAAGTAAAATATTCTTTTTGTTGACTTTTCTTCTTTCTGACTAGATAGTTGTAATATAGTCAGTTTCTTTTTATTATGAAATAAAGTACTGTTGCAGATTGAATAAATTTCCTTTTTTTTTGCAGTTTGAAAACTGTTTCTTTAAAAAAGTAGAACAGTTGTTCTAAATCTTTATTTACAGTCCAGTGTACTTGAGGAATATGACCCAGTGACATTTGTAATAATGGTTCTATATGGTAATCTTTCTGTGATTCTCTAATAGATGGTCATGCTCCCTAGGAGTATTGGGCATGGAGTGGGCATTTCTGATTGTGGGTAATGGTAAGTGAGGGAACGCTTATGAAACAAAAAGAACAATTGCCCCAGTGATTGCGAATGTATTCCATTCTTCTACTGTTCCCCTCTTTTTAGTAACTGCTATAAAGCAATTGACCCTTATTATAGAAATATTTTGTAATATACTACTTTACAGGAGATGTATCATGATTGAAAATTTTGACAGAAAGTTGAGTGAAAAATATTGTTCAGTCAGCAAATGTTTATAGGTACCAATTGTGTAGATGTTGGATTATTGTGGTGTATGGTACACAAAAACACTAAACCTTTGTCCACAGATCTTAGACTGCATACATTAACTTAAGTATAATGAGTATTATGAGAGTGTCAAATGGTCTGGGAGCATTTGACAGGACCCCTAACACAGTCTGGAGTGGAGGTGGGGGTCAGAGAGGTGGAGGTGGGGGTCAGTCCTTTGTTTTCTTTATTACTGCTGCCACAAATTTAGTGATTTAAAGTAATACCCATTTATTATATCACAGAAGTAAGTCAGAAATCCAGGTAGTTTGGACTTTTTGCTTAGGGTCTTGCAGGTTTAAATCAGTTATCAGCTGGCCTGGAGTCTCTGGTGGGAAGAATCTGCTTCTAGGCCCAAATGATGTGTTGACTGACTTCTGCTCTCTCTCTCTGATTTCCTATTTTGCCCTTGATTGGGAGAAACTTCTGCTTTAAGGGCTTAACTGATTATATTAGATCCACCAGGATAATCCAGGTTAATCTTCCTATCTTAAAATCAATTGAGTAATAATTATATCTGCAAAGCCCTTTCATAGCAGTACCTAGATAACTGTTTGTATAACCAGAGAATGAAAATCTTGGGGAGAGAGGGGGGGATATCTTTAGAATTCTGCCTACCACAGCCTTCCTGAGGAAGTGATGTTTGAGTTTGAGATCTGAAGGTTGAATATGTGTAGCAAGGGTGGTGTGATATGGTGGGTAGTGTAGTAGGCAGAAGGAACTGAATATGTGAAGATGCCAAGGGAAGATAGAGCATGTAGGTTTAAAGAACTGAAAGAAAGCTGAAGACTGGATTATGGAGAAAAATCTGGATAGTTAGGCAAAGGATATTTCTTGTGGGCCTTATAGTCCATGATAAGGATTTTAGCTTTTAATCTAAGAATAGTGGGCAGCCACTGAAGACTTTTAAAAAGTATGACATGATTGTGTTGTTATCTTGAAAATACCACTGAGGCTACAGCGTGGAGAGTAAATTAGAGGGGAGTAAGAAGGAAGGAATGATGCTAAAGCTGAAACTCCAGTACTTTGGCCACCTCATGCGAAGAGTTGACTCATTGGAAAAGACTCTGATGCTGGGAGGGATTGGGGGCAAGAGGAAAAGGGGACGACAGAGGATGAGATGGCTGGATGGCATCACCGACTCAATGTATGTGAGTTTGAGTGAACTCCGGGAGTTGGTGATGGACAGGGAGGCCTAGTGTGCTGCAATTCATGGGGTCGCAAAGAGTTGGACATGACTGAGTGACTGAACTGAAGTGAACTGAAGAATGGATCTGGAGCAGCAAGATAAAAGGTTATTGTAGCTGTCCAGGAGAGAAATAATGGTAATTTGCACTTGAATGGTGGTAGCAGCATTGAAGAGGAACAGATGGTCTGAATGAAGTGGATGGGTTGAAGAGATTTAGGAGGTAGAATTGAGGTAATATGGAGAGGTTCTTCATGATTGGTTGGATATGGGATGGGGAGGGGGAGAATTGCATCAAGGATAAAATTGAAGTTCATAGCTTGGGAAATTTGGCTGATGGTAGTGTCATTCATCTGAATAAGCAACAACATGAGAGGGAACAGGTAGTTGGCCCACTGAGACCGAAATACTTGTGTTCTACCCAGATAAAGCTGCCAAGTAGGATGGTTAACTATGACTATGAAGTTCAGGAGAGAAATTTAAATAGAAGGTACAAATTTAGGATTTGGCAGTATATAAATATTAGTCAAAGCCATCATTTGTCCATGCAGTAAATATTGAGTACCTGCAATGTATTATATTAGGTTTGGATCTATCCCCCAGTGATAAGATCTTTGTCGTCATGGAGCTTGCATTCTTTTGGGGTTGGATAGACAAAAAATGAGAGACAAGTAAACAAACATAGTTAATTTAGAGAAAGATAAGTGCAATGAGGGAAATAAACAGGTGATGTGATAGAGAGGAGTAGGATACTTCAGGATGGTCCAAAAGGCCTCTTTTGAGGAGCTGGTATTTGAAGTGAGAACTAAAGTATGAGAGAGAACCAGTATGGAAAGCGTTAGAATATATGGAAGATTATTTACATATACAATGTAGAATAGCATGTATACCCACAGAGAGATATCAGAAAGGATTATTCTGAAAATAATAATGGTAATTTTCTCTAGGCTTTGGAATTTTAAGTATTCATTTCTTTCCATTTGCTTTTTTGGTGTTATTTTAATTTTTAATATAAATGTATTCTTCAAATTAAAAACAAAATTCTAAGATGATTTTTCCAAAAGAAAATGCAAAGGCTGTGAAGTATGAGAGAGTATTACTTAGGCGAGGATCAAAAACATAGGTATATTTGGAATGTGTGAGGAGAGAATGAGCAATGGAGAGGAAGAGCAATACATGGTGAGCTTGCACAATATAGGTCAGGGAGATCACAGAGAGGAGTCTGAATTTCATTTTGGGTGAAATGGTAAATGTGTAAAGGTTTTAGTAGAAAATGGCATGATGATATCCAAGTTAAGATCATATGTGCTACTTAGGGAGATGGAGTAAGAGGAGGACAAGAGTAGAAACCAGGAGATCAGCTCGGAGGCTGTTATAGAAGTTTAATTTAAAAATGAAGGTGAATTGGACTTCCCAGTGACCGTAGAGATGAACAAATGATTTGGAAATATTTTGGAAGTGAAACTGAGACAACTTGATGGGAAGAAATGGAAGGTAAGGGAAAAGGAGGAATCAGAGTGTAACAAGTTTTTTGCTTTGACCTTGGTGGGTACGATCTTTTTCTTTGGGACCTCTGTAGTAAACATTTTTTGTTTAGTCTTTAGGAACCCCTGGAGCTGATAGAATTTTAACTTTGTGTGTAGGTTAAAGAGCCAAAAATCGAGTGCATGCATATTACAAAATAATTGTTTCTGCCATTTAAAAGTTTTTTCTTCTCTTTTGAAATCTGTTGGAATGCTTCTTAACCCCACATGTAGTCACAGATTTCATAATGCTGAGCTTCTTTCCCTTGTTTCCTTCCTATTTTTTTTTTTCCTTTAAATGAAGAGAGAAAAATTTAGAAAGTGAGTAAGTGGGAATATTAGTTGATTTAAGTGTCGTTATATACTTAAATTCCACTTGACATCCATTTCCATATGAAAATTGATTTTCTGATTATAAAAGATTTTTTATCTAGTTGTAAAAGAATGCTTGGCAGGAAACTCTACTGTGTTAATTCCAGTGCCTATCCACAGATTGTCATCAGCTATTTTGACTCAGAAGACTTTTTTTTTTTTTCAAATAAATCATACACTTTTTATTTATTTTATTTTTAAAAAATTTTTTTCCTCCGAGGCATTTTATTTGTATGTATTACATCTCTAGAAAAAGAATCCAAGGATTTTCCCTCCTGTATGTTTTCGTCTTGCTTCTTTCATGGTCCATGATGCCAGCTGAGGTTGTCAGTACAATGAAACCAAACTTACGGGATAGGAGCAGGTTATTCTGCCATTTTTCTAGATCTTTGAGTTGTACATCAAATCTGGGGCTGATCACTCCACACTTATTTAGCCTGCCTGTGAGGTTCACAACAATTTTCCCAGCCCTGTGATCATCAGTGATTTCAAATTTGCCAATGTAACCATGCTTCATCATCACTGTTAGAAACCTGACGATGACTTTGGAGCACGGCCTAATAAGGACCTGGCGTTTGCCTCTCTTCTCGGCATTGTTGATACTCTTGAGAGCATCAGCCAGGACATTCATGCGCACCATTATGGCAGCACGGAAAGATGGCGGAAAGCCATACACTGTTTTTAAAAGTAAAAAATACTTAGTTTCTTTAAAAATGTTTGTTATTTTTTCCTGTTTGATCTCTCCACTCTTTGAGTATGAAACTTTGTTGTTCTTACTGTGTCCTTTTGCTTGTTCTGCATCAGCTACCTCTAGTATTTCTTGGCGTGTTACACTTCAGAGCTATTTCTCACTCTCTCACTCACATCTGTGACCTGGTTCTCTGCTGCAGTTTCTATTTCAGTGTGCTTGTCACTTTTGGAAGCATAGCCCAGTTATCCAACAAAGAACAGAATTGTCCTTCTGATTGATGACAGTCAAAAAAGCATGAAATAAAATATAGCAACCTGAGAGTGAATGTGGTAAATAGAAAGAAGAGTCACCACAGGACATTTTCTTTTGAGTGTAATGTGAGCTATTGCCCAAGCTTACCCCTGGACTTTTTTTCTTTGGAAACTTCTTTTTTTTTTTGAGTTTTTTTTCCCTTTGGAAACTTTTTTTTTTTTTGAGGTCTTAACCAGGTTTTGCTTAAAGAAATGGAGGCAGAAGAAGCAATAAAATGGATTGCTTCACTCTCATCACTGTCTGCATTGATTTTAAAGTTTAGACTTCTACCTAATAACTACAAGAAGTGACTGCTGTCTCTGCATTCCAAGCCAAATGCTTTTACTGGCAGAGAAGTTATAGATTTAGGACTGAGCATATATTGCCTAATCATAACTATTCCCAAATTATCTTTTATGATACAGTATCAATACTCAAGATTTTATTATGTCTTCTTCTTAGGATGTAATATGGAGGAACTTGGTGAGATTCCAGTCTATTGTTTTGCTGCTTTTCAGATTTGATAATATATTTATTTTTCTCTGATCTCTTTAACTGTTACTAAAACTGAAATTAAGGTGAACTGATTTCATAGGAATTATTAAGACTGCGTGCTCCATAGTGAGGGAAGGTTTGGGTTACAGTTAAATTTTTATATTTCTACATTATGCTGGCTGATAAATGCATTACCCTGGGAGCTGGCTCATTTTTTGAGTGAACAACCGTAAAGTTCATCTCTATCTTTAACTCTTCGAGCAACCTTATCAACTTTTATTTCTGGATACCTTATTCTTACAAGTTATACCTTTCTAGAAATTCCATTCAAAAGATCATTTCAGAGACCAGTTAGCATAAAATGTTGACTTCCCCATAGGATTTAACCATGTTTTCTTTCCCTGTATGTGTGTTTTCCTCTTAAAATGAATTTATGAGGGGGAGAATTTAAGCAAAGTAACTGAGGAAGGTGGTTTTGTGCTGTTTGCTATGTTTTCTTACTTTTCTGCTTGAAAACTGTTTGAGGATAGAGGTTTGATCTTATACTGATACAATTTTTATGCTTCTTTCCCACTTTCTCTTCTCCCAACAGATTGTGATATATTTTTCCTCAATCCCTCTAGATAGCAAAAAGACATAACTTGTAGCCTTTTGAAGAAAGTTAAAAGTTTGTTTCATGGACTTTAATAATAAAGTATCAAGTATAATTAAGTTCAGTTCAGTCCCTCAGTCATGTCCGACTATTTGCGACCCCATGGACTGCAGTACACCAGGCCTCCCTATCACAAACTCCCAGAGCTTATACTCAGACTCATGTGCATCAAGTTGGTGATGCCATCCAGCCATCTCATCCTCTGTCGTCCCCTTCTCCTCCTGCCCCAATCCCTTCCAGCATCAGGGTCTTTTCCAGTGAGTCAGTTCTTCGCATGAGGTGGCCAAAGTATTGGAGCTTCAGCTTCAGCATCAGTCCTTCCAATGAATATTCAGGACTGATTTCCTTTAGAATGGACTGGTTGAATCTCCTTGCAGTGCAAGGAACTCTCAAGAGTCTTCTCCAACACCACAGTTCAAAAGCATCAATTCTTCGGCATTCAGCTTTCTTTATAGTCCAACTCTTACATCCATATATGACCACTGGAAAAACCATAGACCTGACTAGACAGACCTTTGTTGGTAAAGTAATGTCTCTGCTTTTTAATATGCTGTCTAGGTTGGCCATAGCTTTTCTTCCAAGGAGCAGGCGTCTTTTAATTTCATGGCTGTAGTCACCATCAGCAGTGATTTTGGAGCCCTCACAAATAAAGTCTGTCTCATTTCTCCATCTATTTGCCATGAAGTGATGGGACCAGATGCTGTGATCTTAGTTTCCTGAATGTTGAGTTTTAAGCCAACTTTTTCACTCTCCTCTTTCACTTTCATCAAGAGGCTCTTTAGTTCTTCTTTGTTTTCTGCCGTAAGGGTGGTGTCATCTGCATATCTGAGGTTATTGATATTTCCTCTGGCAATCTTGATTCCAGCTTGTGCTTCCTCCAGCCCAGCATTTCTCATGATGTACTCTGCATAGAAGTTAAATATGCAGGGTGACCATATATAGCATTGATGTACTCCTTTCCCGATTTGGAACCAGTCTGTTCCATATCTAGTTCTAACTATTGCTTCTTGACCTGCATACAGATTTCTCAGAGGGCAGGTCAGGTGGTCCAGTATTCCCATCTCTTTAAGAATTTTCCACAATTTGTCATGATCCACATAGTCAAAGGTTTTGGCATAGTCAATATAATAAAGTATCTCTCATCAACTATAGTTGTAAAGAAGAAGGTATCTGAACATCTCTTGATATTTACTCAAGGAGACTACTTAGTTTTTGTAGCTAAGAAAATAATTTTGCAAGCATCCCTTTTATAATATTGATAGCTATTAAAACATTGATATTCACTTGATATAATTTTGTATTTAAAGAATTATGTACTGAGACATAATTAAGAGACAAATCCTATTCTTGGATAGGGAGATTTAGTATTGTAATGAGATTGGTTCTCCCTAAATTAGTCTAAAAATGTGTAATCACAATAAAAATACTAATGATACTTTAAAAATCTTGGTACACTTATTCCATAATTTTTAATGGAAAAATAAGCACATAAGAATGTCTTGAAAAATTTAGAAAAGGAGCAGAGGTCTACCAGGCTTCAGATGTATTATAAAATTTCATTAAGTAAAAGTTTGGTCTAAATAGAGACGCAGACCAAAGGAAGAGAAACACAAGAATCCAGAAATAAATCTCCAAAGGAATTTTTATTGCATATGGTTTTTATACATGATAAAGATAACATTTCAACTCATTGGGGGAAAATGGTGTTGAGTTATATCTCCCTTTCCATTATAAAATTAAAAAAATAAAGCTTGTATATATATGGAATTTAGAAAGATGGTAACAATGAACCTATATATGAGACAGCAAAAGAGACACAGATATAAAGAACAGACTTTTGGACTCTGTGGGAGAAGTTGAGGGTGGGATGATTTGAGAGAATAGCATTGAAACATGTATATTACCATATGTGAAATAGATGACCAGTCCAAGTTCGATGCATGAAACAGGGCACTCAGAGCTGTGCGCTGGGACAACCCAGAGGGATGGGATGGGGAGGGAGGAGAGGGTTCGGGAAGGGGGGACACATGTATACCCACGGCTGATTCATGTCAAAGTATGGCAAAAATCACCACAATATTGTAATTAGTCTCCAATTAATTAAAAAAATTCTACTCAACATTGTTTAATACAAAATTATTTTCTTAAAAAAAATAGAGCTTGTTCATTATACCAAAATAAATTATTTTTGTTTGTCTGAATGTGAAAATAACTCTTGCTAAAGCCTTTGATGATTAAATAAACGGACAAAACTGAGACCTGTATTTTTTCACTTTTAGCTTTATATATTGCTAAGTCTCATCTTAAAACATTTCAATAAATTGGATGGGTTTTGTGCAGTTGTTAGGAAGAAAGCACTTAAATTTGGCAAGAAGGACCAAATAAGTAAAAACTCCTTTGTATATGATGATTGCTGAAAAATCATCATAGAGATTTATGGAATGTTAATCCTTCAATAAAAATGAGGAAGGTTTATGTTGTTTGAGTTTTAGACATTCTGCTGCATTTTAACTTTTATCATTTTTAACTTTAATACAGTAAAAACACTGAATATGAAGGATTTAAAATGTTTACTGAATCTAAGGTGTAATTCTGTTTTATTGAAACTCTAATTTTTCATGTTAGAGCACCTTTATAAATTTACAGTGCAAGTCACTGATAATATTCAACAGAAAATCATGCTGACTGACTTTTCAAATAACATCAGGTTCATTCAGAAAGGAACAACAGAAATAATTTAATGAATCTGAGTTAAGGGATTTTAGTATGTCTTAGTATTACTATCTTAGAACTGATTGTATATATGAACTTAACTGATTTTCTGTACTAATTTTGTATTCAACCATAATATTTGTCTTATTTCTTTTAAAACTTTTACTTTTTGACCCTTTTTATTTTGTATTAGGGTGTAGCCAACTAAATATTATGATAGTTTCAGGTGAACAGTTTCTAATAAATATTTTAGTTGATTCTTTGAGAGTTTACAAGTATGCAATCTTATTAGCAATAATTTTACCACCTCCTTTAAAATTTTTTTACTCTTTTCAGATTTTTTTCCCCCTCTTTCCTAATTGTGTTGGCTAATACTTGCAGGACAGTGTTAACTTACAGAGAAAATAGTTGTCATCCTTGACTTGGTCTTTGGGAATGCTTCTAATTTCCCCAGTGGGCATTATTCTGACTTTTGGTTTGAGATGTATATTTTATGTTAAGGAATTTTCTAGCTTTCTGTATTTTTTTAGCTTTTTTAAAGAAAGTTTATTAAATTTTGTTAAATGCTATTTCATCATCTATGGAGATAGCCAGATAATTTTTCATCTTACACCTCTTGATATGATAGATTATATTAAATATTGAATTCAAATGCTAAAATATTGATTTCTAGGAAAATTTCTACTTTCTTAGTTGCAGTCATTTTGTAAAAAATTAGAAAGCTTTTCTTTCTTTTTAAACGGTCTGTAACAGTTTAAATAGTACTGGCAGTATTTGTCCTTTACAGGTTCAGTAGTATTCCATTTGAAATCTTCTGGGCTTCATGTTTTTTGATAGCGGCTAGCTCTTAACAACTTTTAAAATTCAATAGTAGTTAATTTTTTAGGCTTTCTCTCTCTTCCAAGGTTACTTTTGTTAATCATTCTACAGTTTTAAAATATATTTGCAGTGTTGTAATAGTAGTAATCACTGTCTCTGATTGATTTTTAAAATCTTCCTTGTAGCTATGATTGTTGCTTCCTTATTGTTTCTTATTTTGTATATTTGTAATTGTTTTTTGATTGGATTGTTTTTATTAGCTGTTTTATTCCAAAGAACAAGCTTAAAAAATGACTTATTATTATTTTTTCACACTTAGGTTTACTTTATTCTTGTTACTCAAAATTAATGCTTCAATATATTTATTTTCATCTTTATTTCTTAACACAATACACGATGCATATATTTGAGGCCATGGTATTTTCTGACTGTTTTAGTTTTATCCCACAGGACTTAATATGTAGTGATGTGTATTTGCTTTGGTTATTTTAAAACATGATTGCATTTTTTTTAAGTTTTTGTAATTTAAGGGTTATTTCTAGGTGGCAGGGTGTGTTTGTATGTTTGTTTTTTTTGCTTATTATTATTTATTATTTGGCTTAGTTATTTTTTTCACAATAATAAAAGATGTTATCAGTTTTCACAATCAATAGTCAGACAAAAAAATAAAAGATAGTCACAGTTGTAAGCCATAATGGGAACATGATTAATCTAACAGTATAACATAATTACATACAATTTGGAAGATCAAGCAGAGTGATGTAAGTGAAAGTGCATACATGCACATGTTTTCATCCACCCAGCCAGTCTGTGTCTTCTGGTTGATACATTTAATCCATTTACATTTAAGGTAATTATTGATCTGTATGATCCTGTTACCATTTACTTAATTGTTTTGGATTTATTTTCTGTAGGTCTTTTCCTTCTCTTGTGTTTCCTGCCTAGAGAAGTTCCTTTAGCATTTGTTGTAAAGCTGGTTTGGTGGTGCTGAATTCTCATAACTTTTGCTTGTCTGGAAAGCTTTTGGTTTCTCCATCAAATCTAAAGGAGAGTCTTGCTGGGTGGAGTATTCTTGGTTGTAGGTTGTTCCCTTTCATTGCTTTAAATATGTTGTGCCATTCCCTTCTGGCTTGTTTCTGTTGAGAAATCAGCTGATAGCCTGATGGGAGTTCCCTTATATGTTATTTGTCGTTGCCCCCTTGTTGCTTTTAATATTTTATCTTTAACTTTTGTCAGTTTGATTACTGTGTGCCTTAATGTGTTCCTCCTTGGGTTTATCCTGCCTGGACTCTGTGCTTCCTGGACTTTCCTTTCACATGTGAGGGACGTTTTCAGCTATTATCTCTTCAAATATTTTCTTTTTTTTTTTTTTTAATTTATTTATTTTTTATTTTACTTTACAATTCTGTATTGGTTTTGCCATACATTGACATGAATCCACCACGGGTGTACATGCGTTCCCAAACCTGAACCCCCCTCCCACCCCCCTCCCCACAACATCTCTCTGGGTCATCCCCGCGTACCACCCCAAGTGTGCCATATCCTGCATCGGACATAGACTGGCAATTCGATTCTTACATGATATTATACATGTTTCAATACCATTCTCCCAAGTCATCTCACCCTCTCCCTCTCCCACTGAGTCCAAAAGTCCGTTATACACATCTGTGTCTTTTTTGCTGTCCTGCATACAGGGTCATCATTGCTATCTTTCTAAATTCCATATATGTGTGTTAGTATACTGTATTGGTGTTTTTCTTTCTGGCTTACTTCACTCTGTATAATTGGCTCCAGTTTCATCCATCTCATCAGAACTGATTCAAATGTATTCTTTTTAACGGCTGAGTAATACTCCATTGTGTATATGTACCACAGCTTTCTTATCCATTCATCTGCTGATGGACATCTAGGTTGTTTCCATGTCCTGGCTATTATAAACAATGCTGCGATGAACATTGGGGTACATGTGTCTCTTTCAATTCTGGTTTCCTCAGTGTGTATGCCCAGCAGTGGGATTGCTGGGTCATAATCTTCAAATATTTTCTCAGGTCCTTTCTTTCTTTCTTCTTTCTCTGGGGTCCCTATAATGTGAATGTTGGTGTGTTTAATGTTGTCCACTAGGGCTTCGCTGGTCACTCAGCTGGTAAAGAATCTGCCTGCAATGAGGGAGAGCTGGGTTCGATTCCTGGGTTGGGAAGATCCCCTGGAAGAAGGCAAAGGCTAACCACTCCGGTATTTTGGCCTAGAGAATTCCATGGACTGTATAGTCCATGAAGTCACAGAGTCGGACACCGCTGAGTGACTTTCACTTTCAGAGATCTCTTAGACTGTCTTCATTTCTTTTCATTCTTTTTTCTGTATTCTGTTCTGCAACAGTAATTTCCACCATTCTGTCCTCCAGGTCATTTATCTGTTCTTCTGCTTCAGTTATTCTGCCATTGACTCCTTGCAACCCACTCCAGTATTCTTGCCTGGAAAATTCCATGGACGGAGGAGCCTGGCAGGCTACAGTCCATGGGGTTGCAAAGAGTCAGACACTACTGAGCGACTTCACTTTTCTTCAATATATTATTCATCTCTGTTTGCTCTTTATTTCTTGTAGGTCTTTGGTAAACATTTATTGCATCTTCTCCATTGTTTTCCCAAGCTCCTGGATCATTTTCTGAATGATCATTATTCTGAATTCTTTTTCTGGAAGGTTGCCTATCTCTATTTCATTTAATTGTTTTTCTGGGATTTTATCTTGTCCTTTCATCTGGGAGATAACTTTCTGCTTTTTCATCATGGTTAACTTTCTATAATATGGTTTTTGTTTTAGCTGCTGTGGAACTGTGCTTCTTCCTTCTGCCCTCTGATGGATGAAGCTAAGAGGCTTGTGTTAGCTTCCTGATGGGAGGGACTGGCAATGGGAAAAACTGGGTCTTGCTCTGGTGGGCAGGACCTTGCTCAGTAAAGCTTTAATCACATTATCTTCTGATGAGTGGGGTTGCACTCCCTCCCTGGTAGTTGTTTGGCCTGAGGCGACCCAGCCCTGGGGTCTAGAGAGTTTATGCCAAGAGGGACCTTCCTGACCTGCTGCTGCCAGTGTCCCTGTGGTGAGGTCCTGCCGACCCAGGCCTCCACAGGAGACCCTTCAGCATGAGCAGGTGGTTTTGGTTCAGTCTCCTGTGGGATTACTGCCACTTTCCTTTGGGTCTTGGTACATGCAGGATTTTGTTTGTGCTTTTCAAGACTGAGTCTCTCTTTCTCCCAGTCCAATAGAAGTCCTATAATCAAATCTCCCTGGCCTTCAAGGCCAGATTTCTTGGGGATTCCCAGTCCCTTTGTCAGATCCCCAGGCTGTGCAGCCTGACATGGGGTTCAGAACCTTCACAACAGTGGGAAAGCTTCTTTGGTATTACTGTTCCCCAGTCTGTGGGTCACCCACCCAGTGGGTGTGGGGTTTGGTTTCATTGATGTGCTGCTCCCACTGTCTTGCTGTCGCTTCTTTGTCTTTGGACGTGGCGTATCTTTTTCTGGTGAGTTCCAGTGTCCTCCTGTCACGGTTGTTCAACAGTTAGTTGCTAGTTTTTTGCTTTCGCTGGAGGAGATGAGCACACATGCTTCTGCTCCGCCATTTTGAACTGAGACCCTATTTCTAGTTTTAATGTATTTCTTTCCGAGCATGTTGTTTAATAATATTTCTGCTTCTTTGATCTTATTGAGACTTTTTGGCGGCATGCTGTTTGGTTACTTGCTGTGTTTCGTGAATACCTAAAGATAATGTTTTTTCCCGTGTACACAGAATTTGATATTATCAGTCAAAATGACCTTGCTATGTTATATAGGTCTTCTGTATCCTAATAACAATGTACTTTTACTTCTCACTATATTTCCTTTAGTTTTCCTTTATGAGTGTTGATGCTTTTCTATTTGATGAGTAGATATTCCTAAACTGAAAGCACATCCTTTAAAAATACTTTTTACTTTGAAATAATCACAGATTCATAGAAAATTAGAAAAAATAGATATACAAGCAGGTCCTGTCTCTCCTTCACCTAGCTTCCCCAGTGGTTACATCTTGCATGACTATAGTTAAATAACACAGCTGGATATCATTATTGGTTCAATTCATAGAGCCTATTGAGATTTCACTAGTTTTGCATATGCTTATTTGTGTGCATGTATTTTATATTTGTTTAGTTTTATCGTATGTGTAGCTTCATATAACTACCCCACAATTTAGATCCAGAATTGTGCAGAGTTCCTTTTTGCTTCCCCTTTATAGTCATACCAGTTCTCTTCCACCTGCCCCATTCCTAACCCCTGCCACCCCAATCTGTTTTCCATCTCTATAATTTTATTTCAAGAATATTATAAAGTAGGATCACATACTATGTAACCTTTTGGAATTGGCTTTTTAAACTCAGCATATTCTTGAGATCCATCCAAAATGTTATATTCCTGTGATCCATTCAAAATGTTAAGTATAACAATAATTCCTTTTTATTGCTGAGTAGTATTTCATGGCATTAATGTAGCACAGTTTGTTAGTCATATTCTTGTTGAAGGACATTTGGATGTTTTCCAGTTTTTGGCTCGCACAAATGAGGCTTCCATGAATATATATGTACAGGTTTTTGTCTGAATGTAAGTTTTCATTTCTCTGGTGTATATACCTGAGTGTAATGTCAGAGGCACATGTAAATAAATACATGTTTACTTTTATAAGAAATTGCTGAACTTTTTTTCAGAGTGTGTGTGTGTGTCTGTATTCAGTCGTTTAGTTGTGTCGGACTCTTTGTGACTCCATGGACTGTAGCTTGCCAGGTTCCTCTGTCCATGGAATTCTTCAGGCAAGGATACTAAAGTGAATTGCCACTCCCTTCTCCAGGGGATCTTCCCAACCCAGGGACTGAATCTGGGTCTCCTACATTGCAGGCAGATTCTTTTCCATCTCAGCCAACAGGTTTTTTTTTTTTTTTTTTTTCAGAGTAGAGGTACCTTTTTACACTTTCACTATTATGTTTAAGTGATCTAGTTTCTCTGCATCCTTGCCAGCATTTGGTATTATCACTATTTTCTAATTTGATCGTTCTGATAGGTGTGTATTGATAGATCCCTATGGTTTTAACTCACCTTTCCCTGATGGCTGTAATGTTGAACATCTTTTCATGTGTTTATTTTCGATTTGTATCATCTTCTCAGTGAAATTTCTATTCATCTGCTGTCTGATTTTCTAATTGATTTATTAGTCTTTTTGCTGTTGAGTTTTGAAAGTTCTTTATGTATTTTAGATAGAAGTTTTTTGTTGGATATATGGTTTGTAAATATTTTTTCCCAGTCTGTAGTTTGTCTTTTCATCCTTATAAAGGGTTTTTCACAGAGCCAAATTTATTATTTACAGTTTTCCTTTTATGGATTGTGCTTTTGTTATCAAGAACCTCTCTGTAACAGACTCACAGACTTAGGGAAAGAGCTTATGTTTGAGAGGGGGAAGGATGGGGGAAGGGATACCTAGGGAGTTTGGGATGGGCATGTACACATTGCTATATTTAAAATGGATAATCAACAAGGACCTACTGTGTGGCACGTGGAACTCCGCTCAATGTTACGTGGTAGCCTGGATGGTAAGGGTGGATTTGGGGGAGAGTGGATATCTGTATGTGTATGGTGGAGTCCCTTCACAGTTCACCTGAATGTATCACAACACCGTTAATGGCTATACCTCAATGCAAAATAAAAAATTAAAAAAAAAAAAAACAACTCCCCTGTAGCTGTAGGTCTTGAAGATTTTCTTCTTTATTTGCTGTGCCTTTTTTCTTCTAACATTTTACATTTAAGTTCATAATCCATTTTGAGCCTGTTTTTAAATATAAGATGTGAGGTTCCATCTTTGAGGGTTGTGAGTTGTATGTTTAACCTTTTTTTTCATCTCCCTTCCCTTGATAAAGAAGGCCAGTGTCTTTTTTTTTTTTATTACTAGGGTAGTTGTCCAAGTACTATATAGGAATCTGCTGCTGGTTATTTTGGTGTTTTCATATCATAAAAATAAATTGTCATAGTACAAAAAACATGTACAAGTTATCTGTTGCTATGTAACAAATTGCCCCAGAACTTTGTAGCTTAACAAATGTTTATTTTCTCTTTCAGTTCTTGAGGTACAGAATGTGGGAGCAGCTTATTAGCTGGGTGATGGTTCTGGCCCAGGGTCTTTTTTCATATATAAATTGCAGTTAAGCTATTGGCTGGGGCTACAGTCATCTCAAGGCTTAACTAAGGCTGGAGAATTTACTTCTAAGCTCACACATGTAGTTGTTGGCAGGCCTCAGCTCCTTCCTGGCTGTTTGCCAGAGACCTCTGTTCTCATGAAATGGGCTTTTCTATAGAGTTCCCTGAAGGTCTTCATGTCATAGCAGCTGGCTTCTCTCAGAGTGAGTAATCCAAGAGAGAAAGATAGCAAGCTGAAGAGGAGGCCTGAGATGGAAACTGTGTGTTTTTATAACCTAATCTTGAAGTGACATGCTATTACTTCTGTCATATGCTATTGGTCACACAGACCAACAGTGGTGAGAGCGGGCTACATAAAGTTCAGAGTTGTGAACTCCAGGAGACAGAGTTCACTGGTGATGACCTTGTAGGCTGATTCCTAAGAATAGCAATGATATATTTCAGAGTGAAGAACTAGTTTTCATACTTATTATTTGAATTTACATTTAGATACAATGTATTTCTTTTATAAAATGATAATGTTTGTATACTTATTCTGATATGTTCTATGGAGAAAGGAATTTTGGTTTATTTACATTGAATTTAAGAGATGGTCTGGACAAGTCTGTGATTAGGATCATTCTTCGATTTTCTTTTAATTCTCTTAATATCATTTGATGTCTTACTAATGTAAAGCCTAAATAATTACTCACAAAATTTATGAAAGGAGATGTTTAGCTAAATTTACTTGTCAATTATTTATTTGATTATAATATTTTATTTTATCTCAAGATAGCTTGTTTGGTAAAGTTCCCTCTAATATTCAATAACAGGGAAGGAGTATCAACTTACATTTGTATAATGCTCTGGATTTGTAAAATGTGTTTTTCCTAATGTATAGAAATAGATAAAGTTTTAGAGTTCATGCTTACCTAGTAAGAAGGAATTTTATAATTTGTTCTTAATCTTTTGGAGGATTCATAGATCCGTTTGAGAATGAGAAGGGCAGTGGTTTCTCCAGAGAAATGCACTTAGGTGCACAAAAGCAATTTCACAATTTGGAGGGACCATCAGGAGGTCCATGAATTTTAGATTGAGAATTCCTCCTTTGAAAGCACAGGTAGATTTCTGGTGACTTCTGAAAGGAGTGCTTTTTTATTTTCAAAATACAAAGGGAAACATTGTCTCTGACTGTAATTAGAAATGTGTATTTGTTTTCATTTAATGTGGCTTCTAATTCATGTATCCTAATTATGGTTTTTGTTTCTGATTTTTGCTTCTTCTGTAGCATCTGGAGCATAAGAACAGTACTTATTTTCTTCTTTTCCAAGAGAACAGAAAGAAATAGTAAGTTTAATTTTGAAGTTTTTGTAAATACTTTTTAAAAACCCATCTTATATGGTACATTGGTTTGTAATTGAATGACAGGTTATGAAATGGTATACTGAAATGACAGGGGTAAATATTGAGAAGTTGTTCACTTTAAAGCATAAGAAAGTTTATGAATGATCAAACTGGTTCTGTTTTTCAGTTGTATTATTTCTGTCTTGTCCATTTAGAATTTTTTTTTACTCAATACACAAAATAAGTCATTTCTTTAGATGAAGAGAAATTATACTGGTTATCTTTATAGAAAATTTATGTTATTAGGGAGTAAAATACAGTTAAACATCTTTTGATTTATTCTATTAGTTGCATCTATTCCTTTCAGTCTCACAGTAGTGTGGAATGTATTATTACCAAAACACAAAGCATTGTGCTTTTTATGCATTGACAGTATAATTATACTAAAAGAATATACATATATATTGACTACCATGCTAACTATTCATTATGATATTCCCAACACACAGAGAAGCAATGTCAGAAAAATTAGAACATTTAAAATGGGATATCTCATCATAGCAGAATTTCTTCATAAAAATAAAAAGTGAAAATGGAACTTCAAAGTAGGTTTTTCTGTGGCTTATTTCTGAAGTAAAGATAGCTATTTACCAGTTGTGAGTTAATTAAATTATGTAATTGCAGCAGATGAAAAAAATGTATTTAGGGAAAATACTTGCTTGGCTAGTAGCCTTTTTAGCAAGAACAATTGGTTGAAGAGTTAAGAACACTGGAAGCAACATAGTTCATTTAAAAACAAGACAGATGATTTCAAGTGATTGTCAGTTGGCTCTTTTTTTTTTTTTTGGCCACACTATTTGGCTTGTGGGATCAGTCCCCTGATCAGAGATTGAACCTGGACCATTGCAGTGAAAGTGCTGAGTCCTAACCACTGGATGGCTAGGGAATTCCCTGTCATTGGTTCTTGATGAGTTGACAGATGTTACTGATATAGCTCAATTGTAGTTAGTTTACTTGAGGCGTCAGTACTGAACTTGATGTGACTAAAGAATTAGCCTCTGTAAACAGTCTGTGTAGAACATGCTGGGAGAGAATATTTTTAAAGAAGTTGAAAAAGCACTAATGTAATACAACCTGAAGTGGACTCTGCTGAGATTCATTTACAACTGTTGGTGGTAAAAATATGTGTGAAGCAGAAAAAGGCTTAGTGGATTCATTTACAAAGCTCATGAAACTGTGAGGTGTTTAAATTCTGTGGTTATTCACTTTGTTACTCAACAGCAGATATCAATACTTGCAAAGCATATTTGAACCTGTCATGGGTTATTGAACTCTAATAGTCAATGGGGAACTTCATGTGCTCTCACAGACTTAATCATCATCAGTTATGTGATCTTTTATCAGAAATAGAAGTGAGGGGACTTCCCTGGTAGCCCAGTGGTTAAGAATCTGCCTTGTAATGTAAGGGGTGCAGGTTCAATTCCTAGTTGGGAAACCAAGATCCCATTTGCCACGGAGCAATTAAGCCCATGCACTGCAACTACTAAGCCTGCAAGCCACAACTAGGGAGTCTGTGCCGCAAAAAAGGATCCTGCATGATTCAGTGAAGATCCTGCGTGCCACAACTAAGACCTGACACAGTCAAATAAATAAATAAAAGAAATAGAAGCAGTTGGATGGATTAGTAATAGTAGTAAAATTTTATTATGATATTTTGAACTCGGCCAGGATCGAAATGTTTCTGAGGCAGACTGCCTTTAATCACTGTGAATGAACTGAGCTTTGGAAATTAGGTCTTACAGACTTGATAATGGTTCTTAATGAACTCAGCCTAACATTACAAGGTGAAACAGTCCTCATATGTGAAATCTATAGTGCTATAAAAGTGATTTAGAAAGCAAATAACAATTTAATGACAAAAAGTAATTTTTAAAAAGTGCTATGAAAAGTTGAGATTTCCATTCCTACACAGATTTGTAGCAGATACATAATATGAGCTCAAACTGCAGTTCCAGCAGTATTTTTCACACCTCATGCGAGTACAAAGGAAATTTCCATATTTCAAAATCCATTTAACTGAAAGTGATTAATTTGCAGTGACATAATAAAGACAAATATCAAGAGAAGAAATTAAAGAATTTTATAAATGCCTTTCACACAGTGAATATGCTCAGTTAAAATCATGTGGTTATCAATTGATTTAAATATTTAGCAGCACCTATCTGTGTGAAAAAATTTTCAAAAATAAAATGTATAAAATCTCATTACAGATAAACTAACAGATTGACTTTTCCAATCAGTTTTGGTGGTAGGGGATACTAATTTTGAGTCTCAATTAAGTGAAATGTTATTCCCCCACCTACCTCCTAAAATTTTTCTTTTCATTGGTAGACCTATGTTACGAACAGTTGACCACGATTATTATTATATTTGAATTTTGTCATTAAAAGTTTTGTGGAAATTCATTTACTCTTTTGCTTTAAAATTACCTACTTAATTTTGCCTTTTGGCTCATAAAGCCATTTACTGTCTGGCCCTTTATAGAAAAAGTTTGCTGATCTCTGCGTTAGAGGCTAAATATTTGGCTTGGTCTTATCTAAGTAAAGATGATTGTTCTCTTTAAAGATGTCAGCAGTTTTTTTCTCCTTTCAGTAATAAGTCAGCTATAACATTAAAGACTACTTAATACATTTTGGAAAAAATGTAGTAAAATCATCTTTTCAGAAGTTTATATTTCTTTGAATTTTTATGTAAATAATATTATTTGAATTGATATTTAGATGTTTGCTACTCCAAAACTTCAATGAAGAGATAATTTTGTAAGTAAATTTAATGAAAAATAAAGAACAATTATTTAAATTCTGTTTGGTAAAATTTTTTAAAATTAATTTATTTTTTAATTGAAGGATAATTGCTTTACAGAATTTTGTTGTTTTCTGTGAAACCTCAACCTGAATCAGCCATAGCTATACATATATCCCTTCCCTTTTGAACCTCCCTCCCATCTCCTTCCCCATCCCACCCCTCTAGGTTGATACAGAACCCCTGTTTGAGTTTCCTGAGCCATACAGCAAATTCCCATTGGCTATCTATTTTACATATGGTGGTAAAATGTTTAAATCAAGTTTTAAGTCTCTTCTTTCTCACTGGGATAGTATGCTAGTTCAATATTTCTAGAGAAAAACTAGAAACCTAAAATAAATTTGTAAAGCAGATACTGATGTTCATAAATTACATAAATTATATCCTTTGAAATGATTGTTTATGTTCTACCAATGCAACCTAACTAAGCATGCAAATCTTGGAAAAGTTTAATTTTTGAAAAGTAATTAGTATCATCTTCCTTTCCAAGTCCCTCCTCAGGTGTAATACTATAGGTTTTCAAAGGTTTTCTTTTTAGTGCTCATTTTCTTGAGATCAAATAGCTTAATAAAATGTTTTTTCCTTATAAATAAAGAGAACATTTTTATTACCAATGTATAAAAAGAGAATCGGTGGGATGTTGAAGGAGAAATGATAAAAAGTAATGTTTCTGAAAATATTTTAAAAAATATATTTTTTTACATTTGGGAAAAGTGTTTTATTCTATGTAAAGTCCATTTTTTCCCAGCTGAGCTTGTAGTATATAATATAGGCAAACATAAAATATATGTGGGTAAAGATGAGATAACTTCTGTCTGTACAGATCAGTGAGAAATCCTAAAATGAGAACGTTTTCTTGCAGTTGCTTAATGTATATCATTTGACATGATTTTTTTCCTGTATCTTAAGCATCTTAGTATCTGATTTAGTTTTGGTTTAAATCTTGTTTTCTAGATGAAGCATTGGATGATTTAAAATCCCAGAAGAAAAAAATAGTAAGTTAACTTTTATTTAAGTTAATTTGTATAAAGCTAATGAATTAAGGACTGAATAATTAATGTTTATATGCTGAAAGTAATGACTCTCCAAGGAACACGTATGCTTTTAAATAGCAGTTTAATGGTGAAGCTAAATTATGAATATTTTTGCTAGTAAATAATGATTGACAGGAAAAAGCAGTTAGATGGACTTATGAGATTCTCAGAGTCCATATCAGTTGGAAGCTGAGAAGTTAGTAAATGAATCATTTTGAAGCACTAAATAAGGCAGAGGGGTAAAAAGGTGAATATCTAGATTTATTATTAGGGCCAAAAAAGGACCAAACATTATGTCAGTTCTCAGATTTTTTTGACATAATAAGGCTAAGAGAGAGGGGAATCAAGAGGATTGGTTATAAAAGAAATTTAACAATGAAAAAAGAAAAATAACCCTAAAGAAAAGGTGGGGGTGGGGAAGAGAATATTTCTTATTTGATTTCTTCCATTGTCTGTCAGCAGTTCTAATTACATGGGCATCTATTGTGGGGCCAGTTAATGCATCCTTCAGATGGGTTGGAAAGACAAGGACCAAGGGAGAGGAAGGACTTCAGATATTTATAAGTTGATATTTATTAGTTTTACTAAGTGAATTGGACTTGGTGTTTGACTTGAATTTACATATACTTTTTTCACATAATTATTTTTGAAATATAAAAATGATAGTTGACAGGAGTATCATGTTATATGGAAACTTAATGATACTTAATCATATGCAAAATCAATTTAATGTAATTTAGTGTAACGTCTAGCTGAGCTATTTAAAATTCTAAAAGCTGATGCTATTAAAGTGCTGCATTCAATATGCCAGCAAATTTGGAAAACTCAGCAGAGGCCACAGGACCGGGAAAGGTCTGTTTTCATTCCAATCCCAAGAAGGACAGTGCCAAAGAATGTTCAAACTACCATACAGTTGCTCTTATTTCACATGCTAGCAAGATAATGCTCAAAATCCCTCAGGCTAGACTTCAGCAGTATGTGAACTGAGAACTTGCAGTTGTACAAGCTGGATTTAGAAAAGGCAGAAGAACCAGTGATCAAATTGGCAGCATCCGTTGGATCATAGAGAAAGCAAAAGAATTCTAGGAAAACATCTATTTCTGCTTCATTGTCTCTGCTAAAGCCTTTGACTGTGTGGATCACAACAAAGTGTGGAAAATTCTTAAAGAGATAGGAGTACCAGACCACCTTACCTGCCTCCTGAGAAACCTGTATGCAGGTCAAGAAGTGACAGTTAGAACTGACTGGTTCATAATTGGGAAAGGAGTATGACAAGGCTATATATTGTCATCCTCCTTATTTAACTTATATGCAGAGTACATCATGTGAAATGCTGGGCTGGGTAAATCAGAAGGTGGAATCAAGATTGCCAGGAGAAATAGCAGCATCAGATATGCAAATGATACCACTCTAATGGCAGAGAAGAACTAAAGACTGTCTTGATGAGGATGAAAGAGGAGAGTAAAAAAGGTGGCTTGAAACTCAACATTAAAAAAAGTTAAGATCATGGCATCTGGTCCCATCACTTCATGGCAAATAGAAGGGGAGAAAGAGGAAGCAGTAACAAACTTTATTTTCTTGAGCTCCAAAATCACTGCGACTGGTGACTTCAGCCATGAAATTAAAAAATGCTTGCTCCTTGGAAGAAAAGCTGTGACAAACCTAGATAGCCTGTTAAGGAGCCAGAGACATCACTTTGCTGACAAAGGTCAGTGTAGTCAAAGCTATGGTTTTTCTATACCATAAAAGAAGTTGGACCAAAAAGAAGGCTGAGCACTGAAGAATTGATGCTTTCAAACTGTTGCTGAAGAAGACTCTTGAGGGTCCCTTAAACTGCAAGGAGACCAAACCAGTCAATTCTAAAGGAAATCAACCTTAAATATTCATTGAAAAGACTGAGGCTGAAGTCGAAGCTCCAATAGTTTGGCCGCCTGATACGAAGAACTGACTCATTGGAAAAGACCCTGATTGAAGGAAAGATTGAAGGCAAAAGGAGAAGAGCGAGGGTGTCAGAGGAGAAGATGGTTGGATGACATCACCGGCTCAATGGACATGAATTTAAGCAAACTCAGTGAGATAGTGGACGACAGAGGAGCCTGGTGTGCTGTAGTCCATGGAGTGGCAAAGAGTCAGACACTACTTAGCGACTGAACAACAACAATGTAATAAGTAACAATTATGGATGAAACTAATAAAAGTTATGAAGGTTAAGGTTGATGTTAAAAATTGTTCTGTGAATTGATAAGAAAAGACACTAGTCAAGGGATTTATGTACCTGAAAAATAAAGAAGCTTTAATTTTGAAAGGATTCCTTAATCTTTTTTGTTTGATGTCTCTCAGTGTTCTGTGAGGTATTTATCAAAATTGCATTGACATTTTTGATGGTCCTAAATTGAGTTGTAAACATATTCCCACTGTATCTTATTATATTTCTGGCATTTTGTGTGTTATGGAACAGCCAGAAGTTCAAAATGAGGAAATGCCAACGATTCTCAATAATATAGAAGTTGTGATATGATTAGTTTGGTTTGCTGATGTGATGAAGAAGATCTGATAGTGCTGATGAAAGCCAAGCCCTACTTGTACCAAAATGGAGAAATACTGATTAACATAGAAAAGGCAAAGAGGAAGACAAAAGAAAAAAGGAAAAAAGAAAAGTTCTAAGTGATGAGAAGTTGATTCAATGTCAGTGGAATTACATGACCAGAAAACAGAATCTTAGAGAACATATATGACTGGGGAAGAATTCTCAGTAGAGGAACAGAACAGACTTAGAAAATTCTATGAGAGATCTTAAATAACCCTTGATGGAACCGCAAAATAGAAAATGTGCATCTAGGTCTGCCAGTTGGGAAATTCAGTTCAAAGTTCAATTGTTTGGTATGTATAAATGGTTTATGAGGCATCAATATTACAGAATAGTTCAGAATGGCATTTCTCTTGCAGTATGATTAGAGAAAAATAAGTTGGCTGCACTCTAAGGGAACACAATTTATGTTGAATTGATTGTTGCAGGTTACAGTACTGTTGCGATTGGGAACTAGTCCCTTGTCTTTAATGCCCAAGCTCTCAACAGAGATGCTTTGTTTCAGAAGTACTTTATACTTTGTTTAGAACAATGGGTGTTAAAAGGGTGAATTTGTAAGGAGTACAGTGTTAGCTAATGATTGTACTGGTAATGAGAGGAGAAAGAAGGGACATTGCTTTTCAGCGAAAACAAAATGTAACCAAATGTTTTACCCTACATTTATAGCTTTAAATATACTGACATGACAAATAACTATTAGTTTAAAACTACCCAACTCTTAACTCTTTCATTAAAAAAATTAATACAAATTGTATTTACTGCTTGACGTTTTATTGAAGGTGGTTTCCTCAGGGATGCATCTCTTTAATCTGGATAGATCTGTAATGTAATTTGAAATTTGTGAAAGTGTAATTTGTAACAGTAAACATGAATTATCAATTGATTAAAAATTACTTAGAAAGGAAAATGAGTAAGAACAGTCTTTTAAAACAATGTTTTAAATCTAAGGACTTATCTAAGTATTTACTTACTAAAATAAAGCTAGGGATTAATCTTTAGTTACCTAAAAAGTCTCCCAAGTCTAGATGTGAACATTTTGCCACTCACATATTTTGTGGTCTTTTTTTTTTTTAAACTTTTAGTTTAAAAAAATATCACTGTTCAACAGATAATCCATCTGTATCCATGAGCATTCCATTAAAACAGTTCAAAGGCAAAATCCAGCAAAACATGAGTCAAAATGACCTCTTTAAGTGGCTTCATGAAAATTCTGTGCTTTTTTTCTCAGTAGTACAGATATTTCTGTGTGGTAAGTCTTTCCTGGCATTTCTCAGGCAATTTATATTTTTCCAAGTCCTGAGGAGAATTGTTTGAGAAATTGGGAACATGGGAAGAAGTATTATAATTCTCTGAGAATTAAAACTTAACAATCACTACAAATGTTACTGGTTCAAAAGAATCCACTGCCAATTGAAAGCAGGAGCAAAAACAGCTGACATGCTGAGCTGTATAATGTGGACATTTCAGGTAACAGGACAGAAGCACATAGAAGAGAAGTGGCACAATCTACTTAGTCTTGCTTTTGTGGCCATGTTATAAGTATGTTATGGGCCTTGTCTCTTATAACAGTGAGTTATTCTTATAAATAAATGTTAGTAAATTTATTTATTATTTTTTAAGGACTCCTTTTGCTTCCAAAGTTTATTTCATGGAATGTCACTCACAGTATACTGTAGTATACTCTGTACAGAATCCTGTACAAAGTGACATTCCATGAAATAAATTTTGGAAGCAAAAGAAGTCCTTAAATTGACAATTTTAGCATATGATTCTGTGTGGGGCTATTAATCTCACTAGAAGTTTCAAATATATTACCCAATAATATTTGCTGGCATTTTCCAGTGTCTGAATATTCACTATAGGCTACATATCTTTGTAAATACTTTAACAGAAGAAATACAGAGGGAGAAGTTAGTATTATTGTGAAATATGCCTATATGAAATCAAAAAATAATTTAAAATCTGAATTATTAAAAAAATATTGATTTCAACAGCAAAACTAAAATCAGGGTAAGCAGACAATATTTTCTGGTTCAAAATTGGGAAAGAAGTATGTCAAGGCTGTATATTGTCACCCTGCTTTTTCAGCTTATATGCAGAGTACATCATGTGAAATGAGGCTGGATGAAGCTCAACCTGGAATCATGATTGCCAGAAGAAATATCAATAACCTCAGATAGGCAGATGACACCCACCCTAATGGCAGAAAGCAAAGAGGAACTAGAGAGCCTCTTGATGAAGGTGACAGAGGAGAGTGAAAAAACTGGCTTAAAGCTCAACATTCAAAAAATGAAGATCATGGCAACTGGTCTCATTACTTCATGGCAAATAGATCGGGAAACAGTGGAAACAGTGAGAGACTATTTTTTTGGGCTCCAAAATCACTGCGGCTGGTGACTGCAGCCATGAAATTAAAAGATGCTTGCTCCTTGAAATATAAGCTCTGATATACCTAGAAATGTATTAAAAAGCAGAGACATCAGTTTGCTGACAAAGATGCATATAGGTATGATTTTTCTAGTAGTCATGTATGGATGTGAGAGTTGTACCATGAAGAAGGATGAGTGTGGAAGAATTGACACTTTTGAACTTTGGTGCTAGAGAAGACTCTTTAGAGTTCTTTGGACAGCAAGGAGATCAAATCAGTCAATCCTAAAGGAAATCAACCCGGAATATTCATTGGCAGGACTGATGCTGAAGCTGAAGCTCCAATACTTTGGCCATCTGATGAGAAGAGCCAACTCATTGGAAAGGACCCTGATACTGGGAAAGACTGAAGGCAGGAGGAGAAGGGGATGACAGAGGATGAGATAGTTGGATGGTGTCACTGATTCAGTGGCCATTAGTTTGAGCAAACTCTGGGAGAAGATGAAGGACAGAATCCTGGCATGCTGCAGTCCATGGAGTTGCAAAGAGTAGGACATGCCTGAGCGACTGAACAACTACAGCAAGACATTATTTTATCATTTTAAAAATATGTGTTTAAATGTGAAACGTACCCTAAAGCTATGAATTGAAGATGCTTTTGGGCACACTCTTAATAATTTGACCAAAGTCAATGCAAAACAAAAGATGTTTTTAGAGAAAATGTTATGTATTTATATTCTGCTGCACTGAGTCTCCCTTGTTGTGTGTGCGCTTTTTCTGGTTTCAGTGAGCAGGGGCTGCTCTTCATTGTGGTGTGTGGGCTTCGTTGCAGTGGCTTCTCTTGTTGTGTAGCATGGGCTCTTGGGCATGCAGTCTTCAGTAGCTGTAGCGTGTGGGCTTCGGTGGTTGTGGTGCTTCGGCTTAGTTGCTCTGTAGCATGTGGGATCGTCCCAGACCAGGGATGAAACTGGTGTCCCCTGCATTGGCAGGAGGATTCTTAACAAATGGAGTACCAGGGAAGTCCAAAATACATTTTTCTCTTTTTAAAAATTTTATTTTTTAATATATTTTTGGCCGTGTTGGGTCTTTGTTGCTATGCGGGCTTTTCTCTAGTTATGGCAAGCGGGGGCTACTCTCTAGTTGCAGTATGCAGGCTTCTCATTGCAGTGGCTTCTCTTGTTATGGAGCGTGGGCCGTAAGGCATGTGGGCTCAGTAGATGTGGCTCCTGGGCTCTAGAACACAGCCTCAGTGGTTGTAGTACATGGTCTTAGTTGCTCTGAGGCATGTGGGATCTTCCCGACTCAGGGATTGAATCTGTGTCTCCTGCATTGGCAGGTGGATTCTTTACCACTGAGCCACCAGGGAAACCCCAAAAGATGTTTTTCTACATGTGGAGTATTCATTATGAAACAAGGATCAAGAATATTGGATAGGGCAATTAATGTTTTGTGTGTTTTAAAATTTTATTTCCGGAATTATAATTTAAATATTGTAGAATTACCTCTCAAAAAAAAAAAGACATTCATTTTGTGTTAGTGTTCCCTTCTTTTAGTGTTCTCTGATGAAATTCTGTATCACATAGAAATAACTTTTATATGTTCTCAAAATATATAAGCTTGCCAAAATAATGTTGATTCATAATAAATAAGCAATGATGTGTTTATTTTTCTCTTTTTTATATTGTTTATTTAAATTTTTGGCTGTGCTGGATCTTTGTTCCTGCACAGGCTTTTTTCTAGTTGTAGCAAATGGAGGCTACTCTCTACTTGCAGTACACAGGCTTCTCATTGCTGTGGTTCTCTTGTTGAGGAGCACAGGCTCGAGCTTTAGTATTTGTGGTACGTGGGCTCAGTCGTTGCAGCTCCTGGCTCTATGACACAGGTTCAGTTCTTACGGTACACGGGCTTAGCTACCCCGTGGCATGTGGAAGCTTCCCTGACCAGGGATCAAACCTGTATCTCTTGCATTGGTAGGTGGATTCTCACAGAGTATCAGGGATGGGGAAACAGTTACAGACTATTCTTTTGGGCTCCAAAATCACTGCAGATGGTGACTGCAGCCATGAAATTAAAAGACGCTTACTCCTTGGAAGAAAAGCTATGACCAACCTAGACAGCATATTAAAAAGCAGAAACATTACTTTGCCAACAAAGGTCAAAGCTATGGTTTTTCCAGTGGTCATGTATGAATGTGAGAGTTGGACAGTAAAGAAAGCTGAGCACCAAAGAATTGATGCTTTTGAACTGTGGTGTTGGAGAAGACTCTTGAGAGTCCATTGGACAGCAAGGAGATCCAACCAGTCCATCCTAAAGGAAATCAGTCCTGAATTTCATTGGAAGACTGATGCTGAAGCTGAAATTCCAATACTTTGGCCACCTGATGTGAAGAGCTGACTCATTTGAAAAAACCCTGATGCTTGGAAAGATTGAAGGCAGGAGGAGAAGGGGACAACAGAGGATGAGATGGTTGCATGGCATCACCGACTCAATGGACATGAGTTTGAGTAAACTCCAGGAGTTGGTGATGGGCAGAGAGGCCTGGCATGCTGCAATCCACGGGGTTGCAAAGAGTCGAACAGCACTGAGTAACTGAACTGAATTGAACCAAGGACTCCCTCTTTATATTAAGTAAAAAACTCTGGAACTTTCAATATAATCAATATCACAGAAAAGCAATGCATTCTTTGTTACATCATTCATTATTATTTAAAGTATGTAAAATATTTTGAAGTATACAGAGTAATTTATAATTTTGGGTATTCTGAGAGTTCAGTTTCTCATTCCTGAGTCCTGGTATTAATATGTTGGAAGTTGAAAACATGTTTGAAAGCTTGTTTCAGATCCACTCTGAAAAATTGAGGTAATCGCAGAAGATCGTGTGTTTTGTGTTAGGTGCTATTGTAGACTCTCCTATATTATTTAAATTGCACAACAGTGTTATGAGAAAATAGTATTATTTTTTCAGCTCTACTAAAGGAGAAACTGGGGCTAACAGATTTGCTTAAAGTCTTTCTACAGCTAATTAAGAATTTGAACCTAGATCTTTTTTGATGCCGTGGTTTCAAGTTTGTATTCTTCCCACTGATCAGATGTCTCTCTATATGAAACAGATTATTCGCTTAAAATGTAGTAGGAATAAATGTGTTAATTAAGCTATTACATGAAAAAAGATTTTTGATGCGAAGAGCTGACTCATTGGAAAAGATCCTGATGCTGGGAAAGATTGAGGGCAGGAGGAGAAAGGGACGACAGAGGATGAGATGGTTGGATGGCATCACCAACTTGATGGACACAGGTTTGAGTAGACTCTGGGAGTTGGTGATTGACAGGGAGGCTTGGCGTGCTGCGGTTCATGGGGTCGCAAAGTCAGACATGACTGAGCGACTGAATTGACCTGAAATGCAGAAAAGAATGGATTTGTATTTTTTGCTTTTTAAAATGATTTTAAGATACTTTACATGTACATAGACATAAACATGAATATTTGCTGAATGATGTATTAGGAGTGACAATCATTTGTAAAAGTGGCATTTTAGTTTTTAGTTTCGTGTATTGTTTTAAAGATCACAGTTGTATCTAATCTTCTTTTTAAACCTAGCTGTAGTCTTACTCTAGAATTGTGCTGTCCAAATCAGCCACTAGACTCATGTAGCTTTTAAAATTTATGCTATTTGGAGTAGGATAAAGAGACTTCCTAGGTGGTCCTAGTGGTAAAGAACCCACCTGCCAGTGCAGGAGATGCTGGAGATGCAGGTTCTATCCCTGGTGAGGAAGAAGATCCCCTGGAGGAGGAAATGGCAACCCACTCCAGTACTCTTGCTGGAGAATACCATGGACAGAGGAGCCTGGCAGGCTGTAGTACATGGTGTCCCAAAGAATTGGACATGACTGAGCGACTGAGTACAAAGTAGAATAAAAGCTACAGATGGGTTCCTTAGTTGTACAAGCAATATTTTAAGTGATCATTTATCACATATAGTATTGTAGCTGTGGTATTGTGTACATATAAACCACTTTCATTATTACATATAATTCGGTTGTTGTAACAGTGGTCTGGACTATCAAAAATTAATTTGTAGAGGTCAGGGATTCAGTTCTTTGCTATTTCATGTAGATTATGTTCATTTGGGGATAGATCATATCTTGCCTTCTGTCCCCATTCCCAGTTTTTCCCCAACCCTAAAGAAGTAATGTTACAAACATTTTCTTTACATCAGAATTTTAGATGTGCTTGTTTTAAGACTTTATGATAATTTTGAAATTATTAGAAATATGTTTTAGTTTCACTAAACCGAGATTAATAAATCATTCATCTAAGCACTTTTACTTCTTAAATATTGAGTTTTTAATGAGAAATTTATTAACTACTATTGTGGCAGCATATTTTAGTTATAGTTTAACTTGGTAAATGTGCTCTGCTTTGCATTTTAAAATAAATGCCCTTTGTAATAATCATGACATTTAATGAATCTAAGTGGCTGTTAGTGGTCACTGAAAAGGAAAAGTTCCTCTTCCAAGTTTTGCAAAAGCATTTTCATTCTGTATATTAGCTATCTGTCATAATTATGACTGTCTTATGTTAAAGTAAAACTTTTTCTGATATTGGGCTTTAACTGCTAAAATGATGCTTTACTAGTGATTACTTTTGAAATTAAACCCACATATTAAGCCATAAAATGACTTGAGTGCATTGTAAATAAAATGCTATAATAATGAAGTGCTTTAATTATAGTCACTAGTGTGAGCATAGAACTCAGTAAAATTTTAACTTAAATTCTTACTGTGTTCTGTTTTTTACCTCTAAAGTTGTTTGAATCGAAGTAAAAAAGGGAGAGCTTCACTCTAGTCATTTGAGCAAATTCCATGAGAGAGCATGGCTGTTCTCCCAGTTACTGAGTTTTCACTGAATTTTGCAGCAAGCTAATTGCTTCTGCTAATAAATAATCTAAAATCGATGCTGACAGCAGTTAATTGGCACAGAGATTTTATTTTGTAAAGCTCTTGGCTAACGATCTTCTTTAAATTAATAGCATTAAGTGCTGTGAGGAAATAAATCTGAGGAATTGCCTGTCATTTGCTTGTCATGTCTAATAACTTCCAATAATGATGGCTGATAGATTTTTGCACATTCCATTATTGAAGTTGGTGCATGTAATTATTCTCCTCATTATACGTAAACAATTAGCAATATTTGGTATTTCCTTGTAGTAAAGCTGTTAAATACAAGTAGCATATTAGAGGTTAGAAGCCATTTTAAATTCTGAATTTTATTATTTGTTTTTTTTTTTTTTTTCCCCCCTAAATGAGTCAGAAATCAATTTTGACATCAAGACCAGTATCAGGGACTCTAGTCTGAGAAATCATCATTCCTAATTTAGGGATATCTGGATGAAGGACAGCATTAGAATCTAGAACATTCAGAGATGATAGCACCAACATAAAGTGAAAGTGAAGTAGCTCACTGGTGTCCGACGCTTTGCGACCCCGTGGACTGTAGCCTACCAGGCTCCTTCCTCCATGGGATTCTCCAGGCAATACTGGAGTGGGTTGCCATTTCCTTCTCCATGAATTTTATTATTTGAATGTAGGAAGTCTTTTGTGCTATCTGGATATATTATGTGCTATTTATTTTAAGCCTTGTACTTGAATACTTTTTAAATAGGACTTATAAAAATATGTAGTGTATGAGTGTTTTAAAATGTGACAATTTGTGAAAATTTTTGTTTGCAGCTTGAAGAAGTCATGGAAAAAGAAACTTATAAAACAGCTAAATTAATTCTTGAAAGGTTTGATCCAGATTCAAAGAAAGCAAAGGTAAAGCTGTGATATCACCGTTTTATTATAAATTGCCCATTGTAGTAGGACACTGTAATAACATTACTGTATTTGATAGGAGTTTGAGCCACCATCCGCTGGAGCAACTGTAACTCCAAGACCTGGACAAGGTAAATAAACTTTGTAGAAACTGCTGCTGCTGTTGGAAAGATCCCTATTTACCCAAGTGAGTTCAAAAGTGTGATAGAGGTGTGAAAAAATTTGTATTTGGTTATTTGGGATATGACTTAAAGTAGATGGCAGTAAGTTTATTTCATTTTCATTAAAGATGTTATCTGTTGAGATTAAATATATAATTGGTTACAGTCTTTTGAAATTTAAGTGATTTCACCAATATTTTGTAATTTCCCCCCTTTAAATAAGAGCCTCCTGGAATATCTGCTATTATGAAAATTCCTACATCTTTCTGATTTATTTTTGAGGAAATTAAATGAAGATTTTTGTCAAATTTGAGTTCTAAAATAACACTTTCAGTTAGGAAGAGGAAGATAATTTAGAAATGAGAAGAATATTGAATTACTGCTATATAATAGCATTAACTCTTGCTTTCTGAGGTTATATGGCCAGATTACTAGTGAAACCATTACTATTATATCATTAAATATATGTAATTTAAAAAATGTTATTAAGTGATTATATAAAGTATTCCCATGACTAGTGTGTGAAAAGATATTTTTGAGGTTGCACTGGCTTCCCTTTTTGTTCTTGTCTCTAGAATATAATAATACATAGCATACCTCAGAGATATTGCAGGTTTGGTTCCAGACCACCCCCAAGAGTAAATATCGTAATAAAGTGAGTCACATGAATTTTTTGGTTTCCTAGTATATATTAAAGTTATGTTTACACCATACTGTAGTCTGTTAAGTGTGCAATAGCAATATGTCAAGAAAAAAATATATATCCCTTAATTAAAAAATACTTTGTTGCTAAAAAATGCTAATCATTATCTGGTAATGCAGAGTTGCCATAAACCTTCAATTTGTATAGTTTATTTTGCAAAAAGAAAAAAAAAAAAACTCAGTATACGTAAAGCACAATAAAGTGAAGCACCGTAAAATGAGGTATACCTGTAGTTTGTAAGGCTTTTGTTGCAGTACAGAATATACTGTATTTAATTTTTACTCTTATAAATCATCAGAATTGGATTCTGGTTTATAAAGTTAGGGTGATATTTAGAACTTTGAGAAGTCAGTACTTTTATTAATTACCACAGTGACCAGGAGTATTAATAAGCCATAATACTTTCAGGTATTCTAATTGGTGGAGGTATGTGGAAAGAATCTCATCTCTGCCATCTTTCATAAGTAGAATTCTGGTTAATAGAAATATTAGCCTGTTCTTCTGATGAATATAGAAGTTTATCAAAAGTTATGTTAAAGTTTAAAGATGATTAAAATAAATTTAATTTTAGGGAATTCCCTGGTGGTCCAGTGGTTAGGACTCTGCACTTCTACTACACAGGGTATGGGTTCAATCCCTGGCTGGGGAACTAAGATCCAGCAAGCTTCATGGCATGACCAAAGAAAAGAAAATTATTTGCAGTGTAACACCTACTTTCATAATCAGTTTAAATTTTTTTACAATTTATACTTCTTACTAGTAATTATAAAAAATATTGTGGCCTGCAGGCCAGGTTTCTATACTTTTTTATATAACTGTTACTAACTTTACAAAGTTACTTTTGAAATAACCTTCATGAATATATTTTTAAAATGTGATATTTTGCAGAAAGCTGGTGCTGTTACTTTAAATCTATTTTCTCTCATTATAAAAGAACAGATGTATGACTTTCTTAAGCATTTATTAATAATTAGGCAGTGTTAATTCATTTAAGAATCTGAACTTATCTTTCCTTAGAAACTTTTGAAACTCAAACTTTTTTCCTTCTAATGTCATATTGTAACTATAGAAAAACCATCTCTGGTCTCTCTGATTTGGATTCCTGAAGCACTACTTTTGGGCATTCTTTTAGGGAAAATTAACATTTAGCTATAATACAGATGAATTGTTCAGTTAAAAAATTGTATTAAATAACTTATGTGTAGACACCAGGGTGAATAAAGAGATGAATATAGTATGGCTTTTGACCTTAAGAAGCTTATAATCTATTTTTTAAAGTATTTTTTCTAGGGTACACTATTCTAGTATTAATAACTTTTCCAGGTCTGTAGATATTAATTACTATTTGGAATTTTTTCCCCTGTTTTAAAAAAAATTATAAACTGTATCTCAACTTTATTCCCCTTATATCTCAACTTTATTCCCCTTATTGAGAATTATAGTTTTCATGTTAATTTGATCTTGTTACTATTCTTTTGATAGGTGACTTAGTCATACATTTTATTTATGTTTAAGTTCTGTGTTTCTGTGAGTTTAAACTTGTCTTTATTTCTTTGCTTTAAACCATTGTTAGTCCCTTCCTCCCTTCCTTTTTTCCTCCCTCCCTGTTACTCTTTTCTCGTCCCTCCTCCTTTTCTTCTCTTTTGTTTCTTTCACCTATTTCTGAGCTTATATAATAGGAAAGGGGGAAAACTACTAAAGGGTGTTTTGTGTGTACATTATGTGGCCCTTGAACAGATCTGCTCTCCAAACTGAATCTAATTGGGGTGTCTTTATTTTACTACCTTTCTTTAATGTTTACTAAATCAGAACTTAGATTCATGTATAATAGATAGCTTTCTCTCATTTTTTATTATTTAGGTGTAAATGATATATATTATGGGCTTCCCAGAAGGCGCTAGTGGTAAAGAACCTGCATGCCAGTGCAGGAGATGTAAGAGATGTGGGTTCAATCCTTGGGTCGGGAGAATCCCTTGGAGGAGGGCGTGGCAACTCACTGCAGTATTCTTGCCTGGAGAATCCCATGGATAGAGAAGCCTGGTGGGCTGTAGTCCATAGGGTCGAAAAGAGTTGAACATGACTGAAGTGACTTAACACAATGTATCTTATACTAAGATTTACTATGAAATTTGTGAATAGTATTTTTTGATTTGTTTAGGTTTAGCACTAAAAGGAATATAGTACTTACTGATATAATACTAACCTGACTGCCAGCCTCCTACCCACCCACCTTTTTATCTCTTGTATTTATTTTTTAAAAAATTATTGAAGTATAGTTGACATACAGTATTGGTTTCAGGTGTATAACATAGTGATTCAACATTTATATGCATTAAAAAATGCTCTCCTTGGAAAGTATAGCAACCATCTGTCACCATACAAAGTTATTATACTATTATTGACTATATTCTTCATGCTGTACATTATATTATATCCTCAAAACTTATTATGTGATGGAGTTTGTACCTTTTAATCTCTTTCACCTATTTTGACCATTTGCCAACTCATTTCTCTGGCAACTACCAGTTTGTTCTCTGTATCTGTTTCTGTTTTGTTTGTTTTGGTTTATAGGTATGACGTATGAGTGAAATCATCTGGTTTTTACCTTTTTTTGCCTGACTTACTTCACTTACCAGAATAACCCATAGGTCCATTCATGTTGTTGCATATGGCAAGATTTCATTCTGTTTTATGGCTGAGTAGTAGTCCATTGTATACATAAATGTATACCATATTTTCTTTATCTATCTATGGGTGGACACTTAGTTTGCTTCCATATCTTGTTATTTGACATAATATTGCAGTGAACATAGGTGTGCATATATCTTTTCAAATTAGTATTTTTGTTTTCTTCAAATAGCAACCCAGGTGTGGAACTGCAGGATCTTTTGGTAGTTCTTTTTATTATTTGAGCAGCCTTCATACTATTTTCTATAGTGGCTGCACCAATTTATCCCACCAACATGTGAGGGTTCCTTTTTCTCTTTGCCAACACTTTTTTATTTGTTGTCTTTTTGGTAATAGCCATTTTGACACGTGTGAGGTGATACCTTAGCATGATTTTGATTTGCATTTCCCTGATAATTAGTGACATTAAGCAACTTTTCATGTTTCTGTTGGTCATCTGTGTGTCATCTTTGGAAAAATGTCTCTTCTGTTCCTCTGCCCATTTTTTAATCAGATTGCTTGTTTTTTTGATATTGAGTCATGTATATTATTTGTATATTTTGTATATTAGCCCTTTGTTGGATATATCACTTGCAGATACCTTTTCCCAGTAAAAAGGTTGCCTTTTTGTTTTGTTGTTATTTTTCTTTGCTATGCAAAAGTTTTTAGTTTGATTGGTCCTGTTTGTTTATTCTTGCTTTTGTTTCCCTTGCCTGAGGAGATAGATACAAAAAGATATACTGTTGTCAGGATTTATTGCCTATGTTTTCTTACAGGGGTTTTATATTTTTAGTCTTTAATCCATTTTGAGTTTATTTTTGTATATGGTATAAGAAAGTGGTCTAGTTTGATTCTTTTGTGTTTAACTGTCCAATTTTCCCAACACTATTTATTGAAGAGACTTTCACCACTTGATATTTCTGCCTCCTTTGTCATAGATTAACTGACTATAATCATGGCTTATTCCTGAGTTTTGTTCCATTCCATTGATCTGTGTGACTGCTTTTGTGAGCACTGCACTATTTTGATTAGTATGTGTGCATGCATGCTTAGTCATTTTGTTGTGTCTGGCTCTTTGTGACTCCATGGACTTCAACCTGTCAGTCTCCTCTGTCTGTAGGATTTTCCAGGCAAGAATTCTAGAGTGGGTTGCCATTTCCTCCTCCAAGAGATCTTTCCAACCCAGAGACTGAACTCACGTCTCCTGCACTGGCATGCGTGCTAAGTTGCTTCAGTCGTGTCTGACTGTTGGCTACCTCATGGACTGTAGCCCGCCAGGCTCCTCTGTCCATGGGATTCTACAGGTAGGAATACCGGTGTGGGTTGCCATGCCCTCCTCCAAGGGGTCTTCCTGACCCAGGGATCAAACCCACGTCTCTTATGTCTCCTGCATTGCCCACTTTACCACAAGTGCCATCTGGGAAGCCCTTTGATTATTATAGCCCTGTAGTATAATTTGAACTCTGGGAGTATGCTAACTCTGTCTTTTTTCTTCTTTGCCTATTTGGAGTCTTTTGTGGTTCCATATCAATTTTAGGATTATTTTTTTCTAGTTTTGTGTAAAATGCCATTGGTATTTTGATGGAGATTGCATTGAATTTGTAGATGGCTTTTTGTAGTATGGACATTTTGAGTGTTAATTCTTCCAATCCATGAACATGGTATATCTTTCCATTTATTTGTTTCATTATCAATTTTTTTCATTAGTGTCTTACAGTTTTCAGATTAGTATCTTACAGTATCTTACTTAAATTTATTCCTATTTATTTGATTCTTTTTGATGCAATTATAAATGCGATTGTTTTCTTAATTTTTTTCCTTTCTGATAGTACATTATTAGTGTATAGAAATGAAACAGACTTCCATATATTAAATTTGTATCCTTCAACTTTATTGAATTCATAAGTTGGTTTGAAAGTTTTTTTGTGATGTCTTTAGGGTTTTGTATGTTTAATATCATGTTCTCTACAAATAGTGACAGTTTTATTTCTTCTCTTCCAATTTGGATTCTTTTTCTTGTCTGATGGCTGTGGCTAGGACTTGCAATACATGTTGAGTAAATGTAGTGAGAGTGGGCATTTTTGTCTCTTTCCTGATCTTAGAGGAAAAGGTTTCAGCTTTCTCTGCTGAGTCTTAGCTGTGGGTTTGTCATCAGTTCAGTTCAGTTGCTCAGTCATGTCCGACTCTTTGCGACCTCATGGGCTGCAGCATGCCAGGCCTCCCTGTCTATCACCAATTCCCGGAGTTTACTCAAACTCATGTCCATTGAGTCAGTGATGCCATCCAACCATCTCATCCCCTGTTATTCCCTTCTCCTCCCGCCTTCAGTCTTTCCCGGCATCAGGGTCTTTTTCAGTGAGTCAGTTCTTCTCATCAGGTGGCCAAAGTATTGGCATTTCAGCTTCAACATCAGTCCTTCCAATGAATACCAGGACTGATTTCCTTTAGGATTGACTGGTTGGATCTCCTTGCAGTACAACGGACTCTTAAGAGTCTTCTCCAACACCACAGTTCAAAAGCATCAATTCTTCAGCACTCAGCTTTCTTTACAGTCCTACTCTCACATCCCTACATGACTACTGGAAAAATCAGAGCTTTGACTAGGTGGACCTTTGTTGGCAAAGTAATGTTTCTGCTTTTTAATATGCTGTGTAGGTTGGTCATAACTTTTCTTCCAAGGAGCAAGAGTCTTTTAATTTCATGGTTGCAGTCACTATCTGCAGTGATTTTGAAGCCCCCCCAAATTAAGTCATCACTGTTTCCACTATTTCCTCATCTATTTGCCATGAAGTGATGGGACCAGACCATGATGTTAGTTTTCTGAATTTTAAGTTTTAAGCTAACTTTTTCATTCTCCTCTTTCACATTCATCAAGAGGCTCTTTAGTTCTTGTTCGCTTTCTGGCTTAAGGATGATGTCATCTGCATATCTGAGGTTTTTGATATTTCTCCCGACAGTCTTGATTCAGTTTGTGCTTCATCCAGCCCAGAATTTCTCATGATGTACTACTCTGCATGTAAGTTAAATAAGCAGAGTGTCAAATACGGACTTTATTATATTGAGATATATTTCCACCAAACCCATTTTGTTGAGAGTTTTTATCATAAATGGATGTTGGATTTTGTCAAATGCTTTTTCTACATATATTGAGATAATCAGGTTTTTTATCTTTTGTCTTGTTAACATGGTGTATAACATTAATTGATTTTTGGATATTGAACCATCCTTGCATCCTTGGGATAAACCCCACTTGATTGTGCTGTATGATCCTTTTAATGTATTGTTCAATTTGGTTTGCTAGTATTTTATTGAAGATGTTTGCATCTTTGTTTATCCAGGAGTATTGGCTTATAATATTTTTATAGCGTTTTTATCTGATTTTGGTATAAGGGTAAAGGGAGCACTGTTGGAATGAATTTGGGAGTGATCCTTCTTTTTTTGGGATAGTTTGAGGATAGGTATTTACTCTTCTTTAAATGTTTGATAGAATTCTTCTGTGAAGCCATTTGTTCCTGGACTTTTGTTGGGGTTTTTGTTTGATTACCAGTTCAATTTCACTACTGATACCTGTAGTCTGTTCATGTTTGCTATTTCTTTATTGGGGGAGTGTATGTTTCTGGGAGTTCATCCATTTCTCCTGCTTTGTGCATTTTGTGGTGGTGGTGGTGGGTTAGTTGCTAAGTTGTGTCTGACTCTTATAACCCCATGAACTGTAGTTTGCCATGCTCCTCTGTTCATGGGATTTTCCAAGCAAGAATACTGGAGTGGGTTGCCATTTCCTTCTCCAGGGCATATTCCCAACCTAGGGAATGAACCCGGGTCTTCTACATTCCAGGTGGTCTCCTTCACTGCAGGTGGAATCTTTACCAACTGAGCCACCAGGGAAGCCTTTGTGCATTTTATTGGCTTATAATTATTCACAGTAATCTTTTATGATTCTTTCTGTGGTATTTCGGTGTGTTGATTGTAACTTCTTTTATTTCTGATTTTATTTATTTGGGTTTTTCTTGATGAGTCTGGCTAAAGTTTTATCAATTTTGTTTATCTTTTCAAAGAATCAGTTTTTAGTTTCACTGATCTTTATTATTTTTTAGTTTCTGTTTCATTTATTTCTGCTCTGATCTATTTTAGTTTCTTCCTTCTGCTAACTTTGGGGTTTTGTTTATTCTTTTTTCCCCTAGTTTCTTTAGACGTAATGTTAAATGGTTTACTTGAGGTTTTTCTTATTTCTTAAGTAGGCTTGTATCATTGTAAACTTAGCTGTTAGAACTGCTTTTGCTGTGCTCCATAGATTTGATATGTTGTATGTCTGTTTTTGTTTATCTCAAGGTATTTTTAAATTTCCCTTTTGACTTCTTTGTTGACCAGTTTGTTGTTTAGTAGCATATTGCCTAGCCTCCGTGTGCTTGTATTTTTCTATTTTTTTCTTGTAATTGTTTTCTAGTCTTATACTGTTGTGGTCAAAAAAGATGCTTGATATAATTTCAGTCTTCTTAATTTATTGGGACTTGTTTTGTGGCCAAGCATGTGATCTATCTTGGAGAATGTTCGATGTGTAGTTGAAAAGAATGTATTCTGCTGCTTTTGGATGGAATGTTTAGTGTATTTATATATAAAGTCTTTCTGGTATAATGTGTCATGTAAGGCCAGTGTTTTAACTTGATTTTTCTCTGGCTAATCTATCTATTGATATAAATGGGGCATTAAAGTTCCCTACTATTATTGTATTATTGTCTCTCCCTTTATGTCTGTTTTATATTTGTTTTATATTTTTAGATGCTTTTACGTTGGTCACATAGATATTTACAAGTGATATGACTTGTTAGATTCATCTGTTTAACCTTGTGTAATGCCCTTTGTTTCATGTTACAATTTTTGCTTTAAAGTCTGTTTTTTTCTCATGTAAGTATTCTTGCCCCAGCTTTCTTTTTGTTTCCATTTGTATGGAGTATATTTTTCTATTCCTCTGCTTTCCACCTATTCAATTCAGTTCAGTCGCTCAGTCGTGTCCGACTCTTTGCAAACCCATGAATTGCGGCACGCCAGGCCTCCCTGTCCATCACCATCTCCCGGAGTTCACTCAGACTCACGTCCATCGAGTCAGTGATGCCATCCAGCCATCTCATCCTCGGTCGTCCCCTTCTCCTCCTGCCCCCAATCCCTCCCAGCATCACAGTCTTTGCCAATGAGTCAACTCTTCGCATCAGGTGGCCAAAGTACTGGAGCTTCAGCTTTAGCATCATTCCTTCCAAAGAAATCCCAGGGTTGATCTCCTTCAGAATGGACTGGTTGGATCTCCTTGCAGTCCGAGGGACTCTCAAGAGTCTTCTCCAACACCACAGTTCAAAAGCATCAATTCTTTGGCACTCAGCCTTCTTCACAGTCCAACTCTCACATCCATACATGACCACAGGAAAAACCATAGCCTTGACTAGACGGACCTTAGTCGGCAAAGTAATGTCTCTGCTTTTGAATATACTATCTAGATTGGTCATAACTTTTCTTCCAAGGAGTAAGCGTCTTTTAATTTCATGGCTGCAGTCACCATCTGCAGTGATTTTGGAGCCCCCCAAAATAAAGTCTGACACTGTTTCTACTGTTTCCCCATCTATTTCCCGTGAAGTGATGGGACCAGATGCCATGATCTTCGTTTTCTGAATGTTGAGCTTTAAGCCAGCTTTTTCACTCTCCTCTTTCACTTTCATCAAGAGGCTTTTTAGCTCCTCTTCACTTTCTGCCATAAGGGTGGTGTCATCTGCATGTCTGAGGTTATTGATATTTCTCCTGGCAATCTTGATTCCAGCTTGTGTTTCTTCCAATTGTAACCCCTTCAGCCATCCATTGTCTTTTGATAACAGTATTTTTGTCCATTTATATATAATTATTGCCTTTTTGTTGTTTGTTTCTGGTGTTTGTAGTTCTTCTCTGTTTCTTTCTTCTTCTCTTGAGATTTTATGGTTGTCTTTAGCATTATGTTTGGATTCTTTTTTTGTTCTATGTGTGTATTTTGTACTTTTATTTGTTCCTGTATATGTATTATATATTGCTGTCTGTTTTAAGTGATGATCTTAAGTTCAAATGCTTTCTCAAAGCCTTTTATTTTTTACCCCCCTACATCATATTTTATGTTTTTGATGTCATATTTCACATTTTTAATTTTGTGTATCCCTTAACTACTTATTGTAGATAAGATGATTTTACTACTTTTGCCTTTCATCCTTTCTGCTAGCTTTATAAGTGACTGATCCACTTCCTCCACTATATATTTACCATTACAAGTGAGGCTTTCCCTTCATAATTTTCGTATTTCTAGTTTTTTTTTTTTCTTTTCCTCCTAGAGAAGTGGCTTTAACTTTTCTTGTCAGTTCACTCACTCAGTCGTGTCTGACTCTTTGCAACTCCATGGACTGCAGCACGCCAGGCTTCCCTGTCCATCACAAACTCCCAGAGCTTGCTCAAACTCATATCCATTGTGTTGGTGATGCCATGCAACCATCTCATCCTCTGTCATCCCCTTCTCTTGCTTTTGATCTTTCCCAGCTCAGGGTCTTTTCAAATGAGTCAGCTCTTTGCATCAGGTGGCCAAAGTATTGGAGTTTCAACTTCAGCATCAGTCCTTCCAGTGAATATTTAGGACTGATTTCCATTAGCATTGACTGGTTGGATCTCCTTGCAGTCCAGTGGACTCTCAAGAGTCTTATCCAACACCACAGTTCAAAAGCATCAATTCTCTGGCACTCAGCTTTCTTTATTGTCCAACTCTGACATCCATACATGACCACTGGAAAAACTATAGCTTTGACTGGATGGACATTTGTTGGAAAAGTAATGTCTCTGCTTTTTAATATGCTGTCTAGGTTGGTCATAGCTTTTCTTCCAAGGGGCAAGAGTCTTTTAATTTCATGGCTACAGTCACCATCTGCAGTGATTTTGGAGCCCAAGAAAATAGAGTCTTTCACTGTTTCTATTGTTTCCCCATCTGCTTGCCATGAAGTGATGAGACCAGATGTCGTGATCTTAGTTTTCTAAATGTTGAGTTTTAAGCCGACTTTTCACTCTTCTCTTTCACATTCATCAAGAGGCTCTTTAGTTTTTTGCTTTCTACCATAAGGGTAGTGTCATCTATGTATCTGAGGTTATTGCTATTTCTCCTGGAAATCTTGATTCCAGCTTGTGCTTCATCCAGCCCGGCATTTCTCATGATGTACTCTGCATCTAAGTTAAATAAGCAGGGTGAAAATATACAGCCTTGACATACTCCTTCCCCTATTTGGAACCCGTCTGTTGTTCCATGTCTGGTTCTAACTGGTGCTTCTTGATCTGCATACAGGTTGCTCAGGAGATAGGTAAGGTGGTCTGGTATTCCCATCTCTTTAAGAATTTTCTAGTTTGTTGTGATCCGCACAGTCAAAAGCTTTGGCGTAGTCAATAAAGCAGAAGTAGATGTTTTTCTCGAATCCTCTTGCTTTTTCAATGATCCAGCGAATGTTGGGAATCTGATCTCTGGTTCCTCTGCCTTTTCTGAATCCACCTTGAACATCTGGAAGTTCATGGTTCATGTACTGTTGACTCCTGGCTTGGAGAATTCTGAGCATTACTTGGCTTAGCGTGTGAGAGCAGTGCAATTGTGCAGTAATTTGAGCATTCTTTGGCGTTGCCTTTCTTTGGAATTAAAACTAGCCAAATTCCTTTCACTTCTTTGGGAACGAAAACTGACCTTTTCCAGTCCTGTGGCCACTGATGAGTTTTCCACATTTGCTGGCATATTGAGTGCAACACTTTTACAGCATCATCTTTTATGATTTGAAATAGCTCAACTGGAATTCCATCACCTCCACTAGCTTTGTTGATAGTGATGATTCCTAAGGCCCACTTGACTTTGCATTCCAGGATATTTGGCTCTAGGTGGATGATCACACCATTCTGGTTACCTGGGTCATAAGGATTTTTTTTTTTTTTCTGGTATAGTTCTTCTGTGTAATCTGTCACCTCTTAATATCTTCTGTTAGGTCCATACCATTTCTGTCCTTTATTGTGCCCATTTTTGCATGAAATGTTCCCTTGATAACTAATTTTCTTGAAGAGATCTCTAGTCATTCCCAGTCTATTGTTTTCCTCTATTTCTTTGCATTGATCATGGAGGAAGGCTTTCTTACCTTGCCTTGCTATTCTTTGGAACTCTGCCTTCAAATGTGTATATCTTTCCTTTTCTCTTTTCTTTTAGCTTCTCTTCTTTTCTCAGCTACTTTAAGGCCTCCTCAGACAACCATTTTGCCTTTTTGAGTTTCTTTTTCTTGGGGATGGTCTTGATCTCTGCCTCCTATATAGTGTCACGAACCTCTGTCCATAGTTCTTCAGGGACTTTGTCTATCAGATCTAATCCCTTGAATCTATTTCTTACTTCCAGTGTATAGTTATAAGGGATTTGATTTAGGTCATACGTGAATAATCTAGTGGTTTTCCCCACTTTCTTTAATTTCAGTCTGACTTTTGCAATACCTTCTTGATCTGATCCACAGTCAGCTCCTGGCTCATTTTTGCTGACCAAATAGAGCTTCACCATCTTTGGTTGCAAAGAATATAATCAGTCTGATTTTGGTATTGACCATCTGGTGATGGTCATGTATAGAGTCTTCTCTTGTGTTGTTGGAAGAGGGTATTTGCTAAGACCAGTGCATTCTCTTGGCAAAACTCTGTTACCCTTTGCCCTGCTTCATTTTGTACTGCAAAGCCAAATTTGCCTGTTACTCCAGGTATCTCTTGTCTTCTTACTTTTGCATTCCAGTCCCGTATAATGAAAAGACATCTTTTTTGGGTGTTTGTTCTAGAAGGTCTTGTAGGTCTTCATAGAACTGTTCAGCTTCAGCTTCTTCAGCATTACTGGTTGGAGCATAGACTTGGATTACTGTCATATTGAATGGTTTGCCTTGGAAATGAACAGAGATCATTTAGTCATTTTTGAATTTGCACCCAAGTACTGCATTTCAGACTCTAGTTGACTATGAGGCCTACTTCATTTCTTCTAAGGGATTCTTGCCCACAGTAGTAGATATAATGGTCATCTGAGTTAAATTCTCTCATTCCAGTCCATTTTAGTTCTCTGATTCCTCAAATTTTGATGTTCGCTCTTACCATCTTCTGTTGACCACTTCCAATTTACCTTAATTCATGGACCTAACATTCCAGGTTCCTATGCAATATTGTTCTTTACAGCATTGGAGTTTTTCCCATCACCAGGGACATCCACAACTGGGTGTTGTTTTCTCTTTGGCTCTGTCTCTTCATTCTTTCTGGTGTTACTCTCCACTCTTCTCCAGTAGCATATTGGGCACCTACTGATCTGGGAAGTTCATCTTTCCGTGTCCTATCCTTTTTCCTTTTCATACTGCTCATAGTGTTCTCAAGGCAAGAAAACTGAAGTGGTTTGCCATTGCCTTCTTCAGTGGACCAACAAAAAGTTGGAGGAGTTCACTACCATTAAACTGACCTTACAAGAAAAGTTCATACTGTTCATGGGATTCTCAATAGTAGTAGTCTTGCCTTGAGAACCCCATGAACAGTATGAACTTTTCTTGTAAGGTTGTTTTAATGGTAGTGATCTCCTCCAGCTTTTTGTTGTCTGTAAAACTCTACCTCTCCTTCAATTCTGAATGATAACTTTGCTGGGTAGTTTTCTTAATTGAAGTTTCTTTTTTTCCCCTCCATTACTTTGAATATATTTTGCCACTCTCTTCTGACCTGCCAAGTTTCTGCTGAAGAGTTAGCTGATAGTCTTATGGGTAACTAGTTGTTTTTCTCCTGTTGCTTTTAAGATTTTCTCTTTATCTTTTGACATTTTAAATATAATATGTCTTGGTGTGGACTTCATTGGATTTATCTTCTTTGGAACTGTCTGTTCTTCCAGGACCTGGATGTTTGTTTCCTTCCTCACACTGGGGAAGCTTTAGGCCGTTATTTCTTCAAATAACTTCTCTACCCTTTTGTCTGTCTCTCTTCCTTCTGGAATTCCTGTAATGTGAATGCTAGTGCACTTACTTGATGTTGTCCCCCAGATCCCTTACCAGTGGTCCCCAGTGTTTTTGGCCCCTGGGATCGGTGCAGAAGACAATTTTTTCACGGACTGGGGAGGAGAGGTCGTTTCAGGATGATTCAAGCACATTACACTTATTGTACACTTTCTTTCTTTTATTATTACATCAACTCCACCTCACATCAGACATTAGATCCCAAAGGTTTGAGACCCCTGCCTTAAACTATTCTCATTTTTCTGAGTTGTTTATCTTTTTTTTCTGTTCAGCATGGGTGGTTTCCACTTCTGTGTCTTTCAGATAACCAGTCTGTTCTTCTGTATCATCTTATCTCCCATTGATTCCCTCTAGTATGTTTTCCATTTGGGTTATTGTACTTCAGCTCTGATTTTTAAGCATATTTTCTGTCTCTGTGAAGCTCTCATTGTGGGCATCCATTCTTATTCTGAGTTTGGTGAGCATTTTATAATTATTACCTTCAATTCTTTATCAGATGGTTTATTTCCATTTCAGTTAGTCATTTTTTTGAGAGTATCTTGTTCTTTCATTTGGATCATTCTCATTTGGCCTATTTCTCTATATTTGTTTCTTTGTGTTAGGTGGGCCCATTACATTTCTTGATCTTGGAGAAGTGGTCTTATGTAGGAGGTGTACAGGTGCATGCTTTCTTCTATCCATCAGAAGATGCTTCAGGGGTGTACCCTTTGGGGACTCTGTGCACCTTTCTATTGTTGCAGGACCAACTGATATGGGTTTGCTGGTATGTGGAGCTGGTCCCTGGGCCAAGGTAGCTGAGATGACCTGCTTCATGTTATCACTAGGGGTACATTGGTGGACAGTGCCGGCTATTCGCATCTGGCTCTGAGGCCTGCTGCCATGCAGTTTCTGTTAGCACACTGGTGTTTAAGGTAGGCCCCTGGTGCTAATAAGCTTGAGAGGGTTCCAGAATGGCACCTGCCACTTCTGGTGTCATCAGGGTAATATGAGGTCATAGAAGTGGCTGCGGACAGCATCTCAGTGCTCAGGGGGAGTCCCAGCAGAATGCTTCTTAAGATCAGCAGGTAGGTCTGATCCTGGCATCTTTCACACTGCTGTCTTGTGCTTCATTTAGGATTGTGTGTGTTTTTTCCTGCACCTTTAAAGAGCTATGTCTCAGTTTCCTACACCCTTCTGGCTCTCCCAAATGTGAGCCCTGTTGGTTTTCAAAGTCAGACATTTTGGGGTCTTATCATGATACAGGACTCGGGCTGAGGAGCCCAATGTGCAGATTGGACTTCTCAGTCCTTGGGGAGGACCTCTATAGTTGTGATTTTCCTCCCCATTGTGGGTTGCCACACTGGGGTGGTGGGGTGGGTCCTGAATAGACTGTGTCTCTGCCCCTCCTACCTGCTTTTTTGTGGCTTCTTTATATCTTAGTTATGGGAAGTCTTCTCTTCTTGTCTTTTGGTCATTCTCAGAGATGGTTACTCTCTAAGTAGTTGTAATTTTGGTGTGCCTGTGGGAGGAGGTGAGCACATGCTCATTCTATCCTACTCTGTACTCTTGATATAGGCCCTCTTCCCCCTTTTTAGTAGATCGAATCTTTTTGAACATGTTTAGATTTACAGAAAATTTACAAAGCAATAGCTTTGTAAAGAGTTCCCATGTACCTTTGCACTGCCTTCTCCTTATTATTAATGTCTTACATTAATGTAGTACATTTGTTAAAATTGATGGACCAGTAACAAAATTGATGAACCAGTAATTCACTATTATTAACCTAAAGTCCATGGTTTATAGTAATTTCCTTAGTTTTTCCCTAATGTTCTTTCTCTGTTCCAGGATCTCACCCAGGATATCACATTATATTCAGTTGTTATGTTTATTAGGTTTCATTTGGCTGTGCCAGTTTCTCAGACTTTTCTTTGGTTTTGATAATCTTAACTGTTTGACCCTGACCCTTTTTTAATAAGGAATTTTAATCAATGAACACTTAATCTTAGAAAATCAGTATTGTCATTTGATATGAATTTATTGAGTTGGCCAAAAACTTCCATTATATCTTATGGAAATGAACATGTTGGCTAATCCAATATAAATGACCAAAAAATAGGTATATGTGTATATATGTGTGTGTGCTCAGTTGCTCAGCTCTCTGTGAGCTCATTGACTGTAACCCACTAGGCTCCTCTGTCTATGAAAATTTCCAGGCAAGAATTCTGGAGTGGGTTGCCATTTTCTACTCCAAGGGATCCTCTCAACCTGGGGATTGAACCCATATCTCTTGCATCTCCTGCACTGGCAGGTGGATTCTTTACAACTGTGCCACCTGGGGAGCCCGTGTGTGTATATACATATATGTATTAAATAGAGTGGTATAGTTACTAGATGTGCAGCATTTATTTTAGTTCTATAGAAATAATGGACTGAGAAATGGAAGAATTTTATATCCTTACTGGATTAAAAAGTAATGAAGTTTGGATTTAGTGAAAAACTGAATTTGCCATAGTGCGGATTCCTGAATAGCTTCTCTAGGATAAATTAATATAGATATTTGGGGCTAGTGAAAAATTAAATTTCTTTTTAAGGTTTTAACTGGTACAGGGGAATAAATTTGACTTGTATGTGCTAATCTGATTTTTAAAAAATTTGTTTTGTTTTAAAATAAATGTTTAGTGAGTATGTACTGCCAGGCATTGTTTTAGGCCCTGAGTTCATAGTAGTGAACAAAAGATAGTAAAAAAAAAAAAACCACCTTTTGTGCATTTGGTGGGGGTAGACAATTTTATTTATCAATTTATTTGTATAATGTTGGAGGAAAATGATAAAAGGATAATGCATAGGTAGTGTCTTGAGGGAGAATGGGGTTTTAATGTTACATAGGGCTGTCAGGGAATGCCACATTGAGGAGGTAACATTTGATCAAAGTTATCAAAGAGGGTTTCCCTAGTGGCTCAGATGGTAAAGAATATGCCAGCAATGTGGGAGACCTGGGTTTAATCCCTGGGTCAGAAAGATGCCCTGGAGAAGGAACTGGCAACCTAAAACCTCTGGTATTATTGCCTAGAGAATCCCATGGACAGAGAAGCCTGGAGGACTACAGAAGAGCCTGGTGGGCTGCAGTCCATGGGGTCACAAAGAGTCGGGCACGACTGGGCGACTAACACTTACTTTCTTACTTACCCATCTCAGTAAATACCTTGCCAGTTACTCAGGCCAAAATCCTGGATGTTATCTCTGACTTCTCTGTCTCTGACCCCAACCATACCCAATCCATCAGGAGCTCTTTTGGGTTCCAACTTTAAAATATATGCAGAATCTTAAACCACTTCTATGTTACTAAAAGGTTCAGGTCACATCAGTGCTTTCCTTAGGTAACTACAACTCCACTTCTATTTCCTTTGCAGCCCCAACACAGTCACCTTTCTTTTAAAATATAATTTAAAATCATGTCAATCCTCAGCTCAAAACAAAAGACAAAAAAAACTTTTTTAAAAACTGAAGTTCTTACAATGGTCTGCATTCTACAAGATCCCACATGATACGATCCTTTGCTGCTTCTTTTATTGCCTCTCTTTCTATTCTCCCAATTGTTCAACCCAGTCCCAGCCATATTGGCCTCCACGGTATTAAAATCTAGAGTAATCCAGGCATGCTTTGTATTCAATTTTTGCACTTAATGATCCCTCTGTCTGGAATGTAACTTCCCTCAGATATCTGCCATGACTCATCCCCTCACCTCTTTCACGTGTGTTTGTATGTTTGTGTGTTAGCTGCTCATTCATGTCTGACTCTTTGCTACCCCACCAGGCTCTGTCCATGAGATTTCCAGGCGAGGATACTGGAATGGGTTGCCATTTCCTTCTCCAGGGGATCTTCCTGACCCAGGGATCGAACCCAGGTCTCCTGCACTGCAGGCAGATTCTTTACCAACTGAGCTACAAGGGAAGCCCCACTGAGATGGTAGAAATTACAAAAGAAGCACTTTTTGAATGGGGGTTCAGATGAGGTGATGAAGAACAGGGTTTGATTTTGGATATGTATCTTTGAGATGTCTCTTAGACAGATGTCCAAGTGGGGATTCTAAGGAAGTAGTTGAATACAAGTCTGGCAAACAGGAATTATCTGTATTAGAGGTACAAATTTGGGTGTCATCAGTTTGTGGATTGTATTAAAACCATGAAACTAGATGAGGTTATCAAGGATGTAAATGTGGAGAAAGAAGAAAAAGGACCAAGGTCACCCTTGGATACTCTAACATTAAAATATTTGGAGTAATGAAGAACAACCAGAAAAAGAAACTGAGAAATGGTCAGTGAGATAGGAAACCCAAAAGTATGTGGTGTCCTGAACACTAATTGAAGAGTTTCTAGGTAGTGATCATTTGTGATAAATACCACTGCCAAATAAGTTGAGGGTCTAGAATTAGCCATTGATTTAGCAATTTTGAGGAACTTGATGACCTTGAAAAGAATAGTTTTGGTGGAGGAATGGATTCATTAGAGTTGATTTAAGAAAGGGAGTAGAGAAGTTGTAAACAATGAGAAGACACAATTCTTTTGAGTAAAGAGACTTGAAAAACATGGGTAGCTGGAGCATTTTGTATGTATGTATGTATGAGTGAACATGATGTGTGAAAGAAATGATAGCATGTTTATGTGCTACTGGGAATGGCCTAGAAGACATAGATGATTGATGATGGAGAGAGTGCGACCGTTGGAGAACCATACATGAGACAAGAAAGAATGGGATTTAGTGTACAAGTGTGGAGTTGGCTCTTGATAGGAGTGTGCTCACGTCATCTGTATTAGGAAGGCAGACAGAGAACTTAGGCAGTTATAGGTAGGTGATTGGAATTGTTTTCTGATTGTGTTTATTTTCTTAATGAGAGTGAGGATGAGGAAAATGTTGTTGAGGGACCTGAAGAGAAGGAATAAAATAATTTTCAGAATGTAGGAATACTAGGGGGCATTTATGTCCACTTAAAGTTAATAGTTATGTATTTAAAGCATATTGTCTGAATGTTTTCCAGTTGAGTTTAGCTGTATGAGTGTAGGCTTGGAGTAAGCAGAGAGTTGATTTTGAGCAGGGTTGGGGTTTAGTGGAATGGATTATCAAAGGGCAAGGAGGTGAAGTTGTATGCAAGGAGGTAATTATAGTGATGTATTATTGAATCTGAGATGATCATAAAGGAAATGATATAACAGGGAGATGATGGACAGTCAAAAGGTATTGGTAGTATTATTAATAATACAGGGATTTGCAGTCTTCAGTCTGCAAATCTGGGCCAAGGTCTGTTTTCTGTGGTGCTTGAGCTTAGAGTTACACATTTTAAAGTGTTCCAAGGGACTTCCCTGGCCATTGAGTGGTTAAGACTCCGTGCTCCCAATGCAGGGTGTGTGGGTTTAATCCCTGGTTGAGGAAAGGAACTAAGATCCCCATGCCATATACCAAAAAAAAAAGTGTTCCAAAAAAACCCCTAAAACACAGAATTAAGAATATGCAACATAAATACATATGTGATCTACAAAATCTTAAATATTTACTATATGATCTTTTACCAAAAAAAAGTTTGCTGACTTCTTTAATGGTTAATGGATTATAGATCCCCTTATTCTGGAAGAGATGGGAACACCAGACCACCTGATCTGCTTCCTGAGAAATCTGTATGCAGGTCAGGAAGCAACAGTTAGAGCAAGACATGGAACAACAGACTGATGCCAAATTGGGAAAGGAAGTATGTCAAGGCTGTATATTGTCACCCTGCTTATTTAGCTTCTGTGCAGAGTACATCATGAGAAACGCTGGGCTGGAGGAAGCACAAGCTGGAATCAAGATTGCCCGGGAGGAATATAAATAATCTCAGATATGCAGATGACACCACCCTTATGGCAGAAAGCAAAGAAGAACTAAAAAGCCTCTTGATGAAAGTGAAAAAGGAGAGTGAAAAAGTTGTCTTAAAGCTCAGCATTCAGAAAACTAAGATCGTGGCATCCAGTTCCATCACTTCATGGCACTTTCATGGGGAAACAGTGGAAACAATGGCTGACTTTATTTTCTTGGGCTCCAAAATCACTGCAGATTGTGACTGCAACCATGAAATTAAAAGACTCTTGCTCCTTGGAAGGAAAGTTATGACCAACTTAGCATGTAAAAAGCAGAGAAATCACTGTGCCAACAAAGGTCCATCTAGTCAAGGTTCTGGTTTTCCCAGTAGTCCTGTATGGATGTGAGAGTTGGACTATAAAGAAAGCTGAGCACTGAAGGATTGATGCTTTTGAACTGGTGTTTGAGAAGACTCTTGAGAGTCTGTTGGACTGCAAGGAGATCCAACCAGTCAGTCCTAAAAAATCAGTCCTGAATATTCATTGGAAGGACTGATGCTGAAGCTGAAACTCCAATACTTCGGCCACCTGATGCGAAGAACTGACTCATTTGAAAAGACCCTGATGCTTGGAAAGATTGAAGGTGGGAGGAGAAGGGGACGACAGAGGTGGAGATGATTGTATGGCATCACCAACTCAATGATGAGTTTGAGTAAACTCCAGGAATTGGTGATGGACAGGGAAGCCTGGCGTGCTGCGGTCCATGGGGTCGAAAAGAGTCTGTCACGACTGAGTGACTGAACTGAACTGAACTGAACTGAGATCCCCTTGGAATTGAAAGAGTCATAGAGGAAGGAAGTAGGAAATGTAAGTGTGATTTGAGAGTGGGGTGCTTGAACTTGAGTGTTCAGTTATCTTTAATGGCAAGGTTCTAGAACTAGGTTATGACCATAACAGTGAATGACTGAAGTAGGAAGGCTGATAAGATTTTTGGAGGATGTCATCTGATAGCTGAAAATAAACCCTTAACAGATCCTCTTATATTTGTTTTAAAAGGAAGGCACTCATACATTCTCTTTTACCTTTATATATAACCCTGCATCTCTACTAGTGAAGTTAATAAAAGGAAGGTCAGTCAAAAGTCAAAATTGTGCCACAGCTAAGTTTGAAATCAAAAAGTTTTGAAAAAAAAATTAATGGTTCTGGCAAATGGATTGCAACTTATTTAAGTAGGTTTTTACAGTTTACTCACTTGTGTTCCATGGCATATATGGAAGATTAAAGTATAAATCATTAATCTTTTTTGCTTTTGTAAGTAAACATAATGATATTTCATATTTTGATGTTTCAGGGGATGTACATTTGATTAAGAAAATCTGGGAAGACATAAAATAGCAAATTCACTTTTTTGGGTGTTCTTACATGTTATAGCTGTGCTTTTATTTATTGTATTACAAACCACTCCACAACTTAGTGGCTTACACAATGGACATGGGTTTGAGTGAACTCCAGGAGTTGGTGATGGACAGGGAGGCCTGGTGTACTGCGATTCATAGGGTTGCAAAGAGTTGGAGACGACTGAGCTACTGGACTGAACGGAAAACAGCATTCATTTGTTTTGCTCATGAATTTACAGTTTTGGCAGAGTTTGGTAGAAATATCTCGTCTCTACCCAACATGGGCTGGAACTACCTGATTGGGGATGGAGGAACTACTACCAGGATGGCCTACTCACATGACTGACAAGTTGGTGCTGGCCATTGGTTCTTCTCTGCATGGATCTCTTTAGTGGAGCCACTTGGACTTTCCTAATATGGTGGCTGGATTCTAAGAGCAAGCTGCCCAAGAGATAGAAAAGTAGTTTTGAAAACTAGAACTTACATTCTCTTGGTCAAATAGCAGTAGTACAGATTCAAGGGAGGAGACATAGACATTCTCTTTCTTCCATTTTAATGGCGGCAACTCAAATAATTTTGGACTTCTTTTTAAAAAAGCCACATATACCTTAATACAGGTAACAAAGGCATTAGTCGGCAGCCCACCAGTCTCCCCTGTCCCTGGGATTCTCCAGGCAAGAACACTGGAATGGGTTGCCATTTCCTTCTCCAAAAGGCATTTCTACCCCCATTCATTTTTCATCGTGTATCTTAAATGCCACCATTACCACAAAACCTTTCTTCAGCCCATTCCTGAGTTTAATATCCTTCCTGAACCCTCCATAGTACCTTATTAGTTCTTTTTTTGGTGACATTTACCTTGAGTTAGTGTAATTTGTAATTTTGTGTTATCTTTGCTTGCCACTTTTATATGCAACTCTGAATCCCATTCTGAAGTGCCTTACTCATAGTGGTTGCTTAATAAATGTGTTGTTAAAGGAAATAAAAGGAAACTTTTTTTAAAAGAACTCATAAATTTTGTTTGAATGTTATAAAAAATGTGACTAACCAAATGAGACCTTGATGAACCGCAAGGTGCAGGTTGTTTAACATTGAGAGATAAGAGAGAACTAGAAATAAATTATCAAGGTGATGGAGAAAAGTAAATGTTTAGATCAATTGAAAGTACATTTTGCTTTATAGTTCTTTAAAAAGCAGAGCAACAAAAAAGTGAACTCAACTAAATGTTGGCATGTCATATGTACTATTAGAAAATAATAATATTTGAAAATGTTTGAAAAAGAAAGCTTTTTTGTATGGTCTCCTGAAATTAGGCTGAAATTCTCAGTGTAGCAGGCAACAAGTAGGACATGACTGAGCAACTTGAGAGTCCCTTGGACTGCAAGGAGATCCAACCAGTCCATTCTAAAGGAGATCAACCCTGAGTGTTCTTTGGAAGGAATGATGCTAAAGCTGAAACTCCAGTACTTTGGCCACCTCATGCCAAGAGTTGACTCATTGGAAAAGAGTCTGATGCTGGGAGGGATTGGGGGCAGGAGGAAAAGGGGACGACAGAGGATGAGATGGCTGGATGAAATCACCGACTCGATGGATATGAGTCTGAGGGAACTCTGGGAGTTGGTGATGGACAGAGAGGCCTGGCGTGCTGCGATTCATGGGGTTGCAAAGAGTCGGACATGACTGAGCAACTGAACTGAACTGAGCAACTAACACTTTCACTTTCACTCTGTATGTAAGTTAAATAAGCAGGGTGACAATATACAGCCTTGACATACTCCTTTCCTGGTTTTGAACCAGTCCATTGTTCCATGTCCAGTTGCTTCTTGACCTGCATAGAGGTTTCTCAGGAGGCAGGTAGGGTGGTCTGGAATTCCTATCTCTTTCAGAATTTTCCAGTTTGCTGTTATCAACACAAAGGCTTTAGCATAGTTAATGAGGCAGAAGTAGGTGTTTTTCTGGAATTCCCTTGCTTTCTCTATGATCTAATGGATGTTAGCAATTTGGTCTCTGGTTCTTCTGCCTTTTCTAAATCTAGCTGGTACATCTGAAAGTTCTAAGTTCACGTACTGTTGAAGTCTAGCTTGAAGGATTTTGAGTATTACCTTGCTAACATGTGAAAGGAGTGCAGTTGTGCAGTAGCTTGAAAATTCTTTGGCATGCCCTTCTTTGGAATTGGAATAAAAACAGGTTGTACAAGCTACTGCACAATTGATGCTTTTGAATGCGGTGTTGGAGAAGACTCTTTTGAGAGTCCCTTGGACTGCAGGGAGATCAGGCCAGTCAGTCCTAAAGAAGTCAACCCTGAGTATTCATTGGAAGGACTGATACTGAAGCTGAAGCTCCAGTACTTTGGCCACCTGATGAGAAGAGCTGACTCATTGGAAAGACCCTGATGCTGGGAAAGATTGAAGGCAGGAGGAGAAGGGAATGACAGAGGGTGAAATGGTTGGATGCCATCACTAACTTAATGGACATGAGTTTGAGCAAACTCCAGGAGATGGTGAAGGATAGGGAAGCCTGGCATGCTGGAGTCCATGGGATCACAAAGAGTCAGACACAACTTAGGGAGTGAATAACAGCAGCAACAAAGGGATAATTATGAAAGATTTTGTATGCAGCATTACAGAGCTTGCGTCTTTATATGCAACACGGAAAGCCACTGGAGGCTTTGTGTTTTAGAAACAACAGCCTTTTTGTTTGTTTTTGTTTTTTTTTGGTAACATGGATAATGGATTCCAGAATGCCAGGCTGAACACATGGAGATGAATTAGAATACTAGCTAATATAGGTAAAAGATAAGGGCCTGCACTAGATAAATTATTGCAACAATGTTGGAAGAGATTTAAGAGAGAATTCAGACTTAAAGAGTAGATTAACAGGACTTGATGGTGATTAGATTTGAAAAGTGTGGAGTGGAAGGGGGAGTAAAGGTTTTTGGCTTGGGCAGTTGTTTAGATGTTAGTATTTTAAGCAAGATAAGGAACATTAAGAATTGAAGTAGATTTGTGTCAAAGATAATAAATTTGCTTTTGTATCTGTTGAGTGGGAGTTAAATCCAGGTGATATAATGTATAGATAGTTAAGTATTTCAAGTGGAGCTTAGAAACAAGTTGAGTTTATAGATACAGATTAGGAGTCATTGGGAAGTATAAGTGATATTTATTGAAACTATGTGATCAAGTGAAAATTTCTCTCCAGGGAGAGAAAATGGAGTAAGAAAATCTGCAAGAACATTAGCATTTAAGGGTAGATGGAGAAGGAGCATCCCAGGGGAAAAAAATGCTCAGAATTAAAAGTAGAACTAAATTGACATCTAGAAAGTTGAAGCATAAGTAGGGATGATACCCTCTGCCATATTCTACAAAGGGTCAAGTGGATAGAAGAGAAATGAGTCCATTGAATCTGACAGGATATATAATAGAGTGAGGGTATCTGTCATAAAACCTTAGATTTGAATCTTGTCTCCATCTCTTATTATATTGTAAGACTTTTGGGAAGGTACTTGACTTCTGAGCTTTGGTTTCTTTTGAAAACAGGATAGGAGTTATCACAAAAAGTTGGCCTGAGTACTGTATGAAATTAGTAAACGCAAGTAAAATGCCTCATATAGTTACTAGCGAATAGTAGGGATTTGAGCCTGGCAGACTGTAGTCAATGGGATCACAAGAGTTGGACACGACTTAGTGACGAAACCATTGCCACCATGTATAATAACAGTGATGATGTTATAAGTTGGTAACCAAAGCAATAGTACTTCGAGTGGTAGATGATACTTTGGTAGCTAAGGAGGACAGAGACCATATTGCATTGGGTTGAAGAATGAACTGTTAGGAAAGTTTTTCTTCTTTTCTTTTTTCCCTTAAAGCTTTGCCTCTATGGGAAGAAAAAGGTTATGGAGTCATTTTTGTTAATAAAAGGCCATTGACGTATTGAGAAAACAAATCAGATAGAAAAGTAGGGCAGAAGCTGAATTTAAAGGAGCTTAGTTTTAGTATGAGTAGAATGTGAAGAAGATGATACAGTGAATGTAGACTTTAGATCATTTAGAAAGTAAAAGGAGGAGATATCAGATGCATGATCTTTATTATTTTATTTAAAGGAATCATATCAATTTAAACAAGAGAGACCTGAATTTATATAAATTCAAAAGTAGAAACTCTCCTGAAAATATATCTCTGTGTTCCACCTAACTGCATCTCATGATCACATTTATAAAGAACCAAATTCCCCTGAATTTAAGTGTCCACATCTGCATATGCTAATCATTCATAGACTTAAAGACGTTTTTCTGTTCGTTGCTAAAATCCTAAGTCATTGAAATTTCTTCGTATGATGTTTAGGACTGGACATGATAGTTCAGAAAGCCTTTAACCAGTATTAGGGAAAATATGAGGATTGTCTTTGTAGTTCTGCCAACACTCTTTTAAAGAAATTTGAAACCCAGAGTGGATAAAAGACTTTTAGTTCACATAAGGAAATGGTGGTATCAGCTAGGATGAAAATATAGGCCTCCTAACTGTTGTGTGATGTTTTTGCTACTACACCTTAATACCAAAACAAAGACAAAACCTTCTACCTGTGTGTATCAGGAATCATTATGTAAAAATCTGATAAATTAAGGGATAATTATTGGTATTATAGAACATTCATCTCAAGAAGTATTTAATAGCAAGCTAGAGTAATAGATTTAAGTTTTATATAATACATTTAAACAAGTTCACAAATAACTCTAGGAAAACATTTAATTTGCAAACTAATATCTATATTTTGTTTTAATAATTACTTTAGAAATTCTAGATTGCTCAGCTTTAGATTTATTATACAAGCTGGAACCTTTAGATGTATACCACTTCTAATAGTTATTAAGTACTTTTCTTATGCTCTGGCTAAGCTCTTTGTGTTGATTATCTCATTTATTCTTTATAACAACTGTAAGAGGTAAGTATTCTCATTATGAGGAAACTGAACTGAGAGATTTCATCAACTTGGAAAAGCCTTCCTGCACAGCTAATAAACAGGGTGGAGCTAAAATTTAAATCCAGACAATTTGATTCCAAAATTTATGTTTTTAACAACATAAAACATATTCTGTGTCATTAAGCTTTGTTTTCTTCCTTTTGTTTATCATAAAATAGTAGTTTTCAATCTTATTTTGATTCTATTTGATTCATTTTGAATTTAAAATTGGGCTTCCCAAGTGGTGCTAGTGGTAAAGAACCTGCCTGCTAATGATGCAGGAAACATTAAGAGATGCTGGTTCAATCCCTGGTTCAGGAAGGTCCCCTTGAGGAGGGCATGGCAACCCACTCCAGTATTCTTGCCTAGAGAATCCCATGGACAGTGGGGCCTAGCAGGCTACAATCCATACGGTCTCAGAGAGTTGGACATGGCTGAAGCGAATGTCCTCATACTTAGTGTGATTTTTTTTTGAATTATTGATTGGTCATTGATAAGGATGCCCTCTAGAGAGGTAACTTTGTGGGATAGTCCTTGTACCTAATGAGACTTAATGTGGAGTGCTTGGTAAATGTTGTTAGGGGATGATATTTTACGTTTGAATGTGGGAAATGTTCAGTATATCCAGTATGACTATTTTGTTGAGTGTGAGAAACTTTTTAAGAGATTTAATAATACAAAGCATTTGTAAATGGCACATAGCTAAAAGTAGGTAAATCTTAGCTATTTTTCATTGAGACTACCAGAATATTTTATAGTACTTTACCAAATATAGATTTGGTATTGTATTGCTAGCTGTTTTCAACCATAGTCATTGTAACTCTTTGTTACCTTCTTTTCCTTTGTAAATAGTGAAACTATGTTTTCTCCCTTTCCTGACTCTTTCATGTCAGTTTTCCCTTTTGTCTGCCTAATTTTAGATTTAGAAATAATATGAAGCCAAATCTCTTTTATGGAATGCTGGATATGGTGTTCCTTTTAGTTATAGACCTTACCTTTCAGTAGCATATGAGTGACATTAAAAGTGTGCTTTAGTTAATTTTCGCTGGGTAAATGCATGCTCAGAGGAAGCAGTCTCAAGTCTTTGTTCAAGAAGTTAAAGACTTTTAAGATAGTCTAATAAATGTTAAGCATTTATCTGGAAGAAAAATACCATTTTAGAGTTGAAAGTGAAGTGAAAGTCACATAGTTGTATCCTACTCTTTGTGATGCCATGGACTGTATCCTGCCCAGCTCCTCTGTCCATGGAATTCTCCAGGCAAGCATACTCTCCTCCAGGGAATTGTCCCGACCCAGCGATGGAACCTGAGTCTCCTGCATTCCCCAGCGATGGAACCTGAGTCTCCTGCATTGCAGGCAGATTCTTTACCAACTGAGCCACTAGGGAAGCCCTTTGGAGTTATGTTTTACCTAAAAATCTGCTAAAGAAATGATTTAAAATGTTGATGCCTTGTTTTTTAAATTAATTCCAGTAATCAGATCCTTAGATGATTTCACTGATCTCAGTACCTTTTGTAGAATTTAATGGCTTTCCTAATGTGTAACCATCTTTTAAGAAGTTCCTTGTGAGTAAAAGGTAATTAAGTGACCAGTTAATTTGCTGGAATTAGGATATAACTAATCTAGGTAAAATTCAAAATTTTCTATAAACTGTAAGGAAAATAGCCAAATATAAGGACCTATCTATTTATATAGTGATAACATGCTTATAATTTATTATTGAAGTGGCTAGGTTAGAGACTAAATTAAGAACCAATGGAAATTTTGTTGGTCCTAGTAATTACAGCTAAATGGTGATTTGAAAATACTTAACTGAATGAAAGCACTGTCATCTGAAATTTGTATTCAATAAATGTGATCTGTCAACTTAAAGACATTATCTTATTTAATTCTCATAACAATTCTGAGTTAGGATATTATTATCCTAATTTTGCAAATAAATAGAGGCTTAACAAAGTTAACCCATCTGGGGTCATGGAGCTGGGATTCTAACCAAACCTTTTTGACCGCAGGACCCAGGTTCTTAATAGTTGACGAGGCTATAGTAAACTGAAATCTGGTGCTCAAGTTGTGATTGCAATGAGCTGTTTATGAAAATCTTTTAACTGTCAAATGGAGTCCAAATCTAAAGTATTTTGCTTCTGAAACTGCATTTTTTACCAATCATGCCAATTAAAATTTATTAATAACTTCTTTAGTTTTAGCTTACCATTTCAATATTTGTAATAAATTAAGGTGATATGTAGAATTACAAAGTTAGAAGTGCATCTTTATTTGAGATCGTACCGTCAACATTCAAGTAAGGTATTAGTGAGAATGAGGAATGATAGAATTGAATTTTATGTTATGGAGTACAGAGGGGGATCATCAAATTTTCTGTAGAGGAACAGATAGTAAATGTAGTGCATGACTTTGAGAGCCATATGGTCTCTAGTGTGTTTACTCAAACTCTTCTAAAACAGCCATAGACAGTATGTAAAGAACTGTGTTATGGTGTTTCGGTGAAAAACTACAAAAAGAGGCAGCAGCCTGGATTTGACTTATTTACCAACTTCTTGTGATTTCTGCATCAAAAAGATAAAATTTGTTATTCTAATGTATTGTTTGTGCACAGTGAAAGTTTTCCTCTGTTGAATGTATTGACAAAAAAAAAAATTGACCCCAAAAGATAGTAGTATAAAGGAGAATAGAAATGGTACCTTTCTTCAGCATTTCTATGACTACTTAGATTAATTACTTCATAAATTACATGACAATTCCAGATATACTTATTTGCTCATTTCTTAGCATTATCATTTTTTTATCTTGAAAAAACAATTCTGCAGTTTTCACTGGTGTTTTCACTGATTCTGATAAACTTTCTTTATCATAACTTGGGAAGGATTTATTATAAAAAGATATAATGCATAATTGGGTGATTTTATTTTATTTTATTTGAATTTATTTTGAAAAATAGTATCAGTAGGTAGACTTAGATCAAGACTTATGTAAATATATACATGTAGTTGAATTTTAGGTTCAGAAATGGAGTACTTTGTAGTCAGTTTTCAGTGTTACATTGTACAGATTTCTTATTTATAAGCAGTTTGACCTTGTAGATGATTTCTAGCGCTGCAAAGCTTTATTGAATGTAAGTCGTTTGTGATATTGACTGATGGTGGTATGCTAAATGTTAAACCTAATATATACTTTTTATTCTTATTTTCAGAGATTCGTCAGCGAACTGCCGCTCAAAGAAACCTTTCTCCACCAGCAGGCTCCAGCCAGGGCCCTCCTCCGCAAATTCCAGCTTCTCCTGGACCACCAAAGGACACTTCAGCCCCTGGTGGACCCCCAGAAAGAACTGTTACTCCAGCCCTGTCATCAAATGTGTTACCAAGACGTTTTGGATCCCCTGCTACTTCAGTGCCTGGAATGGGTAAACAGAGCACTTAATGTTATTTACAGTTTATATTGTTTTCTCTGGTTACCAATAAAACCGGCCATTTTCAGACAGTGTGGAAATGGCATTTCATTTGGAAATAGCAGAGCAGTTATCTGATTAAGCAGGAGTTCCATATTCAATTAGCCATAACTCTTTACAGCTGGCACCTTGTGATACTGAAACCTATTTCTTGAGCTCATTTAGCTGTTATGGCTTCTTTGTTTAAATGGCAATAAAACTTTGTAGTATTCTGTAGTCAACAGTATAGCATATCTTTTTATATTCAGCTTTAGAATGGCTCCAGATTTATATAAAATGAGGATAGAAGAGAACATTTTGGGAATGTATTCATGCTTTTTGCTAAACCCTTCATATATATTTTTAAACTTGACAGATTAACATTTCAGGAAGAATATTCATGTACTGTAGTGTGTAATACTACTAATGTTAATGTGAGCTTGGTAGATTTTTTCTTTTTTTAAGCCATAGAGCCTCAATATTTTCTGACAGATAATTTAACATAAGGTCTTATTGAATTGACATACTGCCTTTACTACTATTTCATCTCTTTGGATTCTCCTTTTTCAGTTTTGTAGATCTCTAGGGGAAGATCCCATTTTAGGAGTGTAATAGATTATGTTACCCTGCAGCTTTCTTTTGGAGTATGACTGGGACATGAAAGTCTTCTTCAGCAGATCACATTATTGTATGTCGAGTCCCATGTCAGATTCTTAAATATGATAATAAATTATTTATTTTAGGATATTTAATTTTAATTTAGATTAATTTCATATTTCACGACTAATTACATATAATTTATGACTTTGAGCCTCGTCAGAAGTTGATATTAGATACTCAGGGCATTTACATAGACTTAATAAAATCAGTAAGCAATCTAAATGTTACTAGTACAGTAGATTTTATCCCCCTCCTTTTTCTTCGAAAACAGCATAAGATTTTAGAAAACTAAAAAACTATTAATTTATAAATATATTAAGAAAGCTAACTACAAATGAAATGAATACAAATCATAAATTTTAATTGTTGGTTATTGAAAAAATACTTTTAAACTTAACATATAATGATGTCACTCAGGGCAACTGTATATTTTGTGAAATTGAGTAAATTGGTTGAAAATTTTTCATCTTTCAGTTGTTACTGGTTGATTTGAGATACCCATGACTTGTAAAGTAAAGCTCTTAATTGTTTAATGGAAGAAGTATTTTGTGAGAATACATTTTGTATATCTGACTATTTTTAAAGAAATTAGAGTTTATCAACTTATACAGAGTAATGTAAACTATATAATAGCACATGTAAGAACAGGGTTTCAATAGCCTACCATTTCATGATCATGTAAACATAATATATTTTACTAAAGTTTTTAATTAGTTTCTGTGTAAAAGACTTTGTATTTAAGTTGTACATTGCCAAAAATGTGAGTGAACTAAGTGATTTCTTATAGAGAAGATTAATAATTCATTTTTTCATTATGCCATATTTGTGAAAGAGAATCAATTTAATGTGTATTACCACAGGGCTCCCATATGTTTGAAAATTAATAACCAGCAGGTACTTGATAATTTGCCAAGCTGTGTAAAAATGACCAATATTCCTACAATGATTGCTCTTGATGTTTGTATTAATTACTGTTACCCGTAACAGCATGAATACAAAGATGTGTTATTTTAAAAGTTATTAACATGCAAGGGAGTTAAGATATTTTTATGAAATCTGTTGTTTTATTTATCCAGATTCTTTTATGGACATTTAAATTTTAAGCATGTAGAAGTAAAATACTCCAGCAAAAGTTAAGCTGGCTTAAATGCTTTCAGAATTTAATTTGGCGTGCTTATTTAAGTTGAAAATTTGATAATGAGGGATGACACTTAATGTCTGCATTCAAGTTTATTTTTTGATGCTAATGATTGAATGTTAAGTATGACTCTACCTAACATTAGCCAAAGAAATGCCAATAGCCAATGAAATGTGAAAAATGCACTTGATTCCTAATACTGAAAACTTATTCTAGAATCTAATTTCATTTATTAGCTATGATTCTATATCATTCCCCCCCTTTTAAGATGGTAACAGCCTTAAGATTTGTGACTATTTACAACGCAAATCTCTTATCTTTTAGAATAGTAATATCATATTGCTGCCCTAAAGCCATTTTTTAATGCTTTAAAGGTTTTGTAACAGTCATTTTGAAGACCTTTAATCCATGTATTGCAGGGCTTGTTTCAACAAGACCTCATTTTGTTTGGAAGTCTTCTACAAGGTCTCCATGTAAACGTCCATTGCTGCCTATCTTATTTTTATCTGGCCTTGTTTTACAAAGGCAAACATCACATCTTGTTTATTTTATTCTCTAACTTCTCAGTGCCTTCTGTGTAGTCTCTTATTTTAGAATATCCTGCAAACAGTTCTCTTTCAGTTTTCAGAGATTATGGAGTTACAATTCATAATTTTGAATGTGTGACTTTATTTTTGTTACTGTTTTATATAATGTAATCATTAACTAAATTCTAAGTTATTCCTCTACTCCTGACTCTCCAGTCATCATCTCTGATACTGGCTAATTTGTAATAGGAATACAATGCATCTCTCCATTTATTTAGATCTTCTCTAGTTTCTCTTAGCAATGTTTTGCAGTGTTTATAGCTTTTGTACTTTTTTTGATTAAATGTACATCTGATTATTTCATGTTTTTATCCTAGTTGAAATACTTTATTAACTGTTTCCATTGTTCACTGGTAACGTACACAGAAATTGATTTTTGTATAGTGATCTTATATCCTGTAATATTGCTAAAGTCACTGGTTCTTGTAACTTTTATATAGATTCCATAATATATCCTAAACAGGCTTCAGATTGTTGGTGACTAAATACAATTCTACTTCTTCCTTTTAAATGTATATTCCTTTCTTTTTCTTGCCTTATTACACTAGCTAGAATTTTCAGTGCAGTGTTAAATAGAAGTGGTGAGAGCAGACATCCTTGTCTTATTGCTGATCTTAGGAGGAAAGCATTTACTTTTTTATCATTCAACTCAGTGTAAGCTATAGGGTTTTTGTTTTTTTTTTTTTAAAAATAGATAGCTTCTATCAGATTGAGGAGAAGTACCCTTCCATTCCTAGTTAGCTGAAGGTTTTTATCAGTAACAGATGATGGATTTTTTCAAATCCTTTTTTTACATCTATTAAGATGCTCTTATAGGGTTTTAGTTTAGTTTTTTTTTTAATATCACTGTTTCATATGGTGAAATATGTTGATTGATTTTTTTATTCCAATGTTAATATCTTTTTAAATATAAATTTATTTATTTAATTGGAGGTTAATTACTTCACAATATTGTATTGGTTTTGCCATACATCAACATGAATCCACCACAGGTATACACGTGTTCCCCATCCTGACTCCCCTCCCTCCTCCCTCCCTGTACCGTCCCTCTGGGTCATCTCAGTGCACTAGCCCCAAGCATCCAGTATCCTGCATCGAACCTGGGCTGGCTATTCGTTTCATATATGATATTATACATATTTCAATGCCATTCTCCCAAATCATCCCACCTTCTCCCTCTCCTACAGAGTCCAAAAGACTGTTCTATACATCTGTGTCTCTTTTGCTGTCTTGCATACAGGGTTATCGTTCCCATCTTTCTAAATTCCATACGTATGCTGTATGGTGTTAATATACTGTATTGGTGTTTTTCTTTCTGGCTTACTTCACTCTGTGTAATAGGCTCCAGTTTCATCCACCTCATTAACATTGACATTTTTTAGACATTAAACCACTGTGCTTTCCTGAGGTAAATTTGACTTGGTCATGTTTTAATTTATATATATATTATTGGGTTCAGTTTGTTAAAATTTTGTTAGAAATGTGTACGTCAATTTTCCTTAAAGATACTGGTCTGTTTTGTTTTTGCTTTTTGGTTTTTCTCTTGTAATTTTGTTTTGTCAGTTTTCTTTGTTCATTTGTTTTCTTATAATTTTTTGTTTTTCTCATAATTTTTTTGGTCTGGTTTTGGTATAAGAGTATTGCTGGCCTCAGTATGAGAAAGCATTTTTTTGTCTTTAGTTTTGTGGACAAGTTTGTATAGAATTGGTATTATTTCTTAGTAATAAATTTAAATGTTACAGGTTGAGGTGGCTAGGCCTGGTGTTTTCTTTGTGGAAGATTTTTTCTTTTTTTAAAAAAAATTCAACTTTTTTAAAGAAAATGAAAACTACAGACTAATATCCTTATAGATGCAAAAATTCTTAACAAAATTTTAGCAAGTTGAAGTTTCTGTTTCTTGTTGAGTAAGTTGTGGTAGTTTGGTAGTCTTTTGAGGAATTTGTTTCTCATAATTTACAGAATTTATTGGCATGAAGTTATTCATAATATACCCTTATTATTCTTTGAGTATCTTTACTATCTGGATTTATGTCATTTCTCTCATTGTTAATATTAATATTTTGTATCTTTCCTTTTTATCCTGATTAGTCTGACTAGAGCTTTATCAGTTTGGTCTTCTCAAAGAATTATCTTTTCTCTATTATTCTAGTATATTTTTATTAATTTCTACTCTGATCTTTATTATTTCATTTATTCTGTTTACTTTGGGTTTCACTTGCTCTTTCCTTTTAGATTCTTAAGGTAGAAACTGAATTCATGGATTTTAGATCTATCCTCGTTTGTAGGTGTTTAGCAGTATAGGTGTTTAGTGCTATAAATTTTCCTCTATGAATTGTTTTAGTTGCATATCATAAATTTGATATGTTGGTTTTTTGTTCTCATTCAGTTAAAAATACTTTCTAATTTCTTTATTTTTCTTAAAGTTTGGATTATTTATATATTATTGAGTCTTCAAATATTTGAGTATTTTTCTGATGTCTTTTTGTTGCTTATTTCTAGTTTAATTATGTTGTGGTCAGAAAACATACTTTGTATTATTGAATCTTCTTGAATGTATTAAGATTTGTTTTATGTTTCAGACTATCATTTGTCTTGGTATATGCTTTATGTTCACTTGGAAAGAATATATGTTTTGTTCCTGCTGGGTAGAATGGCTGTAAATGTTGATTGCATCAAATTGGTTAAGTAGGTAGTATTACATATCATTAATGATTTTTTGTCTGTTTATTCTGTCAGTGCTTGAGAGAATGCTGTTGAAATCTCCAGCTATAATTGTGTATTTGTTTCTTTTTGTATTTCTTTTAGTTTTTGCATAATGTGTTTTGAAACTCTGTTATAATGCACATACATCATAGGTTTAGGATTATTATGTCCTCTTGATGAATTGACTCCTTGTCATTATGAAATTACACTTTTATCCCAGTTTATATTCTTTGCTCTAGAATCTACTTTGATTGCTATTAATACAGGTGCTCTAGGTTTCTTTTGAATAGTGTTAGCGTATTTATGTAGTTTTCCCTGTCATTTACCTTTAGTCTATTTGTGTTTTTATATTTAAAATGGATTTTTTGTAAGCAACATCTGTTGGATCTTGCTTTTTTATCAGTTCTGACAATCTTGGCCTCATAATGAGGATGCTCAGGCCACTTACATTTAATGTAATGATTGGTATGTTTGAGTTCAAATCTTTTATTGCGCTAGTTTTCTATTTGTCCCATTTGTTCTGCTACCTTGTTTTCTGCCTCTTGTGGGTTGAGTATCTTTTATGATTGCTTTTAATCATTTATTTTTTGTTGCCTTATTAGCTATAGTGCTTTTTTGTTATTTTAGTGGGTACTTTAGAGTTTGCCATATGTATCATTAATTTATCATAGTTCATCTCAAATGGTATGACACCAGTTCTCATACAGATTAAGAATCAAACTATAGTATACACTTAATGTTTCTTTCCCCTTGGCCTTTGTGGTATTGTTGTCATACGTTTTACTTATACATGTGTTATAAACCCCACAAGGAATTACAGATATATCCTCCGCATTTTGAAAGTTTACTTTACACCACTTTGCTTTTATGAAAGACCTACATTAGTGCCTGTTTCTACTAATTGAAAGAATCGGAAGAAGGTTTTCGCTTTTACAAAAAAAGATGAAAAGCGAAAATAGCGTTCAGCATTTGTTTTGCAGCGAGCCGTTGTAGAGGCAGCGTGCATCCTGAGCAGCAAGAGTGGCACCACCAAGCTCCTTCCCTGGGAACTACACTCAGCATCTCATCATCAAGCCGCCATAGCTTTGAACTTTGTCTGTGAGCATCTGTGCTTTGTCTCAATTTATTTTGTGCATCCGTTAGCAAGATGTGTCCTAAGGTAATTGCTTCTTCACTTTATGCCATTTTGGCTTACGAAAGCTTTCATGGGAACTTTTGGATCGCAAGGGAAACTTGTATTACTTTTTCTTTAGGCCATCAATTGTTTTCTAAAGCGATATAAATAATGTTTTATATATTTACCCACATGGTAACCATTTCAGGTACTCTTTCTTTTGTGTGATCCAGCTTTCTGTCTGGTGTCATTTTCCTTCTGCATGAAGGATTTCTTTTAACATTTCTTGTAGTACAGTTCTTTTAGTGATGAATTCTTTCAGTTTTGTATGTCTGAAAAAAGTCTTCATTTTGCCTTCATTTTTAAAAAGATGTCTTCACTAATACAGATAATTTCACTAATTTGATAGTTTTTCTTTCAGAACTTTTAAGATACTGTTTCATTGTCTTCTCGCTTGCTTATTTTCTTATGAGTTAATCTGTCATTCTTATCTTTGTTTCTCTGTACTAATGTATCTTTTTCTGACTGCTTTTAAGATTTTCTGTCACTGGTTCTAAGAAGGTTGATTATGCTGTATCTTGGTGTAAAATTATTTCTGGTACTTAGGGTTTGTTGATATTCTTGGGTCTGTATGTTTTTGGTTTTCATCAGGTTTTGAAAATTTTTGTGCATTATTTTTTTGAGTCAATTTTTTTTCCTCTCCTCTTCTGAACTCCAATTATACGTATACTAGATGCTTGAGGTTGTTACACAGCTCACTGATGATTTGTTCACTTAAAAACTTTTTAGTCTTTGTGTTTCATTTTGCATGGCTTCTATTGCTGTCTTCAGATTTACTAATTGTTTTGTAATGTCCAAACTGCTGTTCATTTCATCTGTGAATTTTTAAATCTAAGACATTGTAGATTTCATCTGTAGAGGTTCAGTTTGGATCTTTTATAAATTTTTTTCATGTCTCTGCTTAACATATTACAGTTTTCATCTAGATTCTCAAGCATATGGAATATAGTCATAATAAGTGTTTTAATATGTTTGTCTCTTAATACTATCATCTCCATCATTTCTGGGTCACTTCTGATTGATTCTTCTCATTATGGGTTTTATTTTCTTTACAATTTGCATGACTAATAATTTTTTATCTGATGTCAGACATTGTAAATTTTGCCGTATTGGGTACAGAATATTTTAAAATTACTGTACAAGGCCTCTCTGAATATTTACCCAGTGACCTGTGAGTTACGAAGTTTTCCATCCTGGCTGGTGGGAACATGTGATATTTTTGGCCCCATGTGAGCACCGGTACCTTTAGTATTTTGGGGGCAGTTCTTTCTCTGTCCTCAGGTAGTTTTTCTCATTTGCATCCTGGGCAGATCTTTGGTGTTCTGGGTCTCTGCATTCCCTCCTCTCTGGTACTGTTCCCAGTGAACTCAACCTGCCTTGGCCTCTCCAGCATTCCAGCTTCTCTTCAACTCAGAGAGACTAATGAACTTCACCTGGATTTACTCTGCCTGAATTGCTACCTGGAAAACTCTCCAGACAATAAGTTGGGGCAGTTGTAGGGCTCATCTTATTTGCTGTATGTGTCTCGGGGATCTTTATCCTACATTACTTGATATCCAGTGTCTCTAAAACCATTGCATAATATATTTTACATGGTATTTTAGTTGTTTTAAATGGGAGATTAAATCTGACTCTGATTACTGTATTATGGTACAAAGTGGAAGTCTCCTAGTTTATCATTACATAAACTTTTAAGAGTCTGAGCATTTAAAAAATTAATTTGTACAGAACTCAACATAGTTTTATTCCTTAATAGATTATGTTGCTGGTTCTAATATAGCACATATATAAATATATTTTTGTACTGTAGTATTTTTAATGAAAATTTGAATACAGAGATGATAGTATCATTTTTGTTTTATTAAAATCATTAAAAAAACTCTTAAGCATAAGTAGTTCTTGGCAACTGAATTGAAGATTAAATGTATTTCACACATATAAATTTTGTGTATATTTATTTACTAGGTCTTCATCCTCCTGGTCCACCTTTAGCAAGACCCATTCTGCCTCGAGAACGAGGTGCTCTGGATAGAATTGTTGAATATTTAGTTGGTGACGGTCCACAGAACAGGTAATGTTTACTAGGGTGTAGCTAAATGAAAATGAAGAAAGTTTATTGGTCAGAGTGGGTATGTGTGTGTGTGTGTGTGTGTACACACATGTGCACATGCACTAAATGTTCTCTGATTTTGTAGTTGTTTCCTGATTTTAGAACATAATGGAGTATTTTATGGCCTTGCAAAAGAATATATACTCAGTTATTTTTCAGTAGTAGATTATCTAGATAAAGTATTTGGATAAAATATTTTAAAATGTATTATATATAACAAAAAAAATATTGTAACTGCTATAATGCTACTATAACATTATTTTTAGAGAATTTGAATCATTTTGTTGAATCTTTTGAATTTGAAGGTTTGTAAATAGTGAAAAGTTGGTAGGTTATAAGAAATGGAGTTTTATAGATATGAGTACTGGATGTAATGATAGTGATAATTTTAATAACAGTGAGGACAGCTTCATGTACTTGACATGAAGTTCTTGAGTTCCAAAATTCTTCTCCAGTTATTTTAATTGATCCTTATAATAACTCTAGGATTATAAGTATGATATGAGCAGAGCAATTGTCATAGTATAGACTTTTAAATAATTCTTAGGGTATTTTAAGAATAGATATTTGATAAGGTTATTGGTTAATATTATTGTCTTAATAAAGAGACTAGAATTTAATATTAATGTGAAAAATTATATGTTCTTCAAAACAGATAAAATGTTTTTTGATAGGGCCAGGTATTTATTAAATATTTACTCAGAGAACAGAAAGGGTATATAAATAGAAAATGTGGAAGATGTTTAAGTGTAACTGGGATTGCTAAGAAATCATGATATACAGAAATTAACCTTTGGACTGGACTAAACAAAATTAAATTCATTTCTTTACTACAAGACTTCACAGAGGTTTTAATAATACTCATTTGTGAATCTCTAAGAGGCTTCATCTTTTCCACTTTTTATCTGACCACGGATTTGGGGTCTATCATCCCCAGGAATATGTGTTAGGAAACATTAAAATTTAAGTGTTCTATTATCAAATACATTTCTGCTTACTAAGAAATTTTTATTTGACTGTTTCTTAGTTTATTTTTAATTTGATATATAATATTTTAAAATAATTGAAATTTTGACTGTTGTCATAAAGAGTGTTGTTTATTGTTTACAAAGTAATATCTATTATGGCACATCTAGCTGCATTAAATGCTATGTAATCTGTGTACTTCAGCTGTGATGGCTAACGTATCTTCTCCTGCTTGTTTTGTCTGCGTTTGTAACTAATCTGTTTATTTTCCCTTTTGCTGTAGGTATGCCCTTATATGTCAGCAGTGTTTTTCTCACAATGGCATGGCTTTGAAAGAAGAATTTGAGTACATTGGTAAGAATTATTTGGCAGTTAGATTTTAAATATTTTACTCTTAAATATTTCATTCTGTGCCAATTGCCATGTAATGCCATTTTGTTTTAGGTGTTGCTCTGTATATGTTGTTTAGGCATATTATAGAACACACAGCAAAGCAGAAAAGACAACTCAGGTTTTTTCTTCATACAATGTACAACTTCTAGGCTAGCTGTTCTTAAACTTTCACTGTGCATCAGAATTAACCTGAAGAGCTTTTAAACATTGTGATGCCCAGGTTCCACCTACAAATAATCTGCATTAGTTGATCTGAGGTGGGGCCTCGGCATCAGCATTTTTTTTAAAGCTCTTCAGAGTATTTTCATGTGCAGCTACTATTTAAAAATATTGAACTAAATTAATCATGCTTCTCAAATATATATAACATGCAACATTTTGGGGGGCAGATGAGTAAAGTTCTGGCTTTTAAGATACCTCATGGTGACTAGAAGTGTAATTTCTATAATATATTTAGATCATTATTATTGTTTTGCTATTAGTTAATCTGCTATGTAACATTATCTTTTCTGCTTTAAATTGGTATTATAATTCTAATAATAATTTAAAAATATGCTTTAAAATAAACTTTGGTTAGAACACCTGCCATAATGTTATTAAAACCATGTGTAATTTCACAAGGAATAAATGGCTTTTGAAAGATTCTTTGTAAAAATAACCTTGAGGGTTACTTTATTAGTCCTTAAAGTTTCTTTGGTTTATGGGTTTTTTTTTTGTTTCTTTTTTTAATTCTCTACAGCTTTTCGTTGTGCCTACTGTTTTTTCTTGAATCCTGCTAGAAAAACCAGACCCCAGGCTCCAAGACTTCCAGAATTTAGTTTTGAAAAGAGGCAGGCATTGGAAGGCTCAAGTACAGTTGGTTCCTTGCCCTCAGGAAATGTAATTTCATCAGAGAACCAGATCAATGAAGGTATGAATATGTTAATTAAAAAGTTTTGTCTCTTGATAATGTTTGCTTTCAACAATAAAAGCATAATTGTTTTAGACAAGAATGGATCAGATTTTGCAGCATGCGTATATCAGGTATTGCTCTGATATTATGGCCTCCTATGCAGTTGGTTTGATGTGTTTGAGTTTTAAAATATATATTGTGTTAAGCAGGATCTAGAAATAGCTTGGTAAATATTATTTATGGAGTTATCTTTTTAATTAACTGTTGGGAGATTTAACTAGTAATACTTTCATGGAATTGTTTTTCAATTTATGTAAATGAAGCAGATTTAAGATAATTATGAAGCCACTACTCATATATATAAGGGTCAATTTCTTATAATAATTATAGTTAACACTGATAAATATAGGTTTATGCCTTACCATTTCTGTGACTAGAAGTTACTCGAAAACAGGAAGCTCTATAGTTGAAAAGTCAGCCTTACATTCTTTGGATGACTATATTGACAGGACTGGCGTTCCTTTGAAACAGACAATTTATCAAGGTCCACAGAATTTAATATTGCTGATGAATGCCTTTGTTGTAAAGCAAACTTATTTTAAAGAAATGGAAGTTATTAGGATTCATTGAGTTTTAGAACTTATCTTTCAGTTCTGTTTTAGGAATTCCTAAGGAAGTTTCATGAAAAAATGGAAAAGATGAGATAGAATATCTGACTATTAATTGCCAACTATTTCTTGTTATTAATATTGGGTGAGGAACTATTTGTTAAGCAGCTCTGAATTATAAAGTTATGATACAGTCCCTGATATTTTGGTGCTTCACCCCATACAGGAAAAAAAAAATCCACATGGGAAGGTTTGTTCATATAGTTTAAGGTAGCAGTCAGTATTCATTCTTTTAACTTCTAGAAGTTATCATTTACATATATTTGATTTCTTTATAAAATCACTGAGTAGTGGAAAAAGTGCTTTAACTGAGAAAAATGTACAAGGCAGTGAATTTTCACATATCTGAAGTTTGGTATGAGAATTTGACTATGTTTGTTTTTTTTTAAACTTTGAAGAATGAACCTAAAATATGTGTGTTGACTTGGGCTTGGCTTTTGGCTTACTAACAAATATCAAAATGAATTTGAATACAGATAGCCATGACAAGAGGCCTATGTACTTCAACGCTGAATCGTTGTATTTATCTTCTCCATGTCTGCAACATCAACTCCAAACACAATGTCAGACTTTTTTCTTTTGCTTAAGTCATGCTCTGAGCTGCATGCTGTTACATGCAAATCGTCTGCCTTGCCATTGGAGCCTCTTGGAACTGAAAATTAAAGAATTCCAACCTGAAGATGCCTAGAGGAAAAATTGGAGTCCCTGCCATGAGTAACTTTGCTTATGAAAGCTAAAGTGAATATTTGAAAGCCAATAGTTGGGACAAAAAAAGAAAAAACAGCCAACAAAATAGATATCTTGATAATGAGTCCCATGCTTTTATCTTCTGCTAAGGTCAAGATGCAAAGTTAGCAAACCACACCCAGCTATACCTTTCCTTCTCATCTAATCTAGGAGGAGCAATACCCCAGATGTCTCATTTTCTGTCAGAAACCTCCGGAATGAAGTTTAACTGGCTCAAACTCAACCCTAATAAGGTAACGTTAATAGGTGAAGACATTGAGGCAGGGTGTGATAGCTCCACAATGCTAGAAACTGAAGCAACAATTCCATTTGGTTAAGATAGTCACTACAGTAGTAACTTCTTCATTCTTCTTTTTGGATTCTTCAAAATGGCTATTATGAGCATCGTTTTACTTCTTTGGTTTGTCAGAAGACAAAATTTTTTCCAAGACTCCTGTCTCTCAACACTGTGATATACGGTTATCAATTTCAAGCTGGATTCCATTAGTAAATGGCGGGAAGTATTTCTGATGAAGAGATAAAGCTGCATTTATTTAAACACTGTGGCGTACCTTTATGATTAAATTGAACTGTGAAGTAAGGAGCATATCATCTCAATCACCTACTCCCTCTGTTGACAGCCAATGTGATGAAGGGCTTAGATTGCTGATTTCTACACATCTGTGTAGAATAATTACACAAAACTCAGGGTCTGAAAGAAAAACTTTCCTGTTTTAATTTTTATATATTTTTAAAAGTATTGAACCAGCTTCTTGAGATTGCGTTACTGAATTTACAGATGGAACCAAAAGGTAACTTTCTTTCATCTTAATGTTTTTTTCAAAGAATAGTTCATAACCGCTTACTTATGTGAATCTAGAATTAATACAAGAAATCCTTTTTTCAGTTTATGATGCAAGACTTTAAATTTTATCTTCATTCTACTGGAATATTTTGCATTTAGGATGAGGCATAAGGCTTTTGAAATTTTTGGACCACTCTTGGAACAACACATGAAACCTTGGAAAGTTTTCATCAAAGAAGGAGTGCTAGAAGAAAGAAATTCCTCTTGTTAACTGCTCATTTGAATTCCTAAAATTTTTTCTAAAACTATGTACACAGATGTTTTGGTAATAAACTATTAGAGAAAACAAAAAAATTAAGATTCTCACTTTATTCTAAGAGCATACTAAATATGGTATGTCAAAGTAATGAGCTGGTTTTTAGTTTTTTTGGTTTCTTTTATTGTGAAATGAATAGTACAGGAAATGAGTGTCTGCTAAGCCATGTTAAAGTCAATTTATCAGTTTTTCTTCTTTTTTAAATGTGCTTTTCAAAATAATTGATTCATAGCATTCTTTTTGTTAGATATGGTAATAATTAGAGTACAAGGTTACTACACTATTAATATTCCAGTATAGTGACTTGGAGTTAGCATGTTTAAAAAACGTTAATATTGTTTTCGTTGTTCAGTTATATTTAGTTAGATCTTATGTAATTATTTTAGTAGAATATAGCTTTTATTCACTGGAAATAACTTGCTAGTAATAAAACTCATGGCGTCTACTTATTACTATCAAAAATAGCAAGTAAAATTTATATAAGGTGAAATTTATCTTGATAATCTGATTTTTGCTCTTCCCTTTCTTTTGTTTCAGCAATATACTGTTACCATTAGGTTATGTTGAACTAGGGAAAGTTCTGTTTTTAGTTTTGCTTATTAGGTGCTTTAGGAAATTGTACTACTTGATAATGTCGATTTTTATTGAATTCTATGTATCAGATCAGAAAAACTTATGTCTTTATTTTTAGCTATGTATAGCTTACTCAAGATGTAAACTTGCCTATATTATGTTTTTTTCATGCTGGTTTTAGACATAGAGATCTTTTAGCTGTGGGTTTCCTTTTCTGAAACACCTTCACCTAATAGTTTTACATTATTGCTTAATAATGACATTCTAATGACTCATCTGCTGGATTTGTTCACAAATGGTAAATAATTACACAACATTTTTATGTTTAAAGAGAGCTATTTTCTCATAGGTGGTTATCATTTATTTGAATTTTATTCATTGAGCCAGTAAGTTGCATTTTGTGATGAAATTTGTGTCTTTGGTCCTTGAATATAAGTTGGCTGTTTTTCTTAAGGCAGAAAAATCTTAAAAAAACTTTAAAATCTATGAGTTAAAGACAAATTGTCCATTTCAATTTAACAAATTTCCTTTGGGTAAATTTTATAGTCTGTACATATAGTAGGTACTGATATGTTAGCAAGGCAATTTTTTTTTAAAGTTATTCTAAAAAGGAATAAGAAGTAAGAATCTAAATCACCAAAATATTAGGAGTTTTGGAATACATAATATAAATAGAATCATGTATTTTGCTGCAGAAATTATGTGTTTCTTTTGGACATGTATGAAATTGTTTTGTTAACTATTCTTCAATTTTATTGGAGAATTATCCTTTCAAGAGCTAGAATAAAAACCTAAAGGGACGGTGGTCTTCTTAAATGTTTTTGCATGTTTGTGGTTTATAGGTGAGGCAATGGCAGTGTTCATTATACAGTTACATTCAGTTTTATGAGGTTGAGCTATCTAGCTGAATTGAAGCTTTACCCAAACAACCAGAAGCCAATTGTTATAATTTGGTGGGAAAAGCTTTTCTCTCAAGAATATTGGGGTAGGAGAGTAGAAGGGGAAGGAGTCAGGTAAGGAACAAATCCCATGGATCATTTTTGTTTTATCACATTGTGATAGATTGTTTTCTTGGCATTACAGATTGCAAAGGTGATTTAAAAAATTTTCCTACAGATGGAATTAGGTTATTTGGGTAACCTTGTATTAATTTTAGTCTTAAACTGGAGCTGCACAGGGGAGAGTAGACCTGTTTAATTAGTGTGAACATGAAATATGGTTTCTCTTTTGGTATTTTATGCCCAAATATTGACATCTACTGTAATGAATTTTATACCACCAAGCTATTATATATAAACTAACAGCTTCACAGAAAAAATTTACTGTTTTTATTAGAACAGGCAAATGATACTCTCCCACAGAAATAAAGTAAGTACTTTTGGAATATATTTAATAATCTTTTTATAAAGTTCTGTGGTTTAGTTATTAAACTGGTATGTTATTAAATCTCTGTTAATCTTGTGCATCTAGTTCACTTAAAGCTTGTTGGGATGACCTCTCACAAAATGACATTGACATACATACATTGAATATCTATGTTGTTTAGACTAGCTGATATCTGCATTATAGGTATCATGACATGTACCAAATTTTTGTAGTGTTAACTGCTATTAATATTACTTTTCTACAGATTAACCCGGCGGAAGAAAAGTAGTCATTAATACACTTTTTGTTCTCAAATCCTATTCATCATTTCACCATTTTTTAGTCTTCTGTATATTTTCTGAAATATAATATAGTATTGGTGAACAAGTTTTGTATATAATGCTATTTTCTAATTATGAAAATAATTGACTTTCGTAGAATTCACATGGTATTTCTTAGAATTCACCTCTATATACGTTAACAAAATTAAGTATTATAATTTTTCTTTTTGTATTAACTGCTTATTTAAGATCCCAGAATTTTAAAATTTGCATTGTATTTGACTGGGGATGTGTCTGTTTAATTATATCACAAAGCTTTAATATGATAAATCATAAACTTTGATACCTCTCCTGTTTAACACTGAGTTAATCTATCAAATAGATAACAAACTATGTGGGCCCATGTTCACTGAAGCATGCTTATTGATGAGTTGAGTCCTGAGTTCTGAGCTTTTTGTTTTTTCATTTCATGTAACTTTATTGGAGGGTTTACTAAACCTTCAGTTCAGTTCAGTTCAGTCGCTCAGTCGTGTCCGACTCTTTGCAACCCTATGAATCGCAGCACGCCAGGCCTTCCTGTCCATCACCAACTCCCAGAGTTCCCTCAGACTCACATCCATCGAGTCAGTGATGCCATCCAGCCATGTCATCCTCTGTCGTCCCCTTCTCCTCCTGCCCCCAATCCCTCCCAGCATCACAGTCTTTTCCATTGAGTCAACTCTTGGCATGAGGTGGCCAAAGTACTGGAGTTTCAGCTTTAGCATCATTCCTTCCAAAGAAATCCCAGGGCTGATCTCCTTCAGAATGGACTGGTTGGATCTCCTTGCAGTCCAAGGGACTCTCAAGAGTCTTCTCCAACACCACAGTTCAAAAGCATCAATTCTTTGGCACTCAGCCTTCTTCACAGTCCAACTCTCACATCCATACATGACCACAGGAAAAACCATAGCCTTGACTAGACGGACCTTAGTCGGCAAAGTAATGTCTCTGCTTTTGAATATACTATCTAGGTTGGTCATAACTTTTCTTCCCAGGAGTAAGCGTCTTTTAATTTCATGGCTGCAGTCACCATCTGCAGTGATTTTGGAGCCCCCAAAATAAAGTCTGACACTGTTTCCACTGTTTTCCCCATCTATTTCCCATGAAGTGATGGGACTGGATGCTGTGATCTTCCTTTTCTGAATGTTGAGCTTTAGGCCAACTTTTTCACTCTCCTCTTTCACTTTCATCAAGAGGATTTTAGTTCCTCTTCACTTTCTGCCGTAAGGGTGCTGTCATCTGCATATCTGAGGTTGTTTATATTTCTCCCAGCAAGCTTGATTCCAGGTTGTGTTTCTTCCCAGTCCAGCATTTTTCATGATGTACTCTGCATATAACTTAAATAAGCAGGGTGACAATATACAGCCTTGACATACTCCTTTTCCTATTTGGAACCAGTCTGTTGTTCCATGTCCAGTTCTAACTGCTGCTTCCTGACCTGCATACAGATTTCTCAAGAGGCAGGTCAGGTGGTCTGGTATTCCCATCTCTTTCAGAATTTTCCACAGTGTATTGTGATCCACACAGTCAAAGGCTTTGGCATAGTCAATAAAGCAGAAATAGATGTATTTCTGGAACTCTCTTGCTTTTTTGATGATCCAGTGGATGTTGGCAATTTGATCTCTGGTTCCTCTGCCTTTTCTAAAACCAGCTTGAACATCAGGAAGTTCATGGTTCACGTATTGCTGAAGCCTGGGTTGGAGGATTTTGAGCATTACTTTACTAGCTCGTGAGATGAGTGCAATTGTGCAGTAATTTGGGCATTCTTTGGCATTGCCTTTCTTTGGGATTGGAATGAAAACTGACCTTTTCCAGTTCTGTGGCCACTGCTGAGTTTTCCAAATTTTCTGGCATATTGAGTGCAGCACTTTCACAGCATCATCTTTCAGGATTTGAAACAGCTCAACTGGAATTCCATCACCTCCACTAGCTTTGTTCGGAGCGATGCTTTCTAATGCCCACTTGACTTCACATTCCAGGATGTCTGGCTCTAGATTAGTGATCACACCATCATGATTATCTGGGTTGTGAAGATCTTTTCTGTACAGTTCTTCTGTGTATTCTTGCCACCTCTTCTTAATATCTTCTGCTTCTGTTAGGTCCATACCATTTCTGTCCTTTATTGAGCCCATCTTTGCATGAAATGTTCCCTTGGTATCTCTGATTTTCTTGAAGAGATCTCTAGTCTTTCCCATTCTGTTCTTTTCCTCTATTTCTTTGCATTGATCGCTGAAGAAGGCTTTCTTATCTCTTCTCGCTATTCTTTGGAACTCTGCATTCAGAGGCTTATATCTTTCCTTTTCTTCTTCGCTTTTCACCTCTCTTCTTTTCACAGCTATTTGTAAGGCCTCTCCAGACAGCCATTTTGCCTTTTTGCATTTCTTTTCCATGGCGATGGTCTTGATCCCTGTCTCCTGTACAATGTCACGAACCTCATTCCATAGTTCATCAAGCACTCTATCTATCAGATCTAGGCCCTTAAATCTATTTCTCACTTCCACTGTATAATCATAAGGGATTTGATTTAGGTCATACCTGAATGGTATAGCGGTTTTCCTTACTTTCTTTAATTTAAGTCTGAATTTGGTAATAAGGAGTTCATGATCTGAGCCACAGTCAGCTCCTGGTCTTGTTTTTGTTGACTGTATAGAGCTTCTCCATCTTTGGCTACAAAGAATATAATCAGTCTGATTTCAGTGTTGAGCATCTGGTGCTGTCCATGTGTAGAATCTTCTCTTGCGTTGTTGGAAGAGGGTGTTTGCTATGACCAGTGCATTTTCTTGGCAAAACTCTATTAGTCTTTGCCCTGCTTCATTCTGCATTCCTAGGCTAAATTTGCCTGTTACTCCAGGTGTTTCTTGACTTCCTACTTTTGCCTCCCAGTCCACTATAATGAAAAGGACATCTTTTTTGGGTGTTAGTTCTAAAAGGTCTTGTAGGTCTTCATAAAACCGTTCAACTTCAGTTTCTTCAGCGTTACTGGTTGGGGCGTAGACTTGGATAACTGTGATATTGAATGGTTTGCCTTGGAGACGAACAGAGATCATTCTGTCGTTTTTGAGACTGCATCCAAGTACTGCATTTTGGACTCTTTTGTTGACCATGATGGCTACTCCATTTCTTCTGAGAGATTCCTGCCCACAGTAGTAGATATAATGGTCATCTGAGTTAAGTTCACCCATTCCAGTCCATTTTAGTTCGCTGATTCCTAGAATGTCGACGTTCACTCTTTCCATCTCTTGTTTGACCACTTCCAATTTGCCTTGATTCATGGACCTGACATTCCAGGTTCCTATGCAATATTGCTCTTTACAGCATCGGACCTTGCTTCTATCACCAGTCACATGCACAGCTGGGTATTGATTTTGCTTTGGCTTCATCCCTTCATTCTTTCTGGAGTTACTTCTCCACTGATCTCCAGTAGCATATTGGGCACCTACTGACCTGGGGAGTTCATCTTTCAGTATCCTATCATTTTGCCTTTTCATACTGTTCATGGGGTTCTCAAGGCAAGAATACTGAAGTGATTTGCCATTCCCTTCTCATAACCACTTGTAAAATTCTTGGCAAGTAAGTATTGCTCTATGGCCAGAGAGTTGTAGAAGACAGTGACTCTTAAAATTCTACCCTGGATAAATTCTGTAAAGGTAGAATTACAGATGGTTATTGACTTCCCTTGTGGCTTAGCTGGTAAGGAATCCACCTGCAATGCGGGAGACCTGGGTTCAATCCCTGGGTTGGGAAGATCCCCTGGAGAAGGGAAGGGCTATCCACTCCAGTATTCTGGCCTGGAAAATTCCATGGACTGTATAGTCCACGGGGTCGCAAAGAGTTGGACGTGACTGAGTGACTTTCGCTTATTGACTCCTGAAGTTTTCCACTGAAGAGTTTGCTTGCCCTTGTGGCAGAAATGGTCTGTATATGTCCATAGAGTTTCTTTTCACTTTCTGCTTTTCCTTTGACCACTGGATATAACACAATTTTGTATAACACAACTCGACCTCCTGCTTTTCAACTTTGGATTTTTGTAAGATTCCAAGTGGTGCACAGTGCCATTTTATGTTCCTTTTACAATAAAAATAGCATTTTTGTGACATGTGAACATTCCTCATCTTTTTGTGAGCATATGAAATTTCCATACAATAAACCTCATTAACTTGGATATCCCTAGCTATGCAATTTTTGCTTTTTGTTCTGTATATAAAAAGAAAGAAAGAGATTGTAATTAATTCCATAAACTAGAGTCAAAAAATCTGTTTAAAAATAAGTTTAAAAATTATTTTCAACTCCACATAGAGTATGTGATATAATTTGTATTTATTAAAACTGATAAAACCATGAATTTATAAAACCTCCATGTCAACATGTGTGCATATTTTCTTTAAAAAGTATTAATTTTGTTATCAAAATGCTGGCATTTATTATATGCTAAGTTGCTTTGGTTGTGTCCAACTCTTTGCGGCTCTATGGACTATAGCCCGCCTGACTCCTCTGTCCATGGGATTCTCCAGCAGGAATACTGGAGTGGGTTACTATTCTACAGGGAACAAAACTAGAACTTTTTACTAGCGTAAACTGGCCTGTCCTCCAGATTTTTGAATCAATAGCATTTGTAATATATTATAAGAGATCATCTGTGAGGGTATGAAAATCTCCGTATTTGCTTTGCTGATGTAGTTTAACCGTGTTTCTCCTAGCAGTAATATTAGTTGCTATTTATTACAGAAACAAAACAAACACCTCAAACTTAGGTGTTTATCTTTAGTTTGGAAATTGAGTGGCCCAAAACTCTGCTCCTGTCACTTCCTTCCCTTTCCTATTCTTTAAATTTTGAAGAATTAAAGTTATTATTAAATTATGATTAAGAGATATGAGTTTAATGAAACTCAGAAGAGAGTTTGAACTTTGGAAAAGGTGGATCCAGACCCCCACAGTCATGGATAATAGAGATGTAAATCAGTGTGGGAAATCACACCACCTATACACACATATGCACCCTACAAAGGTACACATTTATACATCGGTCACAGTGTTGCCTGGACGCAAGAGAGACTAGTTCCTTCAGGAAACATAATCTGGGAGTTAATGCATTTGCTGTTTTTGCTGGGCTGTTGTCTTATATAATTCTATTGGAATTTTGATATATTCAGACATTCAGCTTTCAAATCCATCTTTAGGAAAGTTCTTAAGTATTATGAAAGTTCATTTATTTTGTGAACAATGGGACTTTAGGTAAAATTATGTTTATGGGTATGTTTCCCCCAAATTGTTTTTTCCTTCATTCGTACCATTTCATATATGGTATGCTATAGGGATAGGCTTCCAAGGTGGCTCAGTGGTAAAGAATCTGCCTGCCAATGCAGGAGACATGGGTTTGATCCCTGGGTTGGGAATATGCCCTGGAGAAGGGCATGGCAACCCACTCCAATATTCTTGCTTGGAAGATCCTGTGAACAGAAGAGCCTGGTGATCTACAGTCCATGGGATCGCAAAAGAGTCAACATGACTTAGCGACTGAGTATGCATGCATGAAGTACTTAAGTACATTAAAAAGATATATTTTAAGGATAATGTTAGACTATTCTTCTGTTTCTTAGTTTCTTTGCATGTACTTATATTATTTAATAGTTATTAACATTGGCTATTCCTGAAGTTTTTACTCTTTATCTTTTCAGAATCTTTAGAAGAACAAGATGTTCTAGATAATAGTACAGAACAGACAGATGACAAAATACCAGATACAGAGCAGACAAACCCAGTGACTGAACAAGCATCTGGCATAGAGGAACCAGAGGAGAAACAAGAAGAGACCGAGAATGAAGAAACCTCAATGAGTGAAGACAAGTCCACAGTTCCCAAAGCTGATGCTGTTCCTAATCCTGAACTAAGTGGAGAATCTTTGACAATGTAGTAAATGCTTCCATGTGCCTTCAACTGGATATTTGTAGTCTTGCTGATGTCAGTTATTGCTTTTTTAGGTAGTGCTTTCTTTTTTTTCGCCCCCTCAAAGACATGCTTGGTATCGTTTGAATTTCAGATTGCCTAGCTATTTCAATATGTCAAAGTTATGTCTACTGGGTATTAAAATGAAAAGCAAATGGTGTCAGTAAAGTAAAATCCTTTTGAATGTACAGAAACCCACACTGTTTAGACAACGTTTAGGTATTTTTTCTGTTCTAAAAGTAAACAAATATAACAGAAGTTTTGTTTTCTACTTGTGACCTGTAAATACATTTGGCATAGGAAGAACCTTGGTTAGGAATAAGTTCTAATGGCATTTGTTTTAAGGAATGAAACTCAATTAAGATTTTTAATACTTCATTATTAAAATGGATAGAATTTTAACTCTTGTGATATTTGCAGGGGGTAAAATATCTATTTAGGCATTTACATCAACAGGTATGAAAGTTATTACAGTAACAATATAGGCATTTGTGTGAATTCTTGCAGTTGAACAGTCAAGTGCAGTGTTACTTTTGATGTCTCTTATTTTGCAGCTGGGCCAGAGGTACCTGATGTATATAATTAGCTTATGTTTACATATTAACATATAGGAAATATCTCTGCACTTGACTGTACTTGAATTTTGAACATTATTTATATTTGTAAAATAATGCTGATATTATAAATGAATTTTGTGCTCTTATGTGTATTTTGTTAAGGAAAATAAAGATGATCTGGCAGCAATTTCTTTTTGTTAAGTATCTAGACTACTTCAGACAATATCTTGGTAGATGACTTAGGTACCTGAAAAGTCTTAGTAGGAAGAGCTCACAAATCAGTAAATCTATAAATTATGCTGAGGAAAAATTATGATCCTTTTATTCAAATTTGTTACCTTTCAAGTTCAGAGAATTAGTGACATTTAGAGGTTCTAATCAGAGGTTAGATTTTTCTGATTCAGGAAAACCTTAGGCCATTTGTAGTTTTTAATTTTGAGAGACATAGTTTTGTGAGAATAGGCAGTTAATTACTAGTAGTTCATTGGATTTAATATGTGTATTAAAGACTAACTGGCAATTTTTTCAACCCAGAATAATAATTCTTATTGTTATCTTTTCTGTCTTCTTTTTATCTATTACTAAGAAAAAACTATCAAGTTATGCCAAAGGAAGGAATATACAGGAATGGTGTATATGGCAAGTATTTCTAAGTTATATATGGTTTGTTAAAAATTAAATAAAATACCATTTGTTATTTAAAAATTCATCTTTATGATTTAATATCTTATATCTGATAGGTTTTTTAAATGAACACAAATGTGTTAATAGTCTGAGAGTTTTCAAGATTACAGGATTGGGCTTGAATTCTAGCTCTGCAGTCTTGGGCAAGTCACCTGACCTCACTGAGGTCATGTTTTTTCATCTTTAAAATTGGAAGAATGCCTACTTTTTGGAGTATGAGGACAATAAAAAGTAATTTATGTAGTGGGCCTAGCTGACTGTCTGATAGTAGATATTTATACTCTTGATATCTTTGTGAAATGTGGAAGGGCTCTGAATTCTCCTTCTTGCAGATAAGGAAATGAAAAAAAGATATGAAATATAATTTGGCTGATCAGAATCAAGCCAAAGTTTTCTGCGTAGGTTTTCTTTATCATATACATGTATATAAATGCATAGATTAAGGCAATAGGAACCTGAAACTGTGGAATATAATAATAATACAGAATATAGTCTTTTTTTCTTTTTTGATGAAGCCCATCAGTTTTTTGGTGTGTGTGTTATTGGCCCATAACACTTGAGTAACACTTTGCTGAGTCTTCTTGTTATAAAACATTCAAATTCTGAAAAATGAGTGATCTCAGAGAAATATAATTTAGTGATAGAATTAAGTAGATATCAGAAGTATCTATGGAAGAAGGTTAAAATAGGTAAATTAATATAATGGGTAACATGCTGTAATCATGTAGTACCTATTAAAATAAAAAAGTTTCTTCTGATATTATAATAAACAATTAATGGTTGAAGAATGGTATAATGTCCTATTTCTGATTATTAAGACTGGTATAAATGAGGAAAAGCAAACTAATCAGTGCTGTGAGCTAGAGTAACCTTCACTTCCCTACTTACTAATGCTCAACAGGTCATCATCTAAACTCACTATGCCCTTAGCATAATCTACAAACATGTCTGGCTTTTCTCTCCATCTCTCTTCTACCATTATGCTGTAGCCTTAGGGTGTCTTTTCAATTCTGTAACTAAGCTAAACCCTTTCCCACCTTAGGTCTCAGTTTAAATGTTCTTTCCTCAAGAGAGATGCCCTCTCAAGGTCTAAAGCTGGTCTCTGCCTTTTACTTGATCCTGTCACTTTATCTGTTATAATCTGTGAGTATTTTATCTGTTTATTAGTTTACTGTATTTCTTCAAGACTTAAGAGTCTTTGTGTGCAAGGTTCTGTCTTATTTACCTTTGTATCTCCAGAGCCTGGTACAATGTTTGACACATTTATTATTTATTATGTGAAGGAATAACTTTGTTGCTAAATTCAGCAAAAACTCAGTTCTTACCTTATTCCGTGCTCCCTTTAGTTTGAAACACTTTTTCTCATTTGGCTTTTGCGTTCTCACACTATTGTTCTCTTATTCCTCTGCCCCTTTTCTCTCAGTGTCCTTTGCAGGTTTCTCTTCCTCTGCCCATCATTTACATGTTGGTGTTTCACCTTTCTACCTTGTCAGCATTTCTTCACTCTGTGTATTCTCTCTCTAAAGGCTCTCATCAACCCCCATGGACTTAATTACCATCTGTTTCTCTCATTCTCACATCTTCAGCCTTGATCTCCTTCCTTCACTTATAGAGTGATAGATACACCTGCCTACTGGAATGAACGTCTCTCCCAATCAGTTTATTAAAAAGTGAACACTATTGTCTCCTTCAAAACCTTCAACAACTTTCCATGTTTCAGTTTAATTTCTGTGTTTCTCATCTTATCAAATAGTTCTACTATGTAAGCTAGAAACTAGAGTTTGTCCACTCATTCCTTTCCCCTTTTTCCTGTACCTTAACTGTCAATTTCTGTTTCCTAAGCATCTTTCAGTTATATTCTCATTTCTCCATCCCAGTAATGTTACATTAATGATAGTAAACATTTGCATTCTTACTATGTACCAAGCAACATGCTAACTGTTGTGTGAGTATTATTTGTTCCTTGGCAACAACCTTATGAGGATTTTTTTCTCTGGATTATAGATAGGAAAACATGTTATAGAGAGTAAGCCACTGGATAAGTGAAAAATCTGAGATTTGAATGCAGGCAAATGACTTCAGATGGCTCCGACCATAAAGAATCTGTCTGTGACGCAGGAAACCCAGGTTCAATCCTTGGGTCAGGAAAATTGCCTGGAGAAGAGAATGGCTACCCACTCCAGTATTCTTGTCTGGAGAATTCAATGGATGGAGCAGCCTTGTGGGCTACAGTCCATGGGGTTGCAAAGAGTCAGACATAACTGAGCAACTAACACATACACACACATATGACTTTAGAAGTCTTACTTCTTATTACTGTTGTACTGCCTTCTAATTCAGGCCTCCTTCATCTCAAAACTGTTCCTTAACAGGTTTCCTTGTTTCCAGTCTTGTCCATGGCTGTCTATTCTGTCTACTTCAGCCTGAAAGAGTTTTCATAACTGGAAAACAAATGGTGTCGTACCATTGCTTAAACCCTCACTGTTCTTAGGATGAGGTCCAAAGTTACCCATAAGGCTTACAAAGCCTGTGTAACTTTGCTCCTAGTTTCTTCTGGCATTTCTCACTGCAACTGCTGCCACTGCCCCTGTACGCGCACACTTTTAGTACAGCTACACAGTTTTCTCTGTTTGCAAATGCAGTGTTTTTTTCCTAATCCCCCGGTCTCCTGGTGCTCTTCCTTTGCCTGGGATATCTTCCCACTTGCACAGACAGGAGGACACTCAGTTGTTGGATTCAAGTGAAATAGTTCCAGTCAGAATCCAAGTTTAGAAATCTTGCTAATTATTAAGCTTTGCTCTTTATTCTTGTACTTGGCCTTTCTCATTACCAGGCAAGAATACAGGAGTGGGTGGCCATTCCCTTCTCGGGGGGATCTTCCAAAACCAGGGATCAAATCTGGGTCTCTTGCATCGCAGGCATATTCTTTACTGTCTGCGCCACTGGGGAAGCCCAATGCATTGGACACACAATCACTATTGTTTGCTGAACATAACTGAATCTGAAGAGCTATCATTTCATGTAGTGAGGGAGAGGTTCTAATTATATAATGATTTTCATTAAACATTGTATGCTGGGTGCTGGAAATACTAAATGTCTTACATGAAGTCATGGGGAGAGTTAGCGCCTAAGCAAGTCAGAACTCGAATCTCAGCTCTTAATGTAGGATGCTTTATATTAAACCACTGTTTTTATACTGCCAATCATTATTGGTGTTAAGTTTATGTATTTAAAATATGTAACATGTTTATTTCTATTTCCAGCTGACAGTGACTACTTAACTATCTTAAAACTTCTTATTTTTTCCTTTATATTACCTTATAGTATTACTCTGCAATAATGCCTGTTGGATTGTGCTCAAATCAGTTAGTGGAAGGGTCAAAGAATGAGGATAATTTGTGGAATTATAGCAATTTTGAGACAATTATGGATACAGATCTGCTTTAGAAAATTGAAAGAAAATAATGTGGTGTCATTATCTAGTATAACATCAATTCATTGTAAGAATTATCGAAGAGATTTACATATAGTTTATGAACTCTTAGAGCTATTAAAATAATAAAAGTATTTACATGAAGACAGACCAAGATAGAGATGATTGTGAATTGATGATCTGCCAAATCTTACAGTTTGTAATTTGACTTGTTTTAGAATTATTAAAGACCTAAATATATTGACTCTACCAAATTAGTATATTGTCACCCTGGTTATTTAATTTATATGCAGAGTATGTCCTGAAACGCTGGGCTAGATGAAACACAGGCTGGAGTCAAGATTGCCAGGAGAAATACCAATAACCTCAAATATGCAGATGACACCACCCTCATGGCAGAAAGCAAAGAGGAACTAAAGAGCCTCTTGATGAAAGTGAAAGAGGAGAGTGAAAAAGCTGACTTCAAACTCAACATTCAAAAAATAGATCATGGCATCTGATCCTGTCACTTCACGGCAAATAGAGGGGAAAAAATGGAAACTGACAGACTTCATTTTCTTGGGCTCCCAAATCACTGCAGATGGTGACTGCAGCCATGAAATTAAAAGATGCTTGCTCCTTAGAAGAAAAGCTATGGCCAACCTAGACAGCATATTAAAAAGCAGAGACATTACTTTGGGAACAAAGGTCCATCTGGTCAAAGCTCTGGTTTTTCTAGTAGTCATGTATGGATGGGAGAATTGGACTAAAAAGAAGGAAGGCTGAGTGTCAGAGAGTTGATTTTTTTTGAACTGTGGTGGAGAAAACTCTTGAGAGTCCATTGGACTGCAAGGAGATCAAACCAGTAAATTCTAAAGGAAATCATTCCTGAATATTCATTGGAAGGACTGATGGTGAAGCTGAAACTCCAATACTTTGGCCACCTGATGCAAAGAGCTGCCTCATTGGAAAAGATCCGGATGCTGAGAAAGATTGAAGGCAGGAAGAGAAGGCGATGACAGAGGATGAGATGGCTGGATGGCATCACCAACTTGACGGACATGAGTTTGAGCAAGCTCTGGGAGATAATGAAAGACAGGGAAGCCTGGTGTGCTGCAGTCCATGGGGTTGCAGAAAGTTGGACACAACAGAGCGACTGAACACTACCACCAAATTAGTAAAGCAATAAAACAAAGAGTTGTTGTTGTTAACTGCAAACAATAAACTAGTGTCTTAGTTTTAAATAGTTCATTGCTAGAGCTTCAGTTTCTGTCTCAGTGAAACCCAATTGAGATAATCACACAGTAACACGGTCAGAGATAAAGAGGAACAGCTGCTAGAAAAAAGACAGGAGCCCTAGTCAGTCCTCCTCATGGTCACTTGTTCAGTTGACTTTATTATGCACATACAGAAAAACAGAAGCAAATGAGACTGGTTAACAAGTGTGCTGGTGACCTTCTTTAAAGTGATTTATATTCACAGATTCAGGCTCTTGAATTTGGACTGATAAATATAGAAAAGTACATTTATTAGAATATAACCATAAGAATATAAATAAAGTGAAGAATTAAAATTATTAATGAGTACAGAATTTGTATCAATCCATAATTGTATCAGCCTAATTTCTTTCCTCCTTGGAAACTAATCTACATTTTCTACTTTAATACTATTTAAAAATGCCTTTAAAAATTATTTATTAGATAGTTGTGTCCCCCCAGTTACCTTTATCAGTTAACCTTTGTATGAAACTTAGATTGCATTCAATTTCCTATTCTTTTTCCTCCAAAGCTCCTGTTATATGTAGTTCAGTTTATACCACTCACGGGTTTTAGGGAAAGAAAATACTATCCACTTTCATAGCTCTATATTGATGTTTTTTAAAACCTAGATTTTCTGTTTTATGCATTTTTCTCTTTTTTAAAAATATATTTATGCCTTCCTTTTTTTTTTTTGGCAGCAAAATTGATAGAATCTGGAAGCACTCTGAGAAGATTAAAAAGAGTTCTCAAAATCTCCCTCATAAATTAGTTTAAGTTCTTATTCCAGGATTATATGAGAATAGGCCAAATTTTCAACTGCCAAAGACGTTTACCAGATCCCTGGCACTTGATTTAGGAAAACTGGGAAAAATTTATTTTTGTGAAAATAAATATTTCTATCTTAAGTCTGGTTTTGAAGGATGAAGAAAGTGAGGAATTAAATGAACATTTTTTTTGAATACCTGTTCTTGGTCAGGCCCTGTGCCCTGGATACTTTCATATACATTCTCATATAGTCTCACACAGCCATGTGAGGGGCTGGAATCCTGTCAAGCAGGGATTAAATGAATTCCCCAAAATTACTTAATTTATGGATATTGTAAATGGAATTGAAACCTAGGATCTCTCAGTTCTGTCCTTTTCACTACCTATGAGCTTTCTCCTCTGTTGGCTGAAAGAAATAGACTCAGGCTCTTGGGTTTCTCATTTTTGTGATAACTCAATTGTTACTTCTTCAGGGCGGTCTTCTCTTAACCTAACACTTGTCAGACTTTCCACTCTGACGTACCCTCCTCTTGAAATTCTTTCATAATATTATCTTTTGCAACAGACTGAATTCGTTGAAGTCAAGGCCATATCTGGTTTTGCTTATTACATTCCCAGTGCCTGGTGTATAGAAGAGACAATAAATTATCTGTTGAGTAGTATGCGTGAACCTACACATATGCACAATGGGAAACACTGCTATAGTCTTAAGTGCAGATTTTATAGTGTGAAGGATTTTGCAAATCTCAAATTATTTGAATTATTGAGAAGGGAAATGGCCAGAAAGTTTGTTCCTCACAACTTAGGAAAATTTCAACTGATGCTTTTGTCTTTTTTTTTCCTTTTTTTAAAGTCCATTGTCCACATTGCTGTTGGAGCGTTCTAAAACACAAATTTCAAAAACTACTGTCAGGCTCATTTGTGTCTGGCCTCCTTAGGTGGCTTGTAAGCAGGCCCTTCTTTTCTGGCCTCGTCTCCTACTGTTCTCCCTCACCTTCTGACCACACTTCTGAGAGATGCCTTGCACTGATCTTCCATGATGCTACTCTTGTCAACTCTCACTTCCTGAAGAGCTAACTCTGTAATCCAAGTGACTTCCTCAACCTCCCTAAGCAGCTACTTGCTTTTTGTTCCTGTTGTTCTTTATACACCATGTAGAACTGGTAATCTCCTGACCTCTTGTTTAGTCTGTCTCCCTCATTTGATTGGTAACACAGAAGAAAGGCCATGTTTCTCAGTCTTGTATTTCTCATTTTTGCACTCCTCCAACAGAACAGCACAGATTAAAACAAAACTGAAACCTGGCATGGTGTCAGCTACCTGTCTTTTTAGAGAATGGCTTCCTGTGATAGACCTGAGTTGATCAGTTGGTATGCTACTTCTGTCTGAAACTCCTACAGATACAGGAATCGGGGATAGAAAGTGAGAAGGACTAGCTCAAGATATGAGAAAATGGAAACTGTGAGCACCTTGAGGGTGGCGAGGATTCATTTGTTTTGAATTCTTAATGTCTGAGATAGATGCTTAGTAACTGTGAAGGAACCAAGCTGAAGATGGCCTAAGAGCTGGTGTGCTGAGGGGGGACCACAGAGTCAGAGCTCTTCCTTGATTCACGTGAGTCTGTTATTTGGGTATGATTTTTAAATTGTATCTGTAATTTGGGTTCTTTAGCAAATTTCCATTCTTGAAGATCCCTACTCTCCCCACCCTCAATCCCATATTTTAATTACCTATGGAATGGTGTTTTTAAAAAATCTCATTTTAATGTTTATTTTCTTATTTCTGACCTTTTAATGTTGCAACTGACATTAACTTATAATTTTCTGGATTAAGCTGCTGGTTTTGGACATTGTATCTGTTGGAGCCCAGACACAAAAACATCTTAAAGTTGAATACTTTCCTCAAAAAATTATTAAACATGAGGTATACTGTACATGGCAAATATAATTCAAACTTGCTTAGTGTGTTATAGTTTATGAATTATAGTCAGCTATTTTTTTTTTCTGAAAATGAGAAAGGCTACTTGTGCCTTAATGTCTATAGCAAGAATTATAAAGGCTTTGCCTACCTGTCAAGAGTTGTCATTTTATTAAATTATAAGTAGTAGGGTTTAAAAAAAAACCTTTCCTAGGAATAGATGAAATCAAATTTTGGAATGAATTTGTATTCTCAATTATGAGTCTTCATACAGCCAAAGAATACATGACTTTTCAGAATAGGATGTTGTGAATTTTATAAAATGAACTGAGTATTGACTGAAATAAAATTTATACGCTTGAAACATGTTTTGGGTGGATGTTGTAGACTCTTTTCAACACGATTGTTTTCTTTTGGTTTTTAAAGACCTGGATTCTTTTTGATGTTTGTATGCTCTGTCTTCAACAGGGCAACCTCCTGTAGTTGGGCTTGATGAAAGTCAATGGTATTTTATTTGTTTAATACAGCCACAGTCCTTACTGAACAGTGGGGATTTTTCCTTTCCTGCTGCCATTTCCCCCCTACCCCCGCCCTCCACCCTGCCACACCTCCTCCCCTCCCCCAACCATCAAAGGCAGGGGCAGCAGCTGTTCAGGTTTTAGTAGATTCTGATAAGACCAGTTTATCCTAGCAAACAGTTGTTAGCAATAGTTTGAAGCAAGCATGAATGTTCAGCACTCCTTTTAGGACAGGGTGGCACAAGACTACTAAATTGTGAGTCAGGACAGTAGTGCTGTGAGCTTCGAGTGGGCAGAGGAAAAGGGGAGCAGAGGACTTCTAATGAAGAAGAATTCTGGACTGCCTTGTGCAGATGAGTAACAAGAGGTATGTGGCTGACACTTCTGTTTTCAACAGTGCCTCCTCCAATAGACATGTAAAGAATTCAATTTGTGCATTATAGGTTTTATTGTCTTTAAAGTGATTTATGTCCTTATATCTGCATTATTGCCCACAAGATACTGCCCTCTGTGAGGAGGGCTGTGCTGTCTAATTTTTTAGACCTTTGTCTTCATTAGTACAGCAATTTTAGCTTGTGATCATTGTGCTAGCCCTCACTGATAAGCTAAGACACTGCAAGATTCATGGTCTTGACATCTAACCTTGCTACTGGCTTCTTGACCCTTCTGCTTCCAAAACATGGGTTCATTTTTTTTTTTTTTTTAAACCCAAGGTAGAACTCTATCTATTTTTCACACACATTGTGGGCAGTTTAAAGGTTGGTCAGAATCAAATATTGTGCTTTCAGATTTGATAATGTATGAGTACAGAAAGATGACCTTTGATACATGGTTATACATCAACATGACATGAGCAGTAAATGCAGCAATTACCTTTACCTCATTGAAATGGTACTTTAGTTTTCATCTTCAGAGCAATTACTGCAAAAACAAAACAATGCATTTAAGTTCTTATTATAACAGTTACAAAATAAGTATCTTTGGAAGCAGTCCTAATTTATGAACTTATATTCAATATGAGTTTGGGGTTCATAGGATGAAATAGTTCACTATCAAAAGATCTTGACATGATAATGTTAGGCAGGTTTCTGTAAATCTACTTTGTGTTTTATAAATACATGATTTTTCAAAAGGATTAAATGCTGCTTCTGTACAAGAGGTTTACCATTTGTGGTTTGAAACATGTGCCCAGTGACCATCTAAAGGAGTATTTAGTGGTGATAAGGATCTTTATGATATGATCATACACAGCTGCATGTAGCTTCTACCACTATTTATGGGATTGTTGCCCCAGTGTGTTAATTTAAATATTCATTTCTCCATTAATGAGTGCCTCCTGTGTGTCAGGCACCAGAGATGTAGAATGAGTATGACATGGACCCTACTCTCAGGGAGTTCATTGTCTACTCAGTGGTTAACCTAATAGGTCTTAAGTTCTATCCTAAGTCTCAAGATGAAGAAGCAGTAAGTTGACTTAGTAAGACCTAAGCGAAGTATTCATAGGACTTAAAAAGTTAGGAGACCAGGTTTGCATTTTGACTCAGCCAATTTCCAGTAGTATGACCTTGTGGGGAAGTTAGGTAATCTCTCTAAACCTTGGTTTCCTTGACTATTGAGAAATGATATGTGATGCATAGAGCTGCTGTGAAAATTAAATAGGGAAAGTGGACTAGAATGGGAAACTTCCTTTTTTACTTCTGATCCTTTCTTTCTCTCTTCCTATACCTCTCATCCAGTTTACTGTTTCTCTATAAATTTCTCTCTTTCTGGTATAGAGGTTGTTAACAAGGATCCAGGGAGGCCAAGGGCCTCTGGAAATGTTCTGCAGAATTTCATGTGTGGATGTGCACATTTTTCTAGGAAGAGAATACATAACTTTCATCTGATTTTCAAAGGGGATCACAAGTCAGTAGAGCAGGAATGCTGCAGCTCTTTTCTAAGAGAATAGCTAACTACCAAAGATACTGGTTAACATTAATGTTTAATAATATTAAAAAAACAACAACAATTGAATCTCAAGATCCTTTTCTTTGGGCATTAGAGAATCCATCAAATTATCCCCATGGCCAGAAGCTATATGTGAGGTACAAAGCAGCAGTGCCACAGCAGTGGCAAAATTAGTATAAAAATGGAACTGAAGTTCAGTGTGTGAGTCTTGCATGTTTTAAGATTGCTGATAGCTTTATCAGTGATCACTTTTAGAAGACATGAGAATTGCTTAAAACTCATCAGGTTAGTGAGACTGCATTTTGAGAATAAGATAGGGGTATTGTAAGGAATCACAAGATATCCTACTGGTTTTGATGTTATAAATTTTCACCACCCTACCCCCAACAGCTACTTATTCCCTCCCCTCAACCCAGGAACTTCCTGCTCATGAAATGATATCATAAAATTAGCTTTTCACCAATATTTTTCTGTCTCCCTCTCTTGGTTTTTAATACAGGAAATCTAAAGTACAATGATCAAAATTTTAAAAGCTATTCTCTCTGCATTCTATCACTGTAATACATTAATTGCTTTCTCTTCCTTAGGTTCCCTTTCACTCTTTAGACCTTTTAGCTTATGTATGTGCTTTATAAATTGATAGAAACACAGTTGCATTCTTTATTGCTTTTTGTCTGTGCTGGGTATCCGCAGCCTTTTCTCTAGTTGCGGTGCGCAGGCTTCTCTTCTCGCGGAGCATTGGCTCTCGGGCGCACAGGCTTCGGCAGTTGTGGCTCCTGGGCTCCAGAGCATAGGCGCAGTCATTGTGGCACACAAGCTTAGTTGCTCTGTGGCGTTTGGGATCTTCCTGGATGAATAAGGGATGGAACCTGTGTCTCCTGCATTGGCAGGTGGATTCTTTACCACTGAGCCACCAGGGAAGCAGCCCCCGCCCCGTCCCCACGCAGTTTTATTCTTAAACCAAACTGTGAGCAAGAGGCTCTCTGTGGTGTTCCACTTGTTTAGCTTTTCTCACATGAACTGTTATGAAAATCTTGAGTCAAATATTGACCATTCCCTAGCACCTGAAGCCATGGGCATTTGGTCACTGGGAAGAGGTTTGAACCCTTAACCCTTTACAGGCCATGAACAGCTGTCAAGTGGTAATGAGTTTTTCCTTTACACTCAAGCAAAAGCAGGCCAAAGGCTTGAATGCCTGGTTTTACTCCTTTCTCTATCATCTCTGCTTACCTTAAGTTTGAGTTTGTAGATTTGCTTTGTAGGTCTAAACCTATTGCATTTTCAAGTGAGTTTCATCCCAGAATTAATTACAACAGTGAAAAAAAGTGGATGATCAAAATGTTCAGGAGTGGGCAAGTTTTTAAATAATGCATTTAAATATTTTTGAAGTATTTTTAGTAATGAAAGAAAATACTCAAGATTTGACATTAAGAGAAACATGGATATAAAGTTACAAGGTGTGTATATAGTCTGGTCTCATATACAAGTATATGAAAATAAAACTATATAAATATAGATCTATCTATAAATAGATACAGATGTATGAGAGAGAGGGGTTTATACAAATATAACAAATTTTAACTGATTATATTGGGTTGTAGTATGTGTTACTCCGTTTTTTCATCTTTTCCCCCAAACTTTCCCAAACCTGAATATCAAGAATGTGCATTACTTTTAGAAAGTCTAATTTTTAAATTAAAAATCTAGAGTAATGAGCTCCAACGAATCACTGTTTTACAGAAAGATTTTTAATTCAAGTTAATAGTTCTCTCATTCCCAAATTCAGAACGTTTTTGTATGTGCAAATTCTGGGGAAACAGTTCATTTTCAAAAAGGGCAGAGAAAAAAGTGAGTTTATCTGGCCAGTAAAAATATAGAGACCTCTGTTAAGTTACTTTGGAATAAAGAATAGAAATGGATGTTTTATAAAAAATATGGAGTTAGAAATTAGGAAAGAATCTGAGAAACTTAGATTTTTTTTTTTCTTTCGGCAGCTTAAATAAAGTGCTCTCCGCCTATGTAGAATGGTTTGGAAGCCCTGGTACATCTACATACTTTCTCCTCCTTCCTTTATTTGCACAAAGTCATACACAGCTCCGGAGAAGGCAATGGCACCTCACTCCAATACTCTTGCCTGGAAAATCCCATGGGCAGAGGAGCCTGGTAGGGTGCAGTCCATGGGGTCTCTAAGAGTCGGAGACGACTGAATGACTTCACTTTCACTTTTCACTTTCATGCATTGGAGAAGGAAATGGCAACCCACTCCAGTGTTCTTGCCTGGAGAATCCCAGGGACGGGGGAGCCTGGTGGGCTGCTGTCTATGGGGTCGCACAGAGTCAGACACGACTGAAGTGACTTAGCAGTATACACAGCTCATTAATTAATTCCTTTAATTAAGAGGAACGAATCAAAAGGTTTTTGTCTTCTAATAAGTAGTTGCTTTATTTTTATGTTATATGACACCATAATCTTTAATCTTCCCTTAATATATTTCTTTGGAAATCTCACAAGTTATGGAGACGGCTTCTTAAGGATGGTTAAATAAGTTCCTAAAACTGGGTTCTGATAAACATTTAGAAATAATCACAAATACAGAATACAGTGATGTATCTTAGTGCAGATTGCTCTAGAATCGTCGTATGATAGCAGTTATAGCAATGGCACCCCACTCCAGCACTCTTGCCTGGAAAAGGCCATGGACGGAAGAGCCTGGTGGGCCGCAGTCCATGGGGTCGTTAATAGTCGGACACGGCTGAGCGACTTCACTTTCACTTTTCACTCTCTTGCACTGGAGAAGGAAATGGCAACCCACTCCAGTGTTCTTGCCTGGAGAATCCCAGGGACGGGGGAGCCTCATGGGCTGCCGTCTATGGGGTCGCACAGAGTCGGACACAACTGAAGCGACTTAGCAGCAGCAGCAGCAGCATAGCAAAATCTGACTCAAGCTTCCCAAATTGAGAATTTGTGGCAATTTGTGAGAGAGATGAGAATGAATTTCATGATTTAGAGAATTAGATAGGTAAATTTATAATACATTTAGAGCTTTGTAGAAATATTTACTTTTTGGGTAGTTATTTTAAATGTCTGTTTATGTACAGCAGTGTACCTGGAGGAGGCCCCTCTGATGTGCTGGTTTTCTACTAGGGAAACCGTAACTAACTGAAAGTTTAATGTATATCCAACCTGGTATAAGACATCTTATATATACAGTGTAATTTGATCCTTAGAAGAATTCTTTGAAATAGAAAATTATTTATCTCCTTTCTTTAGATAAGGAAATTGAGGTTCCAGGAAATTCAGTAATGTATCAAAGGTCACACAGCTGATAAGTGGCAAACACAGGATTTGAACCTAGGTTGATCCATAAATGAACCTTCCCTGGTGGCTCATAGGGTAAAGAGTCTGCCTACATTATGGAAGACCTGGGTTCGATCCCTGGGTCAGGAAGACCCCCTGGAGAAGGAAATGGCAACCCACTCCAGTATCTTTGCCTGGAAAATTCCGTGGACAGAGGAGCCTGGCAGGCTACAGTCCATGTGGTCATAAAGAGTCAGGCACGACTGAGCGACTTCACTTGATCCACAAATGTTTCACTATATTGCACCACTTCCAGTCTTACCTATTTGTTCAAATTTGCTTTTTACCAGCAATATTCTCTTTACTTTGTATACATTAAAGCAATTAAAATATCCTGTAAAAATGTTCCATAGTAATACTCTGAGGGAAATCTTGAAGAGTGTTTTTGGTAAGATGAACACTCCTTGGGTTGTCCAGATTTTGTGAAACAGTATTGGAGATGTTACTATTATTTTAGAAGCTAAAAAAGAATATGGTACTGCTTGTTGGCTCCTCCTTTGCTTAGTTAGGGGCAGTATGCATTCTTTCCGCTTTCATTGTTAGCTCTGTCTCTTTTGTGCTACCATACAGAGTTGAGTTGATTCATGACAAAAACAGAAAAGGTGATTACTAGTTGTTCTGTACATAAATTACCTTTCTATTCTTGGTATTATATGAATTTCTAAAACCAACATTCAAATTATTTGATTCTGTGCCATTTAAAAAAATTGTCTTCCCATTGAGATTTTTACTGAAAGCACTGAGAAATATTAAAAAAAGATGTCTATCAAAATCTTTTTCTGAGTACATGTCAAATGCTTATTTGATAAGGATGAATATTTCTTCCTGGATCTCACTATCACTGAGGGACTAATTGTCTCTTACATACCTTCAACTCTCACTTAGAGTGGTGCTTGGCAAGCAGTATGTTCTTCATGAGTGTTTGCTGAACTGGAATTGTTTCTTAGCAGGGCACTGTGCCTCTGATATAGATTATCTTCTTATCATCTCTGAAATTTAATATTTTTGAATGAAATGAAGAAACCTTGATTTTGAATTTCTTTGTACCTCTAGGTCTTCAACTGATGCCAGGGAGGGAAGGGTATGGACTGCTGCTGTCCACAGCTCCCACACCTTGGATTTTACCTAGAGATCTAGGCGCTGATGACCAGCTGCCTTTCTCTAAACTTTGGTTACATGCACTGGCTTCACAAAGGACCTCACATTAGTCAGCTGCCTTTCTAGGCCCTTTCCCCCTCCTTCCTCTCCCTTCCTTCTGTGATCATCCTTTGCTGACCTGCATCCCCAGGACTTTGCATGTCCTATTCTATTGAATTTGGGGTATCAGCTTTCCCCCAGTCCTTTATGGATTTTGCATGTACTTTTCATGACTCTGATTCTTATGTGTAATTCATGCACTGTGATGTTCCTATTCACAAAGAATATGCTTTCTACAAACTTCTACTAACACATGTTGCTATTAGACATTATCACCAGATGTTTGGGAAGGCAGGTAAGGAAGTAGTTCTGGGCTGTAAGACTCAGGCCCTCCCAGGAGAGTTAGGAGGAAGTGGGACGTCCTGTTGCTTCCAGTCACTTTAACAGGCCCGGCCTTTTGATGTTTCCCAAGAGTAATCTGAGGCCACCTCCATCAGCTTTCACAGGATGTGACATCTCTCCTAGCAGCCTAGGGAGTGCTGGTTTTCACGCTATATTCCACAAATCCCCTAGACTCCACAAGTCCTGTCATTCCTCAAACATTTGACTTATCTTCTAATGTGGATGTGTAGTAACTTTAAAAAATGTATACACAATATATTTAACAATTTTTAACACTGAAGGCCACTAATTTGTGTTCTCAGTGATGGAATGATTTCATAATACATAAATGTTGTAAATTAGAATTTATAAAATAAATTCATTTGTAACATATTGGCAGTCTCTGTGGGCAGCCTTTAATCTCACTCCATGCTGTTCAGACATGAGCTCTATACTTCTCTCAGATTGCAGCCCTTCTCATCGCTCCTCTGGGTTATTTGTAACAGGCACTCATTCACTCTACTCACAATCCATTCCTAGCAGCAGCCAAAGTAAGCCTATTAGGAGGGTGTGATGACTCCTCTACTCAAAAACTTTCCCATATTTTCCCATCCTTTTGTCCCAGCTGTCACTAGTGGTGAAGAACCTGCCTGCCAATGCAAGAGTTCGATCCCTGGGTTGGCAAGATCCCGTGGAGGCGGGGATGGCAACGCACTCCAGTATTCTTGCCTGGAGAATCCCGTGGACTGGTGGGGTACATAGGGTTGAGACCGAAGCGACTTAGCACGCATGTTATTGTTTTGTTTTTTAATTGAGATGTAGACACGTAGCATTGTATAAGTTTAAGATGTACAATGTGTTGATTTGATATAAATTGTAAAATGATTACCACTATTAGCTACTTTTCCATCCTATCAAATGGTTACCATTTCTTTTTGTGGTGAGAAAGTTAAGATTTACTCTCTTAGTAATGTTCTGGCATATGATACAGCATCATTAGCTACAATCGCTATGCTGTGTATTAGATCCCACAAATTGTTCATCTATCTCTGGAACTGTATAATCTTTGTCCATTATCTCCTCATTTCTCCCGCCATCCCCAAACCCTGGTAACAACCAATCTACTCTCTGTTTCTCTGAGTTTGTCTTTTTAAGACTCTCTATTAAGTGATATCATACAGTATTTGTCTTTCTCTGGCTTATTTCACTTAGAACAGTGCCCTCAGGGTCCATTCATGTTGTTGTAAAGGGCAGGATTTCTTCCCATTTATGGGTGGATGATATTTCATTGTGTATATAACACATCATCTTTGTCCATTCATCTGTGACAGGCATGGAGGTCCATAGTTTCGGTTCACAGTTCTCCATATTACCTAGAGTAAAAGCCGAAGACATTGCAATGGCTTATAAAGTCCTACACTACCTGCCCTCGACCCTGCTTGATGTTCCTGTTCTAATTATCCCATCTCTCTTTGGCTTTGCCGCCCTCCTTGGTCTTCCTCCAACATGCCAGCCATACTCCTGCCTCAGAGCCTTTTTTTCTTAATGGTCCTTCTGTCTTAAACATTTTTGCTTAGCTGGACACTCCAACCCCAGGTCTTTACTCAAATATCAACCTGCCTTCCCTAACCTGACAGCACCTTCCTTAAAATATCCCTCCATTCCCTTTCCTGCCTTTTTTCTTCTATTAAAATTGTCTAAAACTTCTCTATTGTCATTAACATTCAATAGCAGTATTATCACCATCTAATGTACTATATATTTGGCATCTTCATTTTGCAATTCTTCCCCCTGTAGAAAGTAATCCATGTTGCCAGAAATATCTGAATGTTTTGTTCCCTGCTATATTCCCTGTAGATAGCAGTTGGTAGTTATCAATAAATATTTATGTTCTCTAGGAATAATCCACGAGCCCCAGAACATTAGTAAATAAACTAGATTTTTTCTGGGAATTTGCAGGGGGAGATGGACAAGATGGTTTATGTCCAAGGGGGAGATTCTCCTTTCAATTACTCCTTTCCTGAGAGTAGAGACCAAATTGTTTTGACTTGAGAGATGCTCTTCCTGGATATCACTATAAATAGATGCTTTTTAGGTCAGTACAACATATAATCAAGCAGATTAAGTGATAATGTTTATGAGGATCTGAGAGTGAGATATGCCGTAATGCACAAGTCAACTGGATTTCGGAGGAAGAAGGATTTATGAAAATTCCTTTTAACATTATCTGAAATGCAATGATCTAGATAAGCTAAATAAGTATTTTCCTCTATTTTTCCTAACCCCCAACTACCAACTACCTCCCTCATCTCCATCCCCAACCCCCAGCTGATGAAGTAAAGCCAAACTTATTGTCCAAATGGTGGATTACCTAAGTCATTTGCTTTTACCTCATGACTTTTCTTGGAGAAGGAAATGGCAACCCACTCCACTATTCTTGCCTAGAGAATCCTTTGGACACAGGCGTCTGGTGGGCTGCTGTCCATGGGGTCATGCAGAGTCGGATACAACTGAAGCAACTTAGCATGCATGCATGTATTGGAGAAGGAAAATGGCAACCCACTCCAGTATTCTTGCCTGGAGAATCCAAGGGGCACAGGAACCTGGTGGGCTGCCATCTATGGGGTCGCACAGAGTTGGACACGACTGAAGCGACTTAGCAGCAGCAGCAGCATGCCCTTTCTGTTTATAGGCTTTGGGCCAATTCTGTTGTTCCCCACCTGGAATGGCAATATGAAAACAATTAAGGTAATTAACATTATCACTTATGGTAAAAAGTTGGGTGGGGAAGAAAACAATTATTGACTAAAAGGAAATTTGAAGGGTCTGCATGGATTGTCTCTCCATGTATTTTGTTAGCACATATAAAGCAATATTAAGGCATTAAAAATATTATTTACTTCCTGGTTTGCATTATTAGCTCATATGTATTTCATTAACACCCATGAGCAAGAGTGAAACATAGCAAAAGTGAGCTTTCTTTACCAGCCATTGTGCAAAGTTAGCATGTAGCTATTTTTAAGTCTGATCTACTAGTATATGTAAATGTAAACACCTCTGTATGCTCTGGTGACACCTTTAAGTAATTGAAAGCTTGGCATGAAAGTTGTGTCCAGCCTAAAGACCACTCTCAGTTAAAAGGTTAATCCTTTTAACGGTTAAATAGGCTGCCCTCTCAGACACATCTCAGAGAAGAGAATTTATTAGGTATAATCTCATTGGGTATGCAAGGTAAATAACCTCATTAAAACTAAAATGTGAAGGAGATGCAGTATATTCAAATAGGGTGAAAAGGGGCCAACAAAGTAAAACAAAAAGCAGTTATGGAAAGTCAACCACTGCTTTTATTTTGTGTTTCATATTTTGTGCTGAATAAGCAGATTAAAAGGGTGAACTGCTTAGCATTAAGAAGAGCCTAAAGGAAAAGGGCCTGGATAAATTCTTTTGGCGAAAAAGCAACAGATTAAAGCATAGCCTGTTGGCCATGCATTAAGCTGAATAATCTCAAAGAGTAGAAATGCTGGTTTCCATGAGTGTTCTTCAAAGGGCTATAAATGAAGTGATCCTTCCTGGTTTTAAAACCCTAATAGACCTTGAACACTTGTTTTCCCAAAGCATGGGTATCCCTGATGGATGACTTGACTAACTGTCTTTTTATTTGACTAAGCTCCCTTGTTATGTTGGAATTTCAAGATCATTATTTCTCTGAAAAATTCCTCCTCCACGTAAGGTACTGAGCAATGCCCTAGAACTAGAATATCTCTCAGTTGTGCCTGACTCTGCGGCCCCATGGACTGTAGCTGCCAGGTTCCTTTGCCCACGGGATTTTCCAGGCAAGAATACTGAAGAGGGGTGCTGTTTCCTACTCCAGGGCATCTTCCTGACCCAGGGACTGAAACTGCGTCTCTTGCACCTCCTGCATTGGCAGGTGGATTCTTTACCACTTGCACACCTGGGAAACCCTTTGGTCTCCTACCTATCGGTATCTACACTTATTGTCATCTATTTCATCTGTTCTGTTATTGTTTTCAGTTGCTCAGTCATATCTGACTCTTTTACACCATGGACTAGCCCCCGGGGCTCTCTGGGATTTCCCATGGAGAAATTTCCCATGGAGTGGTCCATGGGATTTCCCAGGCAAGAATACTGGAGTGGGTTGCCATTTCCTTCTCCAGGGGGTCTTTCTGACCCAGGGATTGAACCCGCATCTCCTACGTTGGCAGGTGGATTCTTTACTGCTGAGCCACCAGGGAAGCCCTATTGTAGTTTACCTACAGTTTTTCCAGGGGAATCTGTAGTGGTTCTAAAATAAGAATTCGCTTTTATGCAACTGATATTTAGGACAATGAGGCCAGTATAACTCAGAAGTCATGTTGGTCATGCATGATTTCCCTCAGATTATTAATGTTTTGCATCACTAAACAATAGCAGCTGAATGCAGCAAGTTAGAAGAACATAGAATATAGAAAGTAAAAGTGTTAGTTGCTCAGTTGTGTCTGACTCTGCGACCTCACAGACCTTAGCTTGCCAGGCTCCTCTGTCCATGGAAATCTCCAAGGCAAGTATACTGGAGTGGGGAGCCATTCCTTTCTCCAGGGGAACTTCTCGACCCAAGGATCTAACAGTGGTCTCTTGCATTGCAGGCAGATTCTTTACCATCCGAGCCACCAGAGAAGCCCCATATAAATAGGACCTATGGCCAAACTATGTTGAAAAGACCAATCTGTGAACAGCTTGGCTATGTGCGTTGTCTTAGAAGTGCTGAGTGTGTGGTTCTCTCTGATCCTTGGGTATTTTACTCTTGTCTCCTCAAATAAGCAGCCTCTGTCTTTTATTTTATCCCTTCTAGCAAGCTGTCTAGTTTCTCTCTCTCTTTTATTGTGGTAAAAAATTATATCTTTTTTTAAAAAGAGGTAAAAATTCCTGTGTTTACAGTAGTCTTTTAGGAAGTTAACTTGAGCTTTAAAAAAAATGAAAATATTTTTATTAGGTTTATTATTCTTTGTGTTGGTATTTTTATTACAAAGTTGCTTAAATTTGGAGTGGTTTGCTACTGCTTTTTTCCCTATAAATCCTGTGACTGAAGAATGCAAGTATCTTTTGAAACACGTATATCTCTTAATTGCTGCTGCTGCTAAGTTGCTTCAGTCGTGTCCAACTCTGTGCGACCCCATAGACGGCAGTCCACCAGTCTCCCCCATCCCTGGGATTCTCCAGGCAAGAACACGAGTGGGTTGCCATTTCCTTCTCCAATGCATGAAAGTGAAAAAGTGAAAATGAAGTCATTCAGTCGTGTCCAGCTCTTAGTGACCCCATGGACTGCAGCCTCCCAGGCTCCTCCGTCCATGGGATTTTCCAGGGAAGAGTACTGGAGTGGGTTGCCATTTCCTTCTCCACTCTTATAGCAGAAGAGCCTTTATTTCATTTTCTTAACACATGTTGCATGGATGTCATAAGTGATCATGTTCAGGACTTGTCCTAGGAAGCTACACTAAGGTTGGAGCTGCTGCTGCTGCTGCTAAATCGCTTAGGATCACCTATAAAGAACATAACAGGAAGAAGTTCCAAGATCAGCCAGGAGACTTGCTGAAGTTTTTTTTTTTTAATTGATTTATTTTTAAATTGAAGGCTAATTGCTTTACATAATTGTGTTGGTTTCTGCCAAACATCAACATGAATCTTGCTGAAGTTTTGTGGGTTCACAAGTGTCAAAGTTCGGAAGCCTCACAACTATCACTCTTGGTGCAATGTTCTTATTCCTCTGGCTTCTCCTACTTCCAATGAATCAGTTCAGTTCAGTTGCTCAGTTGTGTGCCACTCTTTGCTACCCTGTGGACTGCAGCATGGCAGGCCTCCCTGTCATCACCAACTCCTGGAGTTTACTCAAACTCATGTCCACTGAGTCAGTGCTGCCATCTAACCATCTCATCCTCTGTTGTCCCCTTCTCCTCCTGCCCTCAATCTTTCCCAACATCAAGGTCTTTTCCAATGAGTTAACTCTTCGCATGAGGTGGCTACAATATTGGAATTTCAGCTTCAGCATCAGTACTTCAAATAAATATTCAGGACTGATTTCCTTTAGGATGGACTGGTTGTATCTCCTTGCTGTCCAAGGGACTCTCAAAAGTCTTCTCCAACGCCACAGTTCAAAAGCATCAGTTCTTTGGCACTCAGGTTTCTTTATAGTCCAGCTCTCACATCCATACATGACCACTGGAAAAACCAGAGCTTTGACTAGAGGGACCTGTGTTGGCAAAGAAATGTCTCTGCTTTTTAATATGCTGTCTAGGTTGTTCATAACTTTTCTTCCAAGGAGCAAGCATCTTTTAATTTCATGGCTGCAGTGACCATCTGCAGTGACTTTGGAGCCCCCAAAGGCTGACACTGTTTCCATTGTTTCCCCATCTATTTGCTATAAAGTGATGGGACTAAATGGCATGCTCTTAGTTTTCTGAATGTCGAGTTTTAAGCCAACATTTTCACTCTCCTCTTTCACTTTCATCAAGAGGCTCTTCAGTTCTTCTTTGTTTTCTGCCATAAGGGTGGTGTCGTCTGCATATCTGAGGTTATTGGTATTTCTCCTGGCAATCTTGATTCCAGCTTGTGCTTCATCCAGCCCAGTGTTTCTCATGATGTACTCTGCATATAAGTTAAATAAGCAGGGTGACAATATACAGCCTTGATGTACTCCTTTCCCTATTTGGAACCAGTCTGTTGTTCCATGTTGAGTTCTAACTGTTGCTTTCTGACCTGCATACAGATTTCTCAAGAGGCAGGTCAGGTGGTCTGGTGTTCCCATCTCTTTAAGAATTTTCCACAGTTTGTTGTGATCCACACAAAGGCTTTGGCATAGTCAATAAAACAGAAATAGATGTTTTTTTGGAATTCTCTTGCTTTTTCGATGATCCAGCAGATGTTGGCAATTTGATCTCTGGTTCCTCTGCCTTTGCTAAATCTAGCTTGAATTCTGGAAGTTCATGGTTCACGTACTATTGAAGCCTGGCTTGGAGAATTTTGAGCATTACTTTGCTAGCGTGTGAGATGAGTGCTGTGAAAGTGCTGCACTCAGTATGCCAACAAATTTTGAAAACTCAGCTGTGGCCACAGGACTGGAAAAGGTCATTTTTCATTCCAATCCCAAAGAAAGGCAATGCCAAAGAATGCTCAAACTACTGCACAATTGCACTCATGTCACAAAGAGTTGGATATGACTGGGCGACAGAACTGAACTGAACTGAACTGACGCTTATAGGGTGACTTCTCTGAACTTTCCTGCAACCAATAAAAATATTTTTGGTGTCAAGAATATAGTTTGCTTAACACACAGTGAAGCTCTTTTCTAAACCCTTTTCAGTTACAAAATAATTCTATATTTTCCAAGGGGGATTTTTATTTCCATCTCCCTGCCCCCAGCCCTCCCCTGCACTCAGGCCTCTTGCTCTGTCCTGTGATGCTTTCACTCATTACTAACTGGGCAGGTCACATGGACATGATCTCATGGATGCTATTTCAGTTCAATAAACATATATTGAACACCTATGACATGTAGGGCATTCTGCAAAGCAGTTTCAGTTAAGTCTCCCAGATCAGAAATTGGTGTCTTAGAGACCTTCTAAAAGGCAATGCATTAACCCAAGACAGCAACCAGATGAAACAGAGCCTCAAGTATTCCTGAAACATCTCCTTAAATCTCTTCAGGGACCCACCCTGGTATTTTCCTGGATGACCTACTCGCTCTAGTGTCTGCAAACAAGCTAGGAGCCAAGAGAAGAAAAGTGGGGAGCTGATGGGCATCCATACTTCAGAAGCTATTCCTGTATTCAATAACTGGTTTCATCCTTGACATTAGTTTAATGATTTGTGTGTGCTGGGCAAGCATATGTTAAATTATTCTGCAAAGGACCATGAAAACTTCAGTGTCCCAACAACTAAAATTCTCTGTGCTGCAAAGCCACTAAGCTGGCCTGGAATAATGAAATTCCCATGAAATTGAATTGATCCTCAAATTATTGCTTAAATGATGAGACAGTAGAAGTTAAGAGAATATTAATGCTAATGAGAGTTCTTCAGCTCATGCTATGAGACCAGTTGCAAAGTGGATTAAGCATACTATGAAAAAAGCCATTATGCTCATCTTTTTGTAGATGCATGATTTGTTTTACTCTTAAAACATTTGAGGTTTAAAGTTTTTATACCATGCTCTATGAATAGAAGTGTAATGAGGTTGAAAACCAAAATTGTACTCACCACTATTAGAAAAAGAAAAAAGAAGCTCTGGTTGAATGCTGCCCATTTGAATCCCTTTTTCTAAAAATCTAATTTTTTTAAATTACTTGTCTCATTAACCCCAAGATTTAGAAAATTGAATGGTGTCTGAGTAAAATGAATGACAATGCAAAATATTTTTAAAGGGCTAGTCTTTCTGTTGATCTCTTAAACATTTTAAAATTAAAATGTTCTTACATGATAAAACTATTTGGATATGTAAGTGATTTATCCCTAAGTTTGAATCTACCTGTCTTAAATGTATACTGAGCTTTTATTTATGCTTTGAAAATATAGTAGATAAAAAGCATAAGTGTTTCTGATATTATGTTTTGTCATCTCCAAAGAAGATTGAAATCTTGAGAAACAATTTTCTGAAGAAATGAAATCGTATGCCCTCCTGAACCCTTGGGGGAAAATAGCCTCTCTGTTTGCTCAGAATATGAAACAGTAAAACAGTGCAAGTAAAACAGACAGCCATGCCATGCGTGTCACATTTCCATTTGTATTGTTTGAAATGATGTTTAAAAAAGATTTTCTGGGGTTTTATTTATTTATTTAAGAAGTAACTGGTACAAATAATATTTGCACAATCTCGCTGGTGTAAGAATTTCCAAATCAAATGTATTTATTTTCTGGGAGCAGAAGAGATTGGTTTGTAACCCTTGTGATCTACAGCTAAACAGAGAACATGTAAAAAAGGTTTTGGAAGTGCTCTATAGTAGTAACATTTCTGCAAAGATAAAGAGAAGCTTCCAACATCCTTGTCTCCTAGACTGTTAGGGGAGTCCTCAGTAGACTCAGTGACCTCATAGGCTAGGCAGAAAGAATAACTTACAGAGGAAGGGAAGTTTTTAAAAGGCAAAAAATGAGAAAAAAAAATTAACTGCTATGCTTCTCAAAGAGAAGATTATCACATTTAGAGGGAAGAATTTAGAGTGAAGAATTGTCCCTTCTCATCCCTCAGAGTCATGAATGTCTGCCTTGGGCCTGATGACAATCTAGATAATTCAGTACAGTTGAGGCTGGAATGGAAGATTCTGTAAAAGTCTAAAGTAATATTTTTTGCTTTTTAAACAAATTGACATAATATATCCAAACACTTCTGGGGACACATCCCTTGATATAAGATCTTGGACTTAGGGGGAGGAGATTTTCTTCTCCTTATAAATTTAAAAGATTAAAAAATTTTACTTTGCAGTTTAACTGTATTATAAAATTATAACTATGTAACTGAGGAAGATCACTTGTCAGAAGTGGTTTGTCAATAATTAAAGAAGAAATCTATCTCCATATTTATATTCAAATATTATTTCTGGTGCCAAGTAGTTTTTTAAGCTGGATCACTCACCTTAATCAACAATCTTGGCTCCAGATATTTTGATCATTCCAAAACTCTAGATCTACCTCCAGTGATAAATGTTTGGTACCATTAGGAATATTTAGAGTATAGGTGGTAAGCTGTGAAGGCCATCTCCCTAATGGAGTTCCAATGCTGCGTTGAGACAGCCTCACAGACTAAGTGTGTGGTCCTAGGTTGATGGCTTTAAATGAAAAAGCACACATTTGGGCTTTAGACGCTGGTTTATTTATTTAAAAATCAGTTGCTTTACTGTGGAGTCATAACTTGTGTACAATTTGACTTAGAAATGCATCTCTTCCAGATTCTTTGAGTGCTCAGAAAGCTGCCATGGTTTAAAGCCCATAGGATCACTTACCTCTAAATTTCTGGCATCAGAGAGGGATGGTCTCAGTAAGAGTAGTTGAAGTTGAACCACTTGCCAACATGAACTAAATTATCTGTTGCCAATCACTACCTTTAGAAAAGGGTCCCCACCCACACGTTTCCTACTATTGTGTATATGTAAATAATATTTTACATAGTGACACAGCAGCCCTTGTTTGCCAGTTGTTTATAAAGGGTTTCTGAGTATTTTTATGTAAATTAATTCTTCATGCTTGTGTTAGTAAGTGTTTTTGTTTTTTTTTTTTTTGTGGAGAAGGCAATGGCAACCCACTCCAGTACTCTTGCCTGGAAAATCCCATGGACGGAGGAGACTGGTAGGCTGCAGTCCATGAGGTCGCAAAGAGTCAGACACGAATGAGCGACTTCACTTTCACTTTTTCACTTTCATGCATTGGAGAAGGAAATGCAACCCACTCCATGTTCTTGCCTGGAGAATCCCAGGGACAGGGGGAGACTGGTGGGCTGCCGTCTGTGGGGTTGCACAGAGTCGGACACAACTGAAGTGACTTAGCAGCAGCAGCAGTAAGTTTTTCATTGCAAGTGGTAGAACTCCAGCTGGTTTGAGAAAGAGGGTAATGTTTTGGAAGGTTATAGGTTTATCTTACATGACTTAAATTCAGTTGGGGAGCTATGTGGTTAGACCTTAGGGACAACAGGATCTAGACATTCAAATGCCCTCAGAGCTCCTGATCTCTCCAACTCTCAAACGTTTTTCTTTCTGACTGTTGATTTTGCCCTCCACTGCTGTAGAGCAATGTCTTCCATGTGGCTGAGAACACATGGCTGATGCCAAGTCTTGTATCTCATAGGTCCTGCCATTAGATTTATCAACTGTCACTTCTCAGTTGTAGTTCAGTCAAGCCTACAGACAGGCACACCTCTAGATCCATCAGTTCAGTTCAGTTTTGTTCAGTCGCTCAGTCGTATCTGACTCTTTATGACCCCGTGAATCGCAGTATGCCAGGCCTCCCTGTCCATCACCAACTCCCAGAGTTCACTCAGACTCATGTCCATTGAGTCGGTGATGCCATCCAGCCATCTCATCCTCTGTCATCCCCTTCTCCTCCTGCCCCCAATCCCTCCCAGCATCAGGGTCTTTTCCAATGAGTCAACTCTTCGCATGAGATGGCCAAAGTATTGGAATTTCAGCTTTAGCATCAGTCCTTTCGATGAACACCCAGGACTGATCTCCTTTAGGATGGACTAGTTGGATCTCTTTGCAGTCCAAGGGACCCTCAAGAGTCTTCTCCAACACCACAGTTCAGAAGCATCAATTCTTCGGCGCTCAGCTTTCTTCACAGTTCAACTCTCACATCCCTACATGACCACTGGAAAAACCATAGCCTTGACTAGACGGACCTTTGCTGGCAAAGTAATGTCTCTGCTTCTGAATATGCTATCTAGGTTGGTCATAACTTTCCTTCCAAGGAGTAAGCGTCTTTTAATTTCATGGCTGCAATCACTATCTACAGTGATTTTGGAGCCCCCAAAACCAAAGTCTGACACTGTTTGCACTGTTTCCCCATCTATTTCCCATGAAGTGATGGGACCAGATGCCATGATCTTAGTTTTCTGAATGTTGCATCAGTGGTGACCAAATGTCTCATGCAAGAACATGGCAGTCCCCACTAGGTAGCATTGGGGAGAGAAGTTCTCAAGACAAGGGAAGAAAATATGATAGCAGTCCATCACAATTTCCAACCAGAAATAGAAGAGCCCTAAGGACAGAGGTTTTTCCTGTGGTCATGTATGGATGTGAGAGTTGGACTGTGAAGAAGGCTGAGTGCCAAAGAATTGATGCTTTTGAACTGTGGTGTTGGAGAAGACTCTTGAGAGTCCCTTGGACTGCAAGGAGATCCAACCAGTCCATTCTGAAGGAGATCAGCCCTGGGATTTCTTTGGAAGGAATGGTGCTAAAGCTAAAAGTCCAGTACTTTGGCCACCTGATGCGAAGAGTTGACTCATTGGAAAAGACCCTGATGCTGGGAGGGATTGGGGGCAGGAGGAGAAGGGGACGACAGAGGATGAGATGGCTGGATGGCATCACTGACTCGATGGATGTGGGTCTGAGTGAACTCTGGGAGTTGGTGATGGACAGGGAGGCCTGGCGTGCTGCAATTTATGGGGTCGCAAAGAGTTGGACATGACTGAACGACTGAACTGAACTGAAGGACAGCGGTGGTAGTATGTTGAGTAGAATGTTTTAAGGGCTCAATGCATGTTTAAGGATGGCTGCTTTCCAGATAACTTTTAGGGCTTGAAAAATACAGCTGTTCCAACTATAGAATTGGTTAGAGCAAATCTCCCACATTTCCTTGACCTCACCACATAGGTTATCTGTGGTGACACTGCAGTTAAGCATGTGGGCTCTGGAGCCAGACATCCTGAGTTGAAATCCTCCCTTCTGGCTCTGTGCCCATGGGCAAGTTACTTATCCCCTGTATCTCAATTTCCTCATCTGTTAAATGGAGTCAGGCCCTTCATCAGAGGCATACCTAAAGATTCAATGAGGTTTTAATACCTGTACCTGACAAATGTAATGAGTCAGATGTTGTTACTCTTCTCCTCACAGTTACATAATTAGAAACAGATACTACAGGGAAAACGTCTGTGTGTCTGTATCTGCTGTTCTTTTCTGCTGGGATGGCCTTTTTCCTACTCCCCTGACATGCCAATCTCTAACAAAGCCAGAGGTTCAGCTTCTTTCTTCTGGTTGCTCAAAGCATACTAAAGGCAGAGAACACAGACAGACTGCTGTGGGCTGTGGGGTTGCTGATGCTGCTCTTCCTATGTCCCGGGGGGATCTTTGAGAGTATGTACTGTGTGTGTTTCATTTACATATTTTAGAGGTTAGCAGATGACAGAAGACAAGTTTTTGGTAGGATGACTAAAAACACGCACATTTCAATTTTCTCTCATTGGCATTGCCTCTGCCATTCTACTTGGCATTTCTTCCTTCAATTCTTGTTTTGTTGAAATCCTATCAACCCTTCAAATTGCAGTTCAAATGCTGTATTTAGAATCAGGCATTCTCTGAACAGGCCAGGTCTCTGCAATCTCTTAATACACCTTCCTCCCCAGTCACTTAGCACTTTTGTGTATTGAACATGTTGGTTTGCCTGAAAACAAAGAAGACAGAGAAGTTTTGTTCTTATAATTGCCTAAGAAAATTATTTAGTCAAATAAATGTAACTTTTTGCTTATGTGTAGACCATATGTAATCAGTTCTGACTTTAAAAATATCAGTTTAATATATTTTAAAATATAGCTGTGTGTCTAGTAACCAGGAAAGAGTCCTTTTATTTCCTGAATTCTTATACTTGATTTTAAAAGGTTTGTTTGCATTATTGGCAAAACTGAGCCTATTAAACTATTAATTTTATCATAAGATGAACTGGAAATTCTGATTTCCTGATTCTATTAGATTTTAACTTAAATTGTAAAGGATAGGCAATCCAAATGATCTTAAGAAGCCAAAAGAAAATTTGAAAACAGGAAGAAATATGGGGAATTTATGCTATTTCCTAGTAGGTGTCAGTGATAAGATTAAAAAGCAGTGAAGCTTTTATGGATAAAGACCAGTTGCCTATTTTGGAACTGAGGACAGCTGATGTCCTAGGTACCCTCATTGTGAGTGTTGTGTGTGTGCACTCAGTCACTTCAGTCATGTCTGACTCTGTGACCCCGTGGACCGTAGCCCACAAGGCTCCACTGTCTATGGGATTTTCTGGGCAAGAATACTGCGGTGGGCTGTTGTTTCCTCCTCCAGAGAATCTTCCCAACCCAGGGATCAAACCCGAACGTCCTGCATTGCAGGCAGATTCTTCACCAATTGAGCCATCAAGGAAGTCCCTTCATTGTGAATAATCATAGACAAAAGTATTCACAATATCAAGTTGCAAAAAAGTGCTTGTTTCCCTGTACACTTTTTATGATTCAGGTGGTCATTTTTTTTTCCAGCAGGAGGTGCCATATGAGATGGATGTGGGTACAACTTGGAACTGTTTCTAGTTTCAGCTTGAGTCCCTTGTCCATGAACACAGAGGACATAATACCTGTGTGGAGAGGATCTGAAGGCATGAGATCTGGAAATGCATGTCTGGGAGCCCCCAGTGTTCGTTGTTGGCAAACCTTTATTTTTCTATCCCACAAACAGTAAGCATTCATGGAATATTTTATCTGGGTATTCATTAGTATTTAAAGAGAATGTGTTTTTAATACTTTAATGGTTACATCAAAACAGGAAAAGAGAACAACGAAAAAAAAAAGGTAGGGGAAGATTTTTCCTAAGCACTGCTGAAATTTTCCAGGATGATTAACTTAAAAAAACAAAACACAATACCTTAAGCCACTATTTCTATTGGCTGGCTTCTAAATAGGTCACCATGGCTCTGTCTTCAAAAGTCCAACAGAACAGGCTGAAACATTTTAAAAATGCACGCATGCTGTGTCAAATAACTTGCTAGACTGGTCTTTTCCCCTTGGTGACCTGATGGATTTCTAGAGATGATCCTTTCCTCTGATTACATCTCCTCTGTCTCAAGACTGTCTCAGCCTCTGTCTCAAGATTGTATCATCTGTTTTTCTCTTCCCAGTTTCCCCTTCACTCTCCTGTCCCCTCCAGCATCTCTTCTTCACTGGCACTTTTCTATTCAGCCCAGAAACTCGGACTTTTGACATACCCAAAGAATCTTTCCTGCATCCTGCCTCTCTGACACTTACCTCATTCCCTCCTCTTCCCAGCCAAGTATCTGAAAAAGAAAATTTTATTCCCGATGCCTCCCCCTCCACTTTAACTCCAGAGTCTGGCTTCCACCTTCAGAATTTACTGCAAGTACCCTTGCAAAAGTCACAGATGTTCAGTTGCTGCCCAGCTCAATGTCCCTTCTCTACTGCCCCACTGCTTTAGCACTGTTGACACTGGGCACTCCAACTGGCCCATCAGCAAATCCACTTGTTAAGCATCATTGCTAGTTCTGGCTCCTTTTTCAGTCTCCTTCAATGGTTGTCCTTCTTCCACTCAGTGGCTGACATTGCTTTTGCTCCTCCTCTTGCTTTTTTATGCTTTTTACTGGTGAACTCAGTCATCCCCATATTGTTAGCTATAGCATATACCCACATTCCAATAACCCCAAATTTTGTATTTCCAAAACTGAGATGGTCATAAATGATGTCTGATCCCATAACTTTTAATATAGAGTAGAGGTAACTTTTTAAAAGTTAGTGAGAAAGAGAAACAGTTGGGAAATAAAATGAAGTGAGGAATGAGGTGCTTATTACAAATACCTAAATACTTGCTAGAGGCAATATTTAAATAGTGTTTCCAATTTGACTCTGATCTTTCTTGCAGCTGGTGAGAAGAGAAAAAATCTGATAAGCTATGTAATTCATGATATCTATAGGAAAAAACAAAATCAGTTTCCCCACAAAGCTATTCCTTGTGCTAATACTGGAAAGATGTCTCATGAAGAGGATCTTGGATAATACACTGACTGATATCTTTATACCTTTATCATAAATGAATATTCATTTTTCTTTTAAAAATGACATTTGCAGGATGGAGTGTGATATGATTATCCAGCTTGAGCATCATTTATGGGACTGTTGTGGACTAGTCAGAATTTGATTTGGATCCACTGTAATTTGCACTTTTCTTCCTGGACCTCCAGTGGGTTTTCCTAAAGTAGGCTAAATGGAGGCCATTTCTGTACATTGTACAAAGAAGATCAGGAGCAGAATTTGCTAACTTTAAAATGTGCAATAACTTCATATATTAAATAATGCATACATGTAACCAGGCTGGCTACCTAATTTAGGTGGAATGACTCACGCTTCTTGCCTTGGGAACAGTAGATGATAAAGAAAAGGAGTGATTGAGTGCAGGGAGAAGGCAATATGGATGTACACTCTCATTTTCCTTAAACAGCATGATGGAATATGTCCCTAAAATATCTGTCCTCAGCACAGATGGGACACTATAACTTCCTGCTGGACAGCAGCAGGGTTCTTCTGCTCTCCATGTCACTGCTCACTCTTGTCTCCTGTTCTTCATGAGCCAAGCGACAGGAGACCAGTCCTGGGTGACTGCCTGGTCCCTCTTGTGTTTCTTGTTCTTACATGCTTCATCCAACTCCTGGCCTTTGTCCCAAAGCTGTCTACAGTTCTCACCAGCACTGAGTCAGGCTACTTACTGGCATTGACTTCACCTGTCCAGTTCCCCTTGTTTGCACCTGTGCTAACATGGCCAGGCCCAGTTTTCACTGTGACACTGCCTGCCTTGTTTATTGATATCAGGAACTGGATCAGGATGTTCATATATCAGATGAATGACATGTTTGGTAAGAAAACAGTTACAAAATGAGAAATATATAGATTTAAAACCACATGTCAAATACATTGATACTTGTTCTTAATCTTTATTCACCAGGGAGCAGTGATTGAGGACCCAAGCAGCAGAATATTATCTCCTGAAAAACATAGGTTCCAGTTTTTGACTGGTTCAAATTT